>NC_138769.1:349487726-349846603 GCF_965119305.1 Pelophylax lessonae | reverse complement strand
GGAGAGGGAGGGAGGGAGAGAGAGAGAGCGCTCTAGCTGTATTTTACTTTCCAAAAAGTGTAAAAACTATTATTTATCATACATAAAACATGACTGGTCATTGTCTGGCAAATTCAACAACTTATACTTTTCTGTCATAGATCCCTTTAAAACGTCCTGTGCCTAAATGAGACAATTTTATGTGCTAGTTTTGGTAACATTGTCGACACAGATGACAAATTGTAGCTCTAACTGCTGCCAATTTTAGGAACCTATCACTATGACAATGACAGATTCTTAAAGAATTACCACCAGTTTTTGATTAGGAAACTGAAGGTAATTTAAGACCTGCTCTGAGTTAGCATACATGGGTATGCCAGTATACTGGAAAGATGTCATGTATGTGACACAAGGCTTTCTACCAAGCCCCATTCAGCTGTCGACCGGTAGATTTCTGGGTTAGAAGCTAAATGTAAATACAGAGGCCAGAGTTATTGGTGATGTCCTTACCCAAATATGGCAATGACAGGGGTGGTGTCCAGGGAGAGAGGAAGCGCACTGAGGAAGGAGGGTTCAATTAGGACACTCCGACTTTAGTGCCAGGCTCTGGCAAATTTATATACCCACTGAAGTGGCAAGCCTCAGGGGAATTCTCCTACATAAGTTGCACTTGTCTATCTGCAGCTGTCTCTCCTATACAGCCTTCTAGATCACAGAGATTAAAGGAGACGTGTAGCCAAAGCTTTTTTGCCTGTACTTCTCCTATGGATCACAGGAGTGCAGTTCGTTTTACACTCCTGTGACCCGCTTTCAGCCAACAGCGGGCTATATCCCGTTGTCGGCTGACGTCACAGAGCTGGAACAGGCTCTGAAAAGATTCCATTCGTATGGTTAGAATCTGCCCAGGAGCCTGAACCAGCAGCTGCCTCAGCTTCTCAGTGAGCCACTGAGAACCTGAACCAGCAACTTCCGCCCCTTGCGCAGCCCAACGCTTCAGTGAGCACTGAAGAGAGCTGAGAGATCAGTGGTGTTTCATTGCTCAATTCTTAGTCTTAGAGCCAGCAAGGTACAGATGTAGCATCCTAGGTGAATATAAATTTATATATATATTTTTTGTGTATCCCAAACTTAGCAAGCAAAGGACAGAGACCTAACATCACACACTGCAGAGTACAGACCGGAAAGCTCAGTGTAATCGAAGGCCTGAGTGTAAAGAAAGGGCACACTCCCTTCTAAACAATTTCATAGGGCTGTCAATTTAACTTCTGTGTGCTGTGGGGGGGGGGGGGGTATGGACCAATCTACTGAGATTCTGTGGTGTCACAATAACCTGTTAGGACTCATGCTGTTTGCAGAGGGAGGAGGAAGGAGAAAGAAATAACTCTTGATGCTTTGGATTGAGGCAAGTACACACTATAGAGGGATATGCTCTGTTAATTTTCCATTTTAGAGGTTTAAACCATTCTAACACTTTGTTTGCTTGAATGGTTATGGTCTTTTTAGGACATCCAGGTACATGCGGTGGTAGGTTTTGCAGGGCATGGTTTTATTAGGGTATGTGTATACATTGTATTATAGTATTTTATTCGTTGTATGTGAATACCATTTTTTCATTAAGAAAACAGAGCTTGCATAAATTGAGACATGTTTTAATATCCATAAAAGACCTATAAGCAGGTTACTTTCTTTTGATAGGAAAAAACTCAAAGTAAACGTAAATCGTCTTGTGTCCCAGAATATTGTTTTTTGGCAATTTAGGGGGAGGTGCTCCCATGTGATATTGTATATATGTTTCTGTGCCTTATATACAGTGTAGAGTTAGCTACAGGGACCTGTAGCTAGGATGTATTTATGCTGATTGATTATGTGATGTATATATGTTTTTCAAACAGTACCTGTCTATTTTTCTACTGCTATTTATTTGTAACATAGCCCCGTCCAAGTTGTTTCCCTTTTCCCCTCCCACTTTAATTTTATGGGATGCCCTTGGGGGGGGGGGGGGGGTTAGCACCCTCTAATGTGCTAGAAGTAGAATAGGTTTTTGTTAAGTGTAGGTAAATTGTTAGCCAAGCCTGTGTTGTTTTGATATATCTGGATTGGGTGAGTGACTCAGGGAGGCTGGTATGACTCAAAGGCAGCATCTCTAAGACCTTCCCCTACTTCTGGAACTGGTGGAAGATTTTAAAAGAATGGGAGTGGGGGTTGAGGAGGAGTATTCATGAGGGCACTGACCAATCCCAAACAGATGGGTTGACAGGGGGCAGGCCCCCTCAAATACTCTGGGTCAGCCCAGTGGGGACAGAGTGGAGTTTGGGTGGAAGATGGAGATGGAGTGTTAGGCTGTCAGTGCCCCCTAGTCTGGGGGGGGGGGTAGGGGGACCATGGGCCTGGGCTGCTCTGCGGCAGGAACCTTCTTCACAATACAAAGAGGTGACCTGTCCAGAGGCACGGGCGCAAGTGGAAGACAGCAGGATAACACTGTCAGTCAAATCTCCAGGAATGAAGACAGCCAAGTGGGCTGGTGAGTGTTACAGTCAGGAGGACTGAGAGGCATTCCTGAGAGGATTGGGTGAGAGCAGTCTGGAATGGAAGCAGAGTCAGCCTGGGAGGAATGTGGAGTCTTAGCCTGGAGGGCTAGTGAATGGGGCAACTGCAGCCAGGTGGGCTGGCAGTGCCTGAAGAGGTGGGCACTAGGATTTTTTGCTACACTGCTAGAGGGCCCCACGGTCCCTGCCCGTACAGGGTGGTTGCTACAGATCTAACTTAACCTTTGTTAGATCATCCAAACAGTGCCAGCTGGTCCTGGGAGATGTAGTTCTACAAGCAAGATTGTGCTACAGGTAGAAGGAGAAGAGTGTATACAGGCTGTAAATGGTTGTGTCCCTGAAGAGTTTTGCTATTACTTTGATCGAGTGGGCATCCCATTAATACCCTCAACCCTATCCAAGTTCACTACCCCTAAAAAAAATACAAAACAAAGCTGCAAGGACTTAGTCTTGTCTTCAGTGTGTGTGGAAGATTCTATGTGCCTGGTATTCAAAATCGCCTGTGAAAAGTTTCCAACTGAGACAATAAGCACAGTTTATATACCAGGAAATCATAGATAAAAAATGTACACCTAGAAGTCTTGGTCCTGAGGCTGCAACAGGGAAGGACAGATCATACAACTGTGCTTGTTGTCAGCTAGCTACGCCCCTGACGATGTCTTTTTATGATGAAATGCATAGAGTGAAGCCTGGCATATGACGTCATCGTGGCATCAGGAACTAAGCGGAGCGTTGCTATTTTCTCGGTTGGAAACTTTTCACAGGTGATTTCGAATGCTGTTTTTAACTGAACATCATGTGAGCGGCTTAATCTATCAGGGAATCGTTCTGGAGGTTGCCTATGATCATTTGGATGCATGTTTGACCCCCTGTAATAAGGGGTCAACTACCGTTGGTAAAAGGCTGTTTGTGGTGGTGTTAAAGGTGGCGGTCTCCAGTCTAGATTTAAGTTTCCTATCTTACTGCCATCTCCTCTAAAGCTGAAGGACTCTATATGCGTTATTATTCATCTATTTTATTTTGAACTTTTTATTGTGTCTTGCTCATACTCTTCTCAGGCTATTGGACTCCATGTATACCATATTTCCTTTATGATAAGCACAATTTCTCACAAAGCATGGGCATACTTAGCATTACACCCCCAAACACATTATGCTATTCCTCCCAAGTATATCACATGTGTGAGACTTCTTCAATGTTTGAACTGATTATTTACTGGACATTGTATCTTGTGTATAACACAAACAGTGTACTGTAATGGTTGCCTCTGTAGAAGTGGTCAGGGAATATGACTTATTGTAATATCTTCTATAGAAGTCCCAATTCCTATACGCCAGGAAAGTCTAGCCTACTGGTATATGGCTACCCCAGAAATGGCATGTTCACTGGCCAGGAAGTACAGTAGGCGGAGAGGAAGAACAATAGATTCCCTGTGATTCCAGTAGCGCAGTTGTCCACAAGGGATGGTTGAGGACTGGTGTCTCACAGGAACATAGTCAGTGGGACGTGCATATAGGTCAATTCAGGTGGCAGGCAGAGACATAGTGAACAAAAAGTCAAAGGATTAGTCCAAGCAGCAGGCAGAAACATGGTTAATAAACAGGCCAGGGTCAGTACAGGGAACAGGCAGAGGGAACACTGTACTGGTGTGGCAGGCTAAGGAACACTGTTGTTGGTTGCACTGATCTGGCAACACTAGGATTGGTGTGGTGGTGATCAGGAACGCTGTTGCTGGCGTACACTGGTCTGTCGACACTTGGGGCTAGTGTGGCAGCTATCAGGAACACTGTTGCTGGTTTACACTGGTCTGGTGGATCACAGATCATGATGGGTGCAATCACAGCTTGTGCACTTGCTAATAATTTAGGAGGACATTTTAATACATCCTCCTGAATCTAGGAAGCTGCTGTCCTGCCTTTTTCTTACAGTGGCTGGGTGGAAAGCAGGTAATCAAACACATAGACCCCTTGACAAAGTCCTTTAATTCAAGGAAAACACACACAAACAAAAAAATATATATATTTTTGAATGTTCCCTGTTGTAATCTAGTATCAATCATGTCATCCTGCATTGTAGTCTATGTCAGTCACAATGATCTGCTAATCTTAACTTGTTGCCCACGCATGGGTTTTTCCACATCAACAGTCAACTGAAATACTGAGCTACCTTGATACCTTGTCAGCAGCACCACTGCCTCTTCTTACCAGTCCCTCTGACTGTGTTGCCCAGCTCTCCTGGTTCACTTGGCTTGCTAAGCGTTTAGTCGCAGTACCCTGCTGCACGGCCCACTCCTGGCCTCTGGATAGGGATTCTCCTGACACCTCAATAGGAGCCCACCTGTCTACTGGAAGGAAGCCTCCTGTCTCCTGACTGCCACCTCGGGCACCTGTAACCCAATGTCCAAACTGGAAGCCACCTCAGACTGGGAGCTTTGAGCTATCCTGAGGCTTGAGTATATAACGACCCTGTACACCTGTGTATACACACAGGTTGCAGGCATTCAGTAAAATTCAGACACAGAATTGAAGGTTCCATCCCACCGAAAACACTTTGGAACCTTCAAGCTCTAGTCCCCAATCTGGGTTTGCAGAATCCAGAAAAAAGCCAAAAGAACAGCTTTATTTTGTCAGAAACTATAGTCTAAACCTCACATTAATCCCTAATGCAAATCCTGTGTCATTTTCTCCTACATTTTTACAGTGGCAGGGCCTTGCACTGTCACAGCTGCTATATATCCGATTTTACCATGAGGGTTTAAAGTGATTATAAAGTCTTGTTTTTTTTTTTTTTAAAGAAAAATAACAAACACATTATACTTGCCTCCTCTGTGCAGTGATTTTGCACAGGGCAGCCCAGATCCTCCTCTTCTCGGGTCCCTCTTCGCTGCTCCTGGCTCCTTCTCCTATTGAGTGCTCCCCCAGCAAGCAGCTTGCTATGGGGGCACCTGAGCCAAGCTGCAGCTCCGTGTGTGCATTCAGACATGGGGCTGCCCAACCCCCTCTTTCTGCTGATTGGCTAACTGACGTTGACTGACAGCAGCGGGAGCCAATGGCGCCACTGCTGTGTCTCAGCCTATTAGGCAGGGCCAGACTGGGAATAAAAACCAGCCCTGGAAATAATTTCATACCAGCCCCATAGCATTATTATACAAGCCCCAGTGGCGTAGCATGGGTTGTCAGCACCCAAGGCAAGGCAAGTAATTTGCGCCCCTAACCAATGGACATTTAGCGTCTCTGGCTCCCTACCACTCATACAGAATTAAGGACAGCCCAGCTGGGAGGCCACAGGCTCTAGGAACAGCCCAGCTGGCCCCCCCTCCCCACTATCTAATACACTGCTGACCCCCCTCCCCGCTATCTAATACACTGCTGGCCCCCCTCCCCGCTATCTAATACATTGAAGACCCCCCTTGCCACTATCTAATATACTGCTGATCCCCCTCCAACCCCCCTTATATACTGCTGACCCCCCCTGGCCCCCTCCCCCTAATACAATGCTGATTCCCCCCTCCCCATAATACACTGCTGATCCCCCTTCCATCCCCCTAATATACTGCTGACCCCCCTGGCCCCCTCCCCCTAATACAATGCTGATCCCCTCCCCCTAATACACTACTGATCCCCCTCCAACCCCCCCTAATATACTGCTGACCCCCCTGGCCCCCTCCCCCTAATACAATGCTGATTCCCCCCTCCCCCTAATACACTGCTGATCCCCCTCCCATCCCCCTAATATACTGCTGACCCCCCCTGGCCCCCTCCCCCTAATACAATGCTGATCCCCCCAGCCCCCTCCCCCTAATACAATGCTGTTCCCCCCAGCCCCCTCCCCCTAATAAAATGCTGATTCTCCCCTAATACAATGCTGATCCCCGCTCCCCTAATACAATGCTTATCCCCCCTCCCCCTAATACAATGCTGACCCCTCCCTCCCCCTAATACAATGCTGATCCCCCTCCCCCTAATACAATGCTTCCCCCCGGCCCTCTCCCCCTAATACAATGCTGTTCTCCCCGGTCCCCTCCCCCTAATACAATGCTGATTCCCCCCTGGCCCCCTCCCCCTAATACAATGCTGATCCCCTCCTCCTAATACAATGCTGTTCCCCCCAGCCCCCTCCTCCTAATACAATGCTGACCCCCCTGGCCCCCTCCCCCTAATACGATGCTGATTACACCTCCTCCCCCTAATACAATGCTGTTCCCCCCAGCCCCCTCCTCCTAATACAATGCTAATCCCCTCCCCCTAATAAAATGCTGCCCCCCAATACAATGCTGATTCCCCCCCAATACAATGCTAATTCCTCCCCTCCCCCTAATACAATGCTCTTTCCCACCTTCCCCTAATACAATGCTGTTTCTCCCTCCTTCCCCTAAATTTGGGGGGGGGGGATCAGCATTGTATTAGGGGGAGGGGGCCAGGGGGGAGAGGGCCAGGGGGGATGGCGGATCAGCATTGTATTGGGGGGGGCAGATCAGCATTGTATTAGGAGGGGGGTGTCAGCATTGTATTAGGCCACTGTATTAGGGGGGGGCAGATCAGCATTGTATTAGGAGGGGGGAGTCAGCATTGTAATAGGGCATTGTATTAGGGGTCCTAATATGCTGATTCTCCCCCCCCCCCCCAAATGCAATTACAAGAGCACGAGGTCACCCAGCCCAGTCCCTCTTATCTGACTGTATACACGTGGCAGCTCAGGTTCTGCTCCACTCCGCTCGCTCACTGATGCTGCTGGTGGCGCCTGGCATGTGGGAGGGATCGTCGCCGTTGTCATGCAGCCAGCAAAGTTCTCAGTTTCCATTTTCCACCCAGAGATGGTCAGCTCTTGCCTCTAGCGATTTTTCTTCCCAAATAACCTTGTCTTTCAGTTTGCAGACAAGTGCACGCTGTCCCCTTCAGCCTCTCATGGTCATAATTTCAGTCCAAACAACCAAAATGGCAGGGAGCCACTCCGCCACCGCCCGCCCACCAGATGTGACATCATGCCGCTCACAGCGGCTGGCGTAGAAAAGAAGATATCTGTCGCTGGATCGCAGCGGGGGCCCGGGCTGCAGCGGTAATCAGCGGCCCCATCTTTAAAGCGGCCCTGTCTTAAAGTGGCCCTAGGGCCGGCGGCCCATTGGGAAATTTCCCGGTGTCCCGGTAGGCCAGTCCGGCCCTGCTATTAGGATGGAGAGTCCCGGATGGACAAGGGACTCATGGACATCGCTGGATAGAGGTGGGCCCAGGTAAGTGTTAGGGGGTTGCTGGGGTGGCTGCTACACGCAGAAGGCTTTTTATCTTAATGCATTGAATGCATTAAGATAAAAAACCTTCTGCCTTTACAACACAGAAAGCCCAGTCACAAGCCCTGCTAATTTTATTTGATGAACTATCCCCCAGTCATATAGTGTGCTATCCTCCAGTGAGAGAGAAGTCATGGAAGTGCATGTGTTAAAAACAATCACAAAAAGACATGCTTGAGATACACCTTTACTTAAAAACATGTTTAGTGCCATTTTGGAGATATTTCGTACACACCATCTGTGCTAGTAAGACATTTACAAATGTTTGGTATATGCTACTGCTACAAATGCATAGGCCCTTGGTGTGCACACTGGTTGGATATCCCAGGATTACAGAAAACCCCCCAGCAGCAATAGAAGTGAGGTCACCACTTTTACACACTTTTGAAAAAAAGTTAATGAATTCCACTTAGCCTAGTGTTCCTGGTTAATGTTTGTTGATTTAATTGGACCACTTAACATGAAGACTTGATCTAACATGAGTAAGAACATATCATACAACAAAGGCATAGTGATGAAGCATTGTTTAACTTGTATGGAATGACAAAGAGATTACTCATTGCTACAGTATGTTATTTATCTGGTAACATTCAATGGATTACCAAAGTGTTCAGTTTAGCACTAAAAAGTATAAGAGAGGTACAGTAACAGTAAGATCCCTTAAAAAAAATTGATAATTACCGGTATGTGCATGCACTCACCAATGGAATTAAACTTGCATATTCTCTATAGTGGGCAACACCACTGTTAACTGATTGCACAATGGTGTCCATTGTCGCAGTTTCAGACTGAGAAGTGACCATCAGATTTCACAACACTCCATTTGAAAGTTATTGACTTTTAATTTGTATGCCTTTAATACTGCTGTTATCATAAAAATTAAATTGACCCTGGTCACTTCCCACATGTTCACCCTTCCTTTATCTTCATGCCATTTTGATCCTTTCCTTTCATCCATTTACCTCCGCAATTCACCAACTGTGGGTTCTCTGGGGCATACGAGTGGTTGCGGGCCCGTGGCTGGGTTTGACCTCAAGATCTCACACCATAATCCCCTTTCACGTCCCCTTTACCCAGCAACATACGAACGGATTACTACATTCATCTCCCACTTCTTTTCCCATGACCCGGGGGAGTTGGGGCAGCTGGCTGCCCTACCCCTCTTACGTTGCCATATTAATGTACCTTCTTGAAGAAGGGCCCCGCTTAGATACTTACTTCCCCACCTACTCCCCCCCCCCACCCCTACATTCCCTCTTGGTATGTTGTATACCCTTGCCCCTTTTTAATAAAGCCATACAACCAACTCGCTCTATCTAGTTACCCACTATATGAGCTTCTTCTTCTTCTTTCCAGTATAATCATCTCCATACCCCCCCACCCCTCTCACACTCTGCCCCTATTTCAGCTATGCTGCTTGAGAGGGATCAATTGAAGCAAGGTACTCTACAGACGAGGTGCAGATACTTGTTCATTGTAATACATTCTGCAGCTCCACCCGAGAAAACACCCAATTTAATTCTGGTCAATAAAAAGTGGGGGAAAGCAATGGGACTTTGAATGAGGCATTTAAGTAGAAGAAAAGGGGAAATTTATTATATAATGAATAAATATATATAATACATGTAATTATACAGAATTTATAAAACAAACAACATGATACATAGTATACAATTTATATTGAAATCATAAATACATAAAAATAGGATCTCACATAGGATCTCTCAACTTGATACATATCAATATAAAAACTGTTGGTTTGTTAATTCATAATTGCTAAATAAAAATAGAAAGGATAAAGCATCTGAGTTAATCTTAGGCTCGACGCGTTTCTTGGACCTCCGTCCATTCATCAGGAGCATTGGGTACAAGAAAAATGTCTAAAAAAAGGGGGAAAATATATTTATGCATTGTTGCACCAGAACATCAAAAGGGTAAAAGAATACCAAAGAGAATATGTACAAAAACCTTTACCTCAAATGTCTCAAAAAACTAATTGGACACGAAAAATACCTCCAGATGGGAGGGGAAAGTGAAGACATCGCAGGCATAGTCTCCCCCGGGGCTGAGGTGCCGATGATGCCAAGCACAGCGGGGATAATCACCGTCCAGGTAGTACACGGAGCTCCTGAGTGATATACCAAATAGTTGCAGTGAGTGCTCCCTTGGACCAGAAAATTTCTAAAATACATAAAGATATTAGGTATGATTCAGTAATGGAATCTGTATAGAAATAATAAGGATATATCAGCTGGTCCAAAAAGAGAGTACCCATCAATGTAGAAAAATAATGTGAGTAGTATAGGTGAGATGAAGAGGGAAGGAGACATGGAGAGATAAAGAAATAGAAAAATTGATTTGATAAAAAGAAATACCAGGTGTGCAAGTGGTAGGTGCCATTGCATCAATAAACCAAGTGCTAGAACCAAATAGGTGAAGTGAATAAGGATATGAAAAGAACGTACCGTGAATAAAGGAAGTACAGGGAAAGTATCCCCATTAGTAGTGGGATAACAGGAGAGCCGAGTAGGTCCTAGCGAGGTGCCCCGATGTACAGGCGAGATCAGCACCAACGCCATGTGTACCGCCAAATATAGACGGAATTCCGTCCTCCCACTTCCGGTGATGAACCGGAAGTGGGTGGCGTCAGACCGTCCGAGGCGTGGATGACACAAAAGAGGAAGCTGTCACGGTAGTGCGACATGGATATGTCATCACGTCCCGGGCAACCTTACATGACGTCGATGGGCAGTGGGAAAACCCCACCCCCAGCATGGATGCAATGCAGAGGCAGGACGGGGGGGAAGCCCCAAACGCCCATCGCAGCCCCGGAGTGGGAGACACCCCCCATGCAACACTAAAAACCCCCCTCCAACCGATGATTTGGGTGGTTCCTAGTAAATAAAGGGAGTACCTGTTGATAAACTAAAAAATATATATAATATAAATAATGACAGTAAAGGCATTGTTCAGGTGCAACATGGCCATTAGCCTAAATTAGAACGTACAGGGGTGGCAGAGCATGAGAACCGGGGTGTGTTATCCACCCAATATCGCAACAGAAAAAAGGGAGATTATGGTCTGCCACATATTACATACTTAAAAGCCTCCATCCCTAATATGTCGAGAAAAAGTGGGGGAAAGCAATGGGACTTTGAATGAGGCATTTAAGTAGAAGAAAAGGGGAAATTTATTATATAATGAATAAATATATATAATACATGTAATTATACAGAATTTATAAAACAAACAACATGATACATAGTATACAATTTATATTGAAATCATAAATACATAAAAATAGGATCTCACATAGGATCTCTCAACTTGATACATATCAATATAAAAACTGTTGGTTTGTTAATTCATAATTGCTAAATAAAAATAGAAAGGATAAAGCATCTGAGTTAATCGTAGGCTCGACGCGTTTCTTGGACCTCCGTCCATTCATCAGGAGCATTGGGTACAAGAAAAATGTCTAAAAAAAGGGGGAAAATATATTTATGCATTGTTGCACCAGAACATCAAAAGGGTAAAAGAATACCAAAGAGAATATGTACAAAAACCTTTACCTCAAATGTCTCAAAAAACTAATTGGACACGAAAAATACCTCCAGATGGGAGGGGAAAGTGAAGACATCGCAGGCATAGTCTCCCCCGGGGCTGAGGTGCCGATGATGCCAAGCACAGCGGGGATAATCACCGTCCAGGTAGTACACGGAGCTCCTGAGTGATATACCAAATAGTTGCAGTGAGTGCTCCCTTGGACCAGAAAATTTCTAAAATACATAAAGATATTAGGTATGATTCAGTAATGGAATCTGTATAGAAATAATAAGGATATATCAGCTGGTCCAAAAAGAGAGTACCCATCAATGTAGAAAAATAATGTGAGTAGTATAGGTGAGATGAAGAGGGAAGGAGACATGGAGAGATAAAGAAATAGAAAAATTGATTTGATAAAAAGAAATACCAGGTGTGCAAGTGGTAGGTGCCATTGCATCAATAAACCAAGTGCTAGAACCAAATAGGTGAAGTGAATAAGGATATGAAAAGAACGTACCGTGAATAAAGGAAGTACAGGGAAAGTATCCCCATTAGTAGTGGGATAACAGGAGAGCCGAGTAGGTCCTAGCGAGGTGCCCCGATGTACAGGCGAGATCAGCACCAACGCCATGTGTACCGCCAAATATAGACGGAATTCCGTCCTCCCACTTCCGGTGATGAACCGGAAGTGGGTGGCGTCAGACCGTCCGAGGCGTGGATGACACAAAAGAGGAAGCTGTCACGGTAGTGCGACATGGATATGTCATCACGTCCCGGGCAACCTTACATGACGTCGATGGGCAGTGGGAAAACCCCACCCCCAGCATGGATGCAATGCAGAGGCAGGACGGGGGGGGGAAGCCCCAAACGCCCATCGCAGCCCCGGAGTGGGAGACACCCCCCATGCAACACTAAAAACCCCCCTCCAACCGATGATTTGGGTGGTTCCTAGTAAATAAAGGGAGTACCTGTTGATAAACTAAAAAATATATATAATATAAATAATGACAGTAAAGGCATTGTTCAGGTGCAACATGGCCATTAGCCTAAATTAGAACGTACAGGGGTGGCAGAGCATGAGAACCGGGGTGTGTTATCCACCCAATATCGCAACAGAAAAAAGGGAGATTATGGTCTGCCACATATTACATACTTAAAAGCCTCCATCCCTAATATGTCGAGAAAAAGTGGGGGAAAGCAATGGGACTTTGAATGAGGCATTTAAGTAGAAGAAAAGGGGAAATTTATTATATAATGAATAAATATATATAATACATGTAATTATACAGAATTTATAAAACAAACAACATGATACATAGTATACAATTTATATTGAAATCATAAATACATAAAAATAGGATCTCACATAGGATCTCTCAACTTGATACATATCAATATAAAAACTGTTGGTTTGTTAATTCATAATTGCTAAATAAAAATAGAAAGGATAAAGCATCTGAGTTAATCGTAGGCTCGACGCGTTTCTTGGACCTCCGTCCATTCATCAGGAGCATTGGGTACAAGAAAAATGTCTAAAAAAAGGGGGAAAATATATTTATGCATTGTTGCACCAGAACATCAAAAGGGTAAAAGAATACCAAAGAGAATATGTACAAAAACCTTTACCTCAAATGTCTCAAAAAACTAATTGGACACGAAAAATACCTCCAGATGGGAGGGGAAAGTGAAGACATCGCAGGCATAGTCTCCCCCGGGGCTGAGGTGCCGATGATGCCAAGCACAGCGGGGATAATCACCGTCCAGGTAGTACACGGAGCTCCTGAGTGATATACCAAATAGTTGCAGTGAGTGCTCCCTTGGACCAGAAAATTTCTAAAATACATAAAGATATTAGGTATGATTCAGTAATGGAATCTGTATAGTATTTCTATACAGATTCCATTACTGAATCATACCTAATATCTTTATGTATTTTAGAAATTTTCTGGTCCAAGGGAGCACTCACTGCAACTATTTGGTATATCACTCAGGAGCTCCGTGTACTACCTGGACGGTGATTATCCCCGCTGTGCTTGGCCACTTTCCCCTCCCATCTGGAGGTATTTTTCGTGTCCAATTAGTTTTTTGAGACATTTGAGGTAAAGGTTTTTGTACATATTCTCTTTGGTATTCTTTTACCCTTTTGATGTTCTGGTGCAACAATGCATAAATATATTTTCCCCCTTTTTTTAGACATTTTTCTTGTACCCAATGCTCCTGATGAATGGACGGAGGTCCAAGAAACGCGTCGAGCCTACGATTAACTCAGATGCTTTATCCTTTCTATTTTTATTTAGCAATTATGAATTAACAAACCAACAGTTTTTATATTGATATGTATCAAGTTGAGAGATCCTATGTGAGATCCTATTTTTATGTATTTATGATTTCAATATAAATTGTATACTATGTATCATGTTGTTTGTTTTATAAATTCTGTATAATTACATGTATTATATATATTTATTCATTATATAATAAATTTCCCCTTTTCTTCTACTTAAATGCCTCATTCAAAGTCCCATTGCTTTCCCCCACTTTTTCTCGACATATTAGGGATGGAGGCTTTTAAGTATGTAATATGTGGCAGACCATAATCTCCCTTTTTTCTGTTGCGATATTGGGTGGATAACACACCCCGGTTCTCATGCTCTGCCACCCCTGTACGTTCTAATTTAGGCTAATGGCCATGTTGCACCTGAACAATGCCTTTACTGTCATTATTTATATTATATATATTTTTTAGTTTATCAACAGGTACTCCCTTTATTTACTAGGAACCACCCAAATCATCGGTTGGAGGGGGGTTTTTAGTGTTGCATGGGGGGTGTCTCCCACTCCGGGGCTGCGATGGGCGTTTGGGGCTTCCCCCCCGTCCTGCCTCTGCATTGCATCCATGCTGGGGGTGGGGTTTTCCCACTGCCCATCGACGTCATGTAAGGTTGCCCGGGACGTGATGACATATCCATGTCGCACTACCGTGACAGCTTCCTCTTTTGTGTCATCCACGCCTCGGACGGTCTGACGCCACCCACTTCCGGTTCATCACCGGAAGTGGGAGGACGGAATTCCGTCTATATTTGGCGGTACACATGGCGTTGGTGCTGATCTCGCCTGTACATCGGGGCACCTCGCTAGGACCTACTCGGCTCTCCTGTTATCCCACTACTAATGGGGATACTTTCCCTGTACTTCCTTTATTCACGGTACGTTCTTTTCATATCCTTATTCACTTCACCTATTTGGTTCTAGCACTTGGTTTATTGATGCAATGGCACCTACCACTTGCACACCTGGTATTTCTTTTTATCAAATCAATTTTTCTATTTCTTTATCTCTCCATGTCTCCTTCCCTCTTCATCTCACCTATACTACTCACATTATTTTTCTACATTGATGGGTACTCTCTTTTTGGACCAGCTGATATATCCTTATTATTTCTATACAGATTCCATTACTGAATCATACCTAATATCTTTATGTATTTTAGAAATTTTCTGGTCCAAGGGAGCACTCACTGCAACTATTTGGTATATCACTCAGGAGCTCCGTGTACTACCTGGACGGTGATTATCCCCGCTGTGCTTGGCATCATCGGCACCTCAGCCCCGGGGGAGACTATGCCTGCGATGTCTTCACTTTCCCCTCCCATCTGGAGGTATTTTTCGTGTCCAATTAGTTTTTTGAGACATTTGAGGTAAAGGTTTTTGTACATATTCTCTTTGGTATTCTTTTACCCTTTTGATGTTCTGGTGCAACAATGCATAAATATATTTTCCCCCTTTTTTTAGACATTTTTCTTGTACCCAATGCTCCTGATGAATGGACGGAGGTCCAAGAAACGCGTCGAGCCTACGATTAACTCAGATGCTTTATCCTTTCTATTTTTATTTAGCAATTATGAATTAACAAACCAACAGTTTTTATATTGATATGTATCAAGTTGAGAGATCCTATGTGAGATCCTATTTTTATGTATTTATGATTTCAATATAAATTGTATACTATGTATCATGTTGTTTGTTTTATAAATTCTGTATAATTACATGTATTATATATATTTATTCATTATATAATAAATTTCCCCTTTTCTTCTACTTAAATGCCTCATTCAAAGTCCCATTGCTTTCCCCCACTTTTTCTCGACATATTAGGGATGGAGGCTTTTAAGTATGTAATATGTGGCAGACCATAATCTCCCTTTTTTCTGTTGCGATATTGGGTGGATAACACACCCCGGTTCTCATGCTCTGCCACCCCTGTACGTTCTAATTTAGGCTAATGGCCATGTTGCACCTGAACAATGCCTTTACTGTCATTATTTATATTATATATATTTTTTAGTTTATCAACAGGTACTCCCTTTATTTACTAGGAACCACCCAAATCATCGGTTGGAGGGGGGTTTTTAGTGTTGCATGGGGGGTGTCTCCCACTCCGGGGCTGCGATGGGCGTTTGGGGCTTCCCCCCCGTCCTGCCTCTGCATTGCATCCATGCTGGGGGTGGGGTTTTCCCACTGCCCATCGACGTCATGTAAGGTTGCCCGGGACGTGATGACATATCCATGTCGCACTACCGTGACAGCTTCCTCTTTTGTGTCATCCACGCCTCGGACGGTCTGACGCCACCCACTTCCGGTTCATCACCGGAAGTGGGAGGACGGAATTCCGTCTATATTTGGCGGTACACATGGCGTTGGTGCTGATCTCGCCTGTACATCGGGGCACCTCGCTAGGACCTACTCGGCTCTCCTGTTATCCCACTACTAATGGGGATACTTTCCCTGTACTTCCTTTATTCACGGTACGTTCTTTTCATATCCTTATTCACTTCACCTATTTGGTTCTAGCACTTGGTTTATTGATGCAATGGCACCTACCACTTGCACACCTGGTATTTCTTTTTATCAAACCAATTTTTCTATTTCTTTATCTCTCCATGTCTCCTTCCCTCTTCATCTCACCTATACTACTCACATTATTTTTCTACATTGATGGGTACTCTCTTTTTGGACCAGCTGATATATCCTTATTATTTCTATACAGATTCCATTACTGAATCATACCTAATATCTTTATGTATTTTAGAAATTTTCTGGTCCAAGGGAGCACTCACTGCAACTATTTGGTATATCACTCAGGAGCTCCGTGTACTACCTGGACGGTGATTATCCCCGCTGTGCTTGGCATCATCGGCACCTCAGCCCCGGGGGAGACTATGCCTGCGATGTCTTCACTTTCCCCTCCCATCTGGAGGTATTTTTCGTGTCCAATTAGTTTTTTGAGACATTTGAGGTAAAGGTTTTTGTACATATTCTCTTTGGTATTCTTTTACCCTTTTGATGTTCTGGTGCAACAATGCATAAATATATTTTCCCCCTTTTTTTAGACATTTTTCTTGTACCCAATGCTCCTGATGAATGGACGGAGGTCCAAGAAACGCGTCGAGCCTACGATTAACTCAGATGCTTTATCCTTTCTATTTTTATTTAGCAATTATGAATTAACAAACCAACAGTTTTTATATTGATATGTATCAAGTTGAGAGATCCTATGTGAGATCCTATTTTTATGTATTTATGATTTCAATATAAATTGTATACTATGTATCATGTTGTTTGTTTTATAAATTCTGTATAATTACATGTATTATATATATTTATTCATTATATAATAAATTTCCCCTTTTCTTCTACTTAAATGCCTCATTCAAAGTCCCATTGCTTTCCCCCACTTTTTCTCGACATATTAGGGATGGAGGCTTTTAAGTATGTAATATGTGGCAGACCATAATCTCCCTTTTTTCTGTTGCGATATTGGGTGGATAACACACCCCGGTTCTCATGCTCTGCCACCCCTGTACGTTCTAATTTAGGCTAATGGCCATGTTGCACCTGAACAATGCCTTTACTGTCATTATTTATATTATATATATTTTTTAGTTTATCAACAGGTACTCCCTTTATTTACTAGGAACCACCCAAATCATCGGTTGGAGGGGGGTTTTTAGTGTTGCATGGGGGGTGTCTCCCACTCCGGGGCTGCGATGGGCGTTTGGGGCTTCCCCCCCGTCCTGCCTCTGCATTGCATCCATGCTGGGGGTGGGGTTTTCCCACTGCCCATCGACGTCATGTAAGGTTGCCCGGGACGTGATGACATATCCATGTCGCACTACCGTGACAGCTTCCTCTTTTGTGTCATCCACGCCTCGGACGGTCTGACGCCACCCACTTCCGGTTCATCACCGGAAGTGGGAGGACGGAATTCCGTCTATATTTGGCGGTACACATGGCGTTGGTGCTGATCTCGCCTGTACATCGGGGCACCTCGCTAGGACCTACTCGGCTCTCCTGTTATCCCACTACTAATGGGGATACTTTCCCTGTACTTCCTTTATTCACGGTACGTTCTTTTCATATCCTTATTCACTTCACCTATTTGGTTCTAGCACTTGGTTTATTGATGCAATGGCACCTACCACTTGCACACCTGGTATTTCTTTTTATCAAATCAATTTTTCTATTTCTTTATCTCTCCATGTCTCCTTCCCTCTTCATCTCACCTATACTACTCACATTATTTTTCTACATTGATGGGTACTCTCTTTTTGGACCAGCTGATATATCCTTATTATTTCTATACAGATTCCATTACTGAATCATACCTAATATCTTTATGTATTTTAGAAATTTTCTGGTCCAAGGGAGCACTCACTGCAACTATTTGGTATATCACTCAGGAGCTCCGTGTACTACCTGGACGGTGATTATCCCCGCTGTGCTTGGCATCATCGGCACCTCAGCCCCGGGGGAGACTATGCCTGCGATGTCTTCACTTTCCCCTCCCATCTGGAGGTATTTTTCGTGTCCAATTAGTTTTTTGAGACATTTGAGGTAAAGGTTTTTGTACATATTCTCTTTGGTATTCTTTTACCCTTTTGATGTTCTGGTGCAACAATGCATAAATATATTTTCCCCCTTTTTTTAGACATTTTTCTTGTACCCAATGCTCCTGATGAATGGACGGAGGTCCAAGAAACGCGTCGAGCCTATGATTAACTCAGATGCTTTATCCTTTCTATTTTTATTTAGCAATTATGAATTAACAAACCAACAGTTTTTATATTGATATGTATCAAGTTGAGAGATCCTATGTGAGATCCTATTTTTATGTATTTATGATTTCAATATAAATTGTATACTATGTATCATGTTGTTTGTTTTATAAATTCTGTATAATTACATGTATTATATATATTTATTCATTATATAATAAATTTCCCCTTTTCTTCTACTTAAATGCCTCATTCAAAGTCCCATTGCTTTCCCCCACTTTTTCTCGACATATTAGGGATGGAGGCTTTTAAGTATGTAATATGTGGCAGACCATAATCTCCCTTTTTTCTGTTTAATTCTGGTCAATGTTTTGTTCCATTATCCATTACCGTGACGCCAGTTTTCGTTCTTGTTTTTGTTTGTTCCATATATTTTATATAACCTTTCTATATTTAATAAAACTCTTTGGAAAACAAAAATTAAATTGACCCATTTTACAATAACTCAACTCAACTGCTTCAGTGCAGGCCCCCAAAAACAAAGGCACCGTCTTATTGGCCTTCTGGATTGAATAACGCTCTGTCACTTCACTTGATGTTGGTACAGGTTGTCATGTACCCACTCCCTAGCCATGTATCACCCCACCAACCAGGAATCACAGTACTGGTCTAATAAACCGTGCTTACTTGTCATTGGTCAGTAAAGTTTGGTGGGTGGTACTAAAATTTTTTTAAAAATCCAGAGGAGAAGGAGAAAGGGTGACATCCCCTAACCTAATCTAACCTAGAACCCCCCCACCACCACAATCACCACCACCACCACCTTTCAGATGCTTACTTTCCTAGTTTTTGGAAATTTCAGAAAGAAAATGAAAATTATTATTTTTTTTTTTTTTACACAAAGATATAATTTAATAAGACATTTTTACCACACAGCATTGTTATACTTAGAATTACACGCCAAAACACATCCTGCTACTCCTCCTATGTATGGGGATACCACATGTTTGAGACTTTCAATGCTTGGACTGATTATGTACTAGAAATTATATCTAGTGTATCACAAAAATCAGCCAATTGTATCAAAACCAGTGTACTGTATTGGCTGCCTCGGTATGAGTGGTCAGGGAATATAGCTTATTGTAGCCTACTTGTACTTAGTTCCCCCCAGGAATGCCATGTTCACTGGCCAGTAAGTACAGGAGGCTGAAGAAAGTTAGAAAAAAAAAGCTTCTGCGGTTCCAGGAGTGTAGTTGTCTGTAGGGGATACTTGGTACTGGTGTCTCACAGGAACGTAGTCAGTGGAACATGCAGATGGTTTAGTTCAGGCAGCAGGCAGAAATGCAGTTAATAAAAAGGCCAAAGTCAGTACAGGCGGCAGGCAGAAGCAACACTGCACTGGTGTGGACACTGTTGATAGCTGCACCAGCTCTGGTGAAACTGTACTAATGTGGTCGTGATCAGAAACACTGCTGATGGCTGCGCTGGCTCTGGTGACATTATCATTGATGTGGCAGTGATCAGAAACACTGTTGATGGCTTACGCCAATCTGGTGACACTGAGACTGGTGTGGCAGTGATCAAAAACACTATTGATGGCTGTACTGGTCTGGTGGCACCAGGACTGGGGTGGCAATGATCAGGAACACTGTTTCTGGTTTACAATGGTCTGGTAACACTGGAACTGGTATTGTAGCAATCAGAAACACTGTTCCTGGCTTACACTGGTCTAGTAACACAGGGACTGGTGTGGTGACTAACAGAAACACTGTTGCTGGTTTCACTGGCTGTGGTGACACCCAGGGCCAGATTAACGTAGGGGCTATTGGAGCTGCAGCTCCAGGCCCCTACCTTTATATAGGCCCCGGGTTGGCCATATTCACTGTTACCGCTCTTCTGTCACTTGTAAACACAGAAGTCTGGCTTCTATGCTCGCTTCCCCAGGCAGCACCCTCAGAACCTCCCCACACAGCACGAAGGCTGGACAAGGAGGGACAGTTGCCGATGCATGGATGTGTTTATGGGCTTCAGAGACAGCATCCTATGTTGAATTAGGCATGCATGGCTGCACCCTTCCTCCTCTGGGTGCATGCCAAGGCACGGCCCTTAAGGCCCTTCAAAATCCTCAGCACCAAGCCCATGATGCTCTTAATCCGGCCCTGGTGACACCAGGACTGGTGTGGTGGTGGTCTTGAACACTGTTTCTAGCCTACATTGGTCTGTTGACACTGGAACTAGTGTGGTGGCAATCAGAAACACTGTTGCTGGCTTAAACTGGTCTGGTTACACTGGGACTGGTGTGGTGGTGATTAGGAACACTTGCTGGCTTACATTGGTCTGGTGACAAGGAGATTGGTGTGGCAGGGACCAGGAATGCTGTTGCTGGCTGCATTGCTCTGAAGAGACTGTGACTAGTGCTGTGGTGATTGAGGACACTGTAATTGATGCAGTGGTGATTGGGAACACTGGATTGGCTGCACTACTGTGGTTACAGTAAGACTGGTGTGGTGGTGATTAGAGACACTTAAGGGTTGGCTTACTAAAACAAAGAATCCAATCAGCTTCCAGGTTTTTTTTTTTTTTGTCAAAGCTTAATATAACAAGCTGAAGTTGGAAGCCGATTGGCTACCATGCACATTTGAACCAGATTTTGCATTCTCCGGTTTAAGTAAATCGACCCCAGTGACTGGCTGCACTGGTTTGGTGACATTGTACTGCTGCTGCGGCGGTGCTCAGGGCCAATGACTGACTGCGCTGCCATACAGTGAAATCAGAGCAGCCAGCCATCACACATGGTAACCACCACAGCTGCACAATATCATCACAGTGACACTGCACTGTTCTGGTGACAGTATGTTAAAAAAATGATCACCAGAACAGTGCAGTGTCACTATGGGGGCATTGTACTACTGTGGCTAGTGATCAGACACACTGGCTGCTGCATTGACATACAGTGACATCAGTGCAGCCAGTACAGTCTGAGGGTTCATTAAGTCTCCATCACTGTAATGAACACTCTGCATCATGCAGCTTTTGTTTACAAGTGTAAACACTGATTGGTCACCACATGGTACAGGGCTAATTTCATTGGCCCTGTACCCTGATTTGTGATTTGTCGTGTCCGATGGGAAGAGCGCACCACTGCATGCCCTAGAAAGCAAACACAAGCAGCAGATGCAGGCGGCCATAAAGTAAAATGAAAGCATGGTTTCCCAATGATCCTTCATGCATTATTGCCTGCCAAACCATAATGGTGCAGCCATAGTAGAACCACTTTATTTTTCTCATGGAAGTTCCATTAACCATGCTTTAAGAAAAGTTTTAAGTGACCTCAGGTCTCTTGTGGTATAGAAATGTCCATAAAAGTAATTTGTTGTAATCATTATTGTTTTCAGCATTATGTTTCCTCAATGCTGTACGTAATAATTACAATAAAAAGCAACATGATATTAGCTCCATCCTTAGGTTAAATTCACATTATTGCAGGTGCAGGAAATCCCACTTGTTCCCACACCCGCAGCAAACAAAATGATGCAAAATTCTTAATGGAGCCTTCACAGATCTGAAAATGTAGCCGAAAAACAAGAATGTGAACCTGACCTTAATTTAGCTTTTAGTATGTAGATGTGGCTAGCTGTAAAATTTTTAATTGCACAAATATATTGATCATCAGATATTAAACTGCTGCTTTACCAATGTACTAGGTGCCTTTACAGTAAAGTCCCAGAAGCATTAAAGTGGCTGTAAAGCCACTTGTCATGTCTCTACAATCCACTCTGTTAGATAATGATAATCCCCACTGTATGTCCTTTATTTAAAAAAAAAGCCGATTTTTACCTATTCCTTGTCTCTCTCCTCTGCCAGTATGAGAACTACAGTGGGAGGGTCCGAGAACTCCCACTGACATCAGCCGGGAGGAAGGGAGGAGGGGAAGAGAGAGCCGAGGAGTCACGTGAGCGCCAGGAGATGCTCTAATATAAGGTAGAAATCTGTTTTTTTTTTTTTTTAGTAAAGGACATACAGTGGGAACATGTTATTATATATTATATTTTATAACAGAGTGGATTGTAGGGTTATTACACTATTATTTTACCAGCAGGAGGGGAGGATCGTGGAGTGGACGGAGCTGACAGGCGGGGGAGAGAGAGACACACAGTGGATGATGGAGGCACATAAACTGTCAGTGCTCAGCAGCCATGATAAACCGTGGTCAGTTTACAGGGGGGAGGGCAGAACCAGGCAGGATCAGCCAGGTATTTCAGGTGGCAGAGCCAAATTACACAGCACAAGCACTGTACTGTGTAAAATGCTTAAAGGGAACATGATCCTTTTTTTTTCTTTTTTTCTTAGGATTACAAACACTTTAACTCTCAAGTGGGGTTCTTTGATCAGGATGATCAAAAATGGGTGCCAGTTACCGTAGTAGATTTTAAAACAGTATAGGTTTATTGCATGTGCAATATAGAAGAACAGTGAGGTACAGACCAGGATATACCTACATAAACTGGTTTTCAAACATTAGACTTTGCCATAATAAAGTCTCTGTTCCCTTTAAAATCACAGAATGTGTCAAAAGATCTCAGGCTCTTTGGCAGTTAAGGTTCTAGTGGCATTTTTCACATTTTATTTCAAGGCAGGCAAACATAACTTTCCACTCAACCAATCACTCACCACATACTGTACGTACGTGTGACAGTTGTATCTTTTTTTTTCTAAAGGCCATATATTGTTTTCTCAAGCATCCAACACCTTCAGGGGGTTGTGCCAGGAGGGGAGATCCTTGCTTCTTTCCATGTGTAGGTCCAATTTCTAGGAGAGACTGACTTCTTAGGATGGCATCTTCACTGGACAACAGACAAAACAGGAAGTGGCTTAAATTAGTGATTGACAGATATCTTTGTTTTTTAGTGCCGATACCGATATTTTGGCCATCAGATATCGGTATCGGCCAATATTGGCTGATATTTTCGGACATTTAAAAAATATTTTATTTTTCTACTTTTCACAGGTACTATTGCGGAGGAATCTGGGGGTCTAAAAGACCCCAAATCCCTCCTCTGCACTTAAAAGCATTCAAAATGCCAAGTTTGGCTGTTTTGAATGCGCACATTTTTTTAAATTTTTCCGCCGAGTACCCGGAAGTGATGACATCTCTTCCGGGTTTTTTACATGGAGACAGGATGGGAGACCTGGGCAAGCCACGGAAGGTGGCGGGAGGGGGGAGTCGTCTCCTCCCGCTCCTTGTAATGACAGCCGAGTGGCTTCCCAGCCGCATCGGTTGTCATTACAAGACAGCCGACCGTCGAATATGGACGCCGGTACGGGGGTGATGCCTCTAGCTGCAGGCATCACTCCGGTACAAGCACTGACCAAAAATATCAGCAATATCGGTAACCTCAGGGGCCGATTACGATATATCGGGGAAAGTGCACTTTGGCCCCCGATATATCGGCATTGCCGATAATCGGTCGATCCCTAGCTTAAATATTTAATAGTTCCCCCCAGTATGCTTTGGCAGGTTTGCCTAACCCTTCTGATTTGCCAGGCTATCAGACAACCATAACATAGAATCATACCTGTTTAGCACACTCTGCAGAAACAAGCTCTAAAGTTGTTGAAGGAGGAATACATTCTACGCTTAAAAAAAAACTACTGTTGAGATGCAGTTAAGCTGACCATACACTAGTAGAATTTTGTTTTGAGAATGCTTTTTTTGATTTTTTAATCATTAATAATCAATGTTAGCTTCTAACCACAGTGAAGAGAGAATTCAAAGGAACAGGATGGACAATTATTATTGAACAAAATTTTCGAAGCACTTTTGAACCACATTTGTCAAGTGATCATTGCGAGAAATTTCGAATTAATATTTGTAGGAACATTTGTTTGAAAATCTGCTAGGCTGACTACAGCCTCCTGCTGGCTAAAGACTTATAAAAAATACAAAAAGGAATTTAGCGAAAATACTACATCTCAACACATATAACAGAAAAGCTTGTTTCATTATGGAACATTGAATGTTATCTTTTAAGACAAATTAAAATTGAGAGCATTAGCTAGTAAAACAATTATGTTTAGCTTTTGAGAGACATTGCACAGGTTTAAAATGTTTGGAAATGGGCTTAATATGAAATGCTGATGCTCAACATGTATCTGTGTAAGATATTAGCTTTGGTTAGTAATACCTCTAAAACCAATGGGGCTTTCAACTTGTGGAGCCCCCCCCCCCCCCAGATTAGAGGCCCAGAGTGTATATAGGGCCTTGACTCCAAATCAAGTCTGCTATAAAGTATATGTAACCCCCCCCCCCCCGACCTGCTAGAGTGCTAGTGAGCTCTTAACTTCCTGAACATGCTACTTTTGCTGCAGTGAAATCGGAAGCACTGTTATCAGCAGTGCATGGATTTTTGTCTACTCAGGTGAAGGTGAAATTTGCTGCCCCCCCCCCCCCCCGACATCGTCCACACCACATAGGTCAAAAAATGAACCTTTTTTGAGCTGCACTGGAACTGGATCGCACTGCATTTGTTAATTGCTTTTTAAATTTGAACTGACACCGGCAGCAGATCGCAAAACACTGTGCGATTGAAATGCAGTGCGGGAAACGCACAGGGATCTCTAGGATTCCCGCACCACATATGTGTGAACCGGAGGTGAAACTGAAGCAGTCCTATGCAGAATAGACTAAAATAGGACTAAAACTAAAAACAACTTAGATGACTAAAATACGTCTAAAACTAAAATGGCATTTTAGTCAAAAGACTATGACTAAAACTAAATCAAAATCTGACTTAAAAACTAGCACTGCCTCTGTGGACTGCAAAACAGCCCCCCCATGTTATTGAAACGAAAGATAGAAGGACTTCTCTAGTTTAGATCAGGAGGGAGCAGCCTAGGGTCACAATTCTGCTACACTATAGATACAGTAGAGCAGTCGAGCATTGCCACCCTAGGATAGAAGTGTGTTACTGACAGGATCACCAGGTAGAAATAAAGGAAAAACAGCCTAATACCTGTACCACCTCCAGAGACAGGGGTGGGCCAGCATTTTACCCCAAGACTGAGTCCATGGCTAAGATGGGGAGCCAAGAAAGAACATTGGGCACTAGTCACTTTTGCCTTTTTATAGATTTATTTTAGAACAGTCACTTACAGACTCTCCAATTAAAGATCCATGTCCAGCTTCACAGTGCCAGAACCTTTATGCCGACTTGGCGATACAGTAGACAGTAACTTATCTGGTTCACAGACTTCCCTCTTTGTTTCTTGGCTCAGTGTGTCTTCCTCCACGTGAGTCACCAGGCCCTTGTTTCCTCCCCTGGGTCTCCTCCATGGCACAGCTTCCTCCATCTACGGGCAGGATAGCTCCAGACCACTTTAGGTCCATATTCAGCACATGTTAGGCCCTACACAGACTAAGGGGCTTAATAGCACAGCTTTTATCCAGCAGCACCTCCTCAGGCCTCAACCTGGGGGAATACAGCGATCACCACGCCTGCAACAAATATTTATATCCTCTGCCAGCATGCACCATTGATCCTGACTCTCCTACTGGGCTGGCTGAAGGAAATATAAATATTCATAACTCAGTCATGTTATGAAATATCATACTATTGCCAGTGGTACCAGTGACACCTACTGGCTGCAGTGAGAAAGTACAACCCAACTGAGCTTAGGGAAAGACCAGGTAAAAAAATGAAATAATCTGTCTGAGCTAACTAACACTGAGCCAAAAACTAAACTTAGACAATAGTCCCTATCTAAGAAGGGTGCTACATAGAAAGGTAATGCAGCCATCACATCTAAGGGCTGCTGAGCTGCCAAAAATTTAATTTTTGTTCTTGGGTTTAGAAACATTTTAAGACCTAACTCTTCCTGACAACACATAATGCCCCAATCATTCAACAGTCCAATGCCAAAGCCTCAGTTGTCAGAAGTGGCTCTGATAATGGATTGTTGAAAAGCTTTTGTGAGGCTTAACATTTTTCCTGTGCTCTGCAGTAGTAGCTACTCTAAAAGTTACAGGAAACTGGTGAGTAATGACTGTTGGGAAAACTACATTTTGTGTAATACCTGATTTATCCTGATTTATCCCAGAATCCAAAGCAGGACGCTGCTGGGGGGGGGGGGGGGGAGCTTTATTTCATGCCATTTCAGGCATAGTCCCCCAATAAATATTTTTATTCTAGTAACAAAAGTGCAGACTTACATACGGAATCTTCATTATACATTATCAACTTTTTTTTTCTTCTAAAGACAAAAATGCAGACTTATAAGGAAAATCTGTACATAATTATTAATGAGTCTGGGGTTTTATCTTAACCACTTAAGCCCCGGAGGATTTGGCTGCTGAAAGACCAGGGGGTATTTTTCGATTTGGCACTGCATGACTTTAACGGACAATTGCGCGGTCGTGCGACGCTGTACTTAAATGAATTTGATGTCCTTTTTTTCCCACGAACAGAGCTTTCTTTTGGTGGTATTTGATCACCTGTGCGATTTTTTGATCATGCGCTATAAACAAAAAAAGAGCGTCAATTTTGCAAAAATAACAATATTTTTCACATTTTTTTATATGAAATTCCCCCCAAAAAATGTAAAATGTATTTTTTAACATTTTCGGCCAATTTTGTTTTATGCTACATATGTTTGGTAAAAAAAATCGCAAAAAGCGTATTTGATTGGTTTGCGCAAAAGTTATCGCGTTTACTAACAAAGGGAAAGATTTTTGTCATTTTTGTTGTTTTTTTTTTTAAGCGTAATGGCGGCGATCTGCGATTTTTTTTTTCATTGTTTCTACACAGGGGAGAATGACAGGCGGCTTGTTTACACTAGCCGCCTGCCTTTCTCCCTCTCCCCCGACGATCGCTGAGTGACCGGCGGACATCGGGTCCGCCGGTCACACGCGCGGGGGGGTCCGTGACCGCACGGGAGCGGGAGCGCGTCACCAGCGGCGCACGCTCACTCCCCAGAGCCTCACAGGCTAGTGACGTACCGATACGTCACTCTGCCTGTGAGGGGCTGAACGCCGCAGTATATGTACTTGCGGCGGTCGGCAAGTGGTTAAAGAGGTTGTAAACCCATACAGCTTTTTTCCTTTTTTTTTTTGGCAACCTGTAAGAGAAACACATAATGAGCTAGTATGCATCGCATACTAGCTCATTATGCAATACTTACCTTAGAACGAGCCCCCGCCGTGCAGCCCGTCTTCCGGGATCGCGGCATCCGGCCATCTGATTGGCCGGAGCCGCAGTGACGTCACTCCCACGCACGCGCGCGAGAGCCGACAGTCACGGCACGGGTCTCTGAAGAAACGGCACCAGCGGCCGTTCCTTCAGAGCGCATGCGCCAGTGATGTCACTGGCTGCATGTAAGGTAAATATCTCCTAAACGGTGCATGTTTAGGAGATATTTACAGTACCTATAGGTAAGCCTTATCATAGGCTTACCTATAGGTAAAAGTGTCAGAGGAGGGTTTACTTCCTCTTTAAGTTGTCACTGAAATTATAGATATGAAATATAACAACCAAACTGCACAGGTGATTTAGAGTAAGTTTTAAATCACATTTCTTTATAGTCTTTATGGTCACTTCTAGAGTACAGATTCCATTTTTTTTATTTAGTCATGTTTGTTCACTCAATTACAAATCATATATGCATATGCAAAAAAATCCATTATTTTTTTTTCTATAACATTCCTAAATAACCACATGCACATGTTGCAAGACTTATTGGACTTTTACAGCAGAAGCGTTAAAGTCTTTGGTTTGGGTCCAGTCCAAACTGCCTAGGGCCTTGAGCCTAACACTCACCATATATGGTGCAGCAAGCCAGCAGGCACAGGACTAGCCAAAGTGTAGACAAGCGGCTTGTGGGGGAGGGAGAAATACAACTGACCCTAAATTGAGAGGGAGAATGACCTTTCTCAAGAAACAAAAAGCCTGTGCTGGAAATTAGAACAGAAATTCACTTGTCCCCCTCATTGTTTGTGTAAAAAGCTGCTCTTAGAGTAAAATCTCAACAATGACCAACACAAATGTCTATATTTAGAGTAGATAGTTTATGCTCCCGAGAATAGGACGTTATCCGTTTATAAAAATGAATTGTTTACAGCTCTGTGACTTTTAGAATGACTATTTGTTAAAGCAGATTTTCATTGGAATTAGTACTCTGCAATTCACTAAAGGTACTTATAAACATTGCCTGATCCAGCTAATAATGGATAGATCATGGAAGAGATTTTATTTCCCAGGGCCGTTGCTGACCTATGCTGATGTCCTCTACACATTTTTTTTTTGGACCTTTTGGGATTTTGTCGGCATCCAAACATATATACATGAAAAACTTTCTATAGAATATAATTTTTATTGATTACTTTGAATAAAATGGCTAGCCCAAGGCCATCCGCAAGTTGTTAATTGTTCTAGTTTTGCTGAGAATTAGGGAGTCCTATCTGCAGCTGTCCCCGCCCAAATCGTGGAACACAGTACCAATGAGGCTGGCGCACTGCCCACCACTGTCAAAATAATTGGTTGCCTGACATCCTAGCAGCCAATCGCGTTCATGCACAGGCCCCAGCAGGGGAGGAGAATGTAACTTCCCCCCTCCCTGCTCCACCTTCTAGTGCTCCAGCTCCCAGCTTCTCTTCCTCCCTGCTGACAACAGGTGAGGAGGACCTGCAGGGAGTCAACAAAGTGACAGTCCCCTCCATGCCTAGCTCCTGCAGGCCTTCCCACAGACACCCTGTGCCTGTTATCTGACATTCCTCTCCACCAGCAAAGCTAAAACTTTTCACATATAATTTGCTGCTGAAATAACAACTGGGATGATGTAAGCAGGAGGGCCAGGAAGGAGAAGCAGATGCTAAGGAGCTACAAGTTGCAGTATGACCACAATGTTTTAACATGCCTCTGTACAGAACATGTTGAGGGACTTCGCGTTTTAGGAAAGCGCTGAAGCCAAAGATGTCACTAGTGTACAAGAAGTGTCAGAAGCATTGGCATGCTGGGTGTTGTTGTTACTCAACAATAAAGAAGACAAAGTTGTCCCAGGTCTGCTACGTTACAGAAAGTTTAAGCATTTTGTATGTCTCACCACCCTGAGACTTGTTGTTCTTAAGATTACCAACACACTAGTAACAAAAGTGCACCAACTTCCAACATTTTCTGTCTGAGGAAATAAATGACAATGCTGGGACATGTAGTTCCCCAAGTATCTGAGAAGCTTGTATCAAGCTTTTGAGCCCCCTGAAGGTGGAAGGGACTACATATGCCTGCAACAAACAAATTAATATGTTAATGATATGCTTCTTGTAGGACCACGCCCATTTTAAATGAATGCCCTGCTTCTAAAGTACATGCTCCTCTTACAATGGCTTGCTGGACACAAGGCATAAAAAGATGTCCCTAAAATGTTTTTCAATGTTGGCAACTATGAGTATTTGCCCAGCATTATTAGTGTGCGCATGGGTTATTTCAGTTTGTCAGGGCACACCCTTATCACTCCATGCAATGTATCCCAGCAGTTCCTCCAGGCTGTAGTAGAATCCTGAGGGCAGATGTGCATTAATAGTCACTCTGGACTTTGCATATTCAGCAGGCCAACAGGCAGGGGAGGACTGGGAAGGGGGGCAGGGTGGAAATCGCCCCCCGGGCTGCTCTGATGCCGGGTGAAAAGGCCACCCTCGGGGCTGGATTAATGTAGGGGCCAGACACTGTATACAGCTGCCGGTTGTCGCTACACAATGTATATATTTGCAGAGCTGCAGCGGAGCTGTATGAGTGTGCAGAGTCGCTCCTGCACCCGGCTGGCACAATACTAACATAGTCACTTCCCTGTCAGGCAGAGTGATCTCCACCCGACAGGAGCTTCCTAGGCCCCACCTGGCTTGATGTCATGTATTTCTGTTAAACCTCCTTTGTTGCAATTAACATTAAATTATGTTACCACATTGCATCATGTTTGTCTTGCTTCATAACATCAATATCCATTATAAAACCAGGTGGGCATGGATGGCGAGCTGATTCGATGGTTCAACGGACCACTTGACTGGACTTGCCCCCCAGGCTTAAGGCTGCCAGCCCTCCCCTGCCAACAGGACAGAGACCGACAAGGAAACCAGCAGCAACCACATACTTTCAGTAACCTTCTCGGATGCTCGCTCTTGCATGCCTGCACTTGCGCCTTGTGCCTTTCAGATCAGACCCCTATCCCATGTTATACAACACAGGACCAGTGGGTCAGGTCCAAGAAAGCCCACTAAGAAAGAACCAGGAAACACATAACCTTCCTGACTGGGGCAGCATAAACTCTATCTGCCTTCAACTATTTATCAACAATAAAGATTTTTCACATTTGTCACAAGCTGGCTATACATTACAGTATGACTGTAAAATTTCTGTACAATTGCCATACATAAACCATAACCATATATCTTTTTACAACCTCCTTTGGATTTACCAAAACTGTATCCATATTCACTCAGACAGGCTCTTGCATTACATAGTTGTTGGTAGATCTAAAGAAAAATGTACAGTCATATTGTATCATGTTAGTTTTTTTTTAATGGCCACAGGTTCACTTTAAAATATTGTTTAACCCCTTCACAATCACAGAGCTGATCAGTACACAATGAAATGCATAAATTTTTTACTATTTTACTTATTTATCATCTTGGATTCATTTGTACATTCACACAGAGAAGATTTATTGATCTTGGATTGTCCCACCTTTATGCATTGGTATTATTAATATTTACATATACCCATTCCTTTGGTTTTACATAGTAAGAGTGGTTCATCGCATTGAAGGAGTTGAGCGTTAATTATTCTTTATTTTATTGTACACAATGAAAGGCTTTGATTCATGCCTTTCATTGTGTACTATTGTGATGAATTCTGTGATTGGTCACTGTCATCACATGGTACAGACACGACCAATCACAACCCATCTGTACCATGTAATTAACCGTGGCCAATCACAGCTAATCACAATAGTAAACACCAAATGAGTAATTTTTTATTCAGAAAAAATGGCTGCTTAACTGTAAAATTCAGTTATAAGCAAACATAGTATGTAAAAAAAAAAAAAAAAAAAATCCTTATCACCTCCCCAGAATAAGACAGTGTTACTTTGGTAGCACTGTATTGCTCTGGTCACTGTGAGTAAAAAAAAAAATATATATATAAAAATATAAAACATTTTGGAAAAAGAAAAAATGTCATACAAAATGTAAAAAATATATTAATAAAATAAATAATTAAAATTATTAAATTAAAATTATTTTTTTTTTTTAGCCAGTCAGTGTCCCTGATTACTGCCAGATGATGATGATCCTGTACTGAACTGGTGACATTATGTAATTTATGTAAAAAATATATATTTTTTTTTACTTCCGCCTGATGCTGTGTGCCCCGTCTTCCGTTCCCTGCAAGCGTCGCTTCGCAGGGGGGTGGAATCGGCTGCAAATTCAAAAAGTAAAACACACAAACACACTGATATATTGTAATCCTATTGGATTACATTACTAAATAAAATAAATTGACCTTAGTTTGCCCCCAGTGCCCTTGCCTGCAGTTTTACTGTATTTTATATATATAAAGCATATATATTGAGCAACCCTCCCCACCCCCCCACACACACCTGTACTCAATCAGTGTCCACCATCAAGTGGATATAGGAGGAGTCCCCTGTAGTGCATTTGCACATCCTTCCCAGCAAGGAGTATTATCTCCAAGGGTTAGAAAGGCTGGATTCATCTCTTTTTCATGGATAGTGTAGGACCCACTGATAATAGGGTACTTTGACGCAGTAGTGGGCTTGAGCACGATATGGCCATATGGTGGGACCAAACCCCCATTTTTATTTATGGATTGTCTTCAGATTTGGTAGTTATTTCTTTTGCATTTGCGCACTATTCTTTTTTAATATACATGTCTTTTGGTTCATAGCTGCAGCAGATTTAGAAATACATGGGTATGCTCCCCCAAATTTTTTGCCTGTTTATTATGTATTCGGTCTGACCAGACTATCGAGGTTGAGCAACCCTCCCCACCCCCCCACACACACCTGTACTCAATCGGTGTCCACCATCAAGTGGATATAGGAGGAGTCCCCTGTAGTGCATTTGCACATCCTTCCCAGCAAGGAGTATTATCTCCAAGGGTTAGAAAGGCTGGATTCATCTCTTTTTCATGGATAGTGTAGGACCCACTGATAATGGGGTACTTTGACGCAGTAGTGGGCTTGAGCACGATATGGCCATATGGTGGGACCAAACCCCCATTTTTATTTATGGATTGTCTTCAGATTTGGTAGTTATTTCTTTTGCATTTGCGCGCTATTCTTTTTTAATATACATGTCTTTTGGTTCATAGCTGCAGCAGCTTTAGAAATACATGGGTATGCTCCTCCAAATTTTTTGCCTGTTTAATATATATATATATATATATATATATATATATATATATATATATATATATATATATATGTGTATAGATATATATATATATATATATATATATATATATATATGTATATATTTGCCTTTAGTAAATTGAGTGGGATGGCAGTGATCAGGAACACTGGGACTAGTGTTGTGGTGATGATGGACTCTGTAACTGGGGTGGGGGTGTGCACAGACACCGTAACTGGTGTAGCGGTGATCAAGGACACCGGTACTGGTTACTCCATAGTAGCAATGTACAACTCTGGTGGGGTGATCAGGAATTTTTTTACACTGTGATGGCTTTTAGAGCCATGATGGTTGTAAAAGCAATCATTTCTCACTCTCTTGCTGTGATAGTTGTAATTGGCACAGCTACCATATGGTACAGGGCTGCTTTGAAATGGACCTATGCTATATGATCTCAGAATTCGCCACTCTCCCAGGAAGAGTGCACAAGCAGCGGATGCGGGGATGGGGGGTATACCGGTACGTCCACCCACATCTGCGCTTTTCCTATTCAGCCGTTTATTTACTATGGCCAGAAGGGAAGTATTTAAAGTGAACCTAGCATTAAAAAAAACTTTTTAGGCTAAGTGCATGCATGACAAGTAATGTGTGAGCGTAACTCAATTATTTATGCATTACTTTTAACAGAAGTCATGATACTCCCCCTAACAATGTCTTTATCTGTTTTTTTCTCATTAGGGACAGTATCATCTTGATCAGGCATCATCCAGGGTAAGCATGACATTTTGAACTGAGATGGTATCTCAGGGATGACACAATCATGTAAATCCTGGGGCTTATGCAGTTCATAGCTGTGTTCGCAAACGTCTAACACAGAAGGGCCCCTTTCGGGCATGTTGCAAAGTTGCATTGCTGCAGTCTGAACACTAGGGAATTGGGGACTGAAAAAATATTGCATCCTGCCTGCAGCAAACTACTGTCAGCACTATCTAGTCCTTGTTTAAGACAGCTAGAACTGTTTTTTTAAATTGAAAATTGTTGAGATTTTTTGAAAATCTAAATTGATGAAAATTATTGTGACATCGTGGAAATTATTCTTGCAGACTGATAGCTATGTTTTATCTAAGATGAAAATGTATGTAGCTGCTACTACAACACATAAATTACAGTAAGAGTTGCAAAATAGGTCAAACAGTTCAGTTCCGGATGCATCGCTGGGTGACAAAACCACAGAGAGAAAAACAAAACTGCTTAACACATAATCAAAACATATGCATTTTTAGGTTTAAAGCACAACATGAAAATCCACAAATGACCTAGTTAGGATTAGTGAATTGTTTGTTTTGCAAACCTTATACATAATGAAAGTTGACATGTGCCTAGCAATGCTGTATATTGTATAATACAAACCTGTCTGCAGTGTTTATCTGCTGTAAACTAATCATTAGCTCAAACAGGTCACATTTGTGTAATGCTGTTCATACACTTGTCACAAATGACATGGCAGACATAAGCATCATGTATCACATTTGGATAATGTTTAGGTCAGGGGTAGGCAGCCTTTGAGAGATGGAGATCTACCTGGATAACATAGAAGAGATCAAATATCATTGGGTTGTAGTGCACCCTTTTTTTTTTTTTAAAGCCCCCAATAAAAAGTAAAGACAGCATTAAGAAAACCTAGAAACATCCACCAAAACTAGTGTCACTGTAAAAATATGAACTTAGTCTACCTTAAAAGTTAGCTTTGGTGAGAAACTCAGCATTCACTTTCATTCACAATTTTTTTCACATGTCTGGGGAGTAATTGGTCACCCCCACAAGTCAGATGCTGGAGTTCATCATGAAAGCAGAACATCTGGTACTGCATGCTAAATTTCTTGACTAGTTCCAGGCCTGGCTAAGTAGTATGTAGGACAGTGTTCAGGGCTCAGTAGGATGTAGGGCAGCATACAGAGGTCAGTAGGATGTAGAGCAGTGTACAGAGGTCAGTAGGATGTAGAGCAGTGTACAGAGGTCAGTAGTATGTAGGACAGCGTTCAGGGCTCAGTAGGATGTAGGGTAGCATACAGAGGTCAGTAGGATGTAGAGCAGTGTACAGAGGTCAATAGTATGTAGGACAGTGTACAGAGTTCAGTAGTATGTAGAGCAGTGAACAGAGGTCAGTAGGATGTAGAGCAGTGTACAGAGGTCAGTAGTATGTAGGGCAGCGTACAGAGGTCAGTAGGATGTAGAGCAGTGTACAGAGGTCAGTAGGATGTAGAGCAGTGTACAGAGGTCAGTAGTATGTAGGGCAGCGTACAGAGGTCAGTAGTATGTAGAGCAGTGTACAGAGGTCAGTAGGATGTAGAGCAGTGTACAGAGGTCAGTAGGATGTAGAGCAGTGTACAGAGATCAGTAGGATGTAGAGCAGTGTACAGAGGTCAGTAGTATGTAGAGCAGTGAACAGAGGTCAGTAGGATGTAGTGCAGTGTACAGAGGTCAGTAGTATGTAGGGCAGCGTACAGAGGTCAGTAAGATGTAGAGCAGTGTACAGAGGTCAGTAGGATGTAGAGCAGTGTACAGAGGTCAGTAGTATGTAGAGCAGTGAACAGAGGTCAGTAGGATGTAGTGCAGTGTACAGAGGTCAGTAGTATGTAGGGCAGCGTACAGAGGTCAGTAAGATGTAGAGCAGTGTACAGAGGTCAGTAGGATGTAGAGCAGTGTACAGAGGTCAGTAGGATGTAGAGCAGTGTACAGAGGTCAGTAGAATGTAGAGCAATGTACAGAGGTCAGTAGAATGTAGAGCAGTGTACAGAGGTCAGTAGTATGTAGAGCAGTGAACAGAGGTCAGTAGGATGTAGAGCAGTGTACAGAGGTCAGTAGTATGTAGGGCAGCGTACAGAGGTCAGTAGGATGTAGAGCAGTGTACAGAGGTCAGTAGGATGTAGGACAGTCTACAGAGGCTAGTAGGATATAGGGCAGTGTACAGAGGTCAGTGGTTTGTAGAGCAGTGTACAGAGGTTAGTAGTTTGTAGGAAAGTGTACAGAGTTCAGTAGTAGGTAGGGCAGTGTACAGAGGTCAGTAGGATGTAGGACAGTGTACAGAAGCCAGGAGTATGTAGATAAGTGTACAGAGGTCAGTAACATGTAGGGCAGTGTACAGGGGTTAGTAAGATGTAGGTCAGTGTACAGAGGTCAGTAGGATGTAGAGCAGTGTACAGAGGTCAGTAGGATGTAGAGCAGTGTACAGAGGTCAGTAGGATGTAGAGCAGTGTACAGAGGTCAGTAGAATGTAGAGCAGTGAACAGAGGTCAGTAGGATGTAGAGCAGTGTACAGAGGTCAGTAGAATGTAGGGCAGCGTACAGAGGTCAGTAGTATGTAGAGCAGTGTACAGAGGTCAGTAGGATGTAGAGCAGTGTACAGAGGTCAGTAGGATGTATAGCAGTGTACAGAGGTCAGTAGGATGTAGAGCAGTGAACAGAGGTCAGTGGGATTTAGAGCAGTGTACGGAGGTCAGAAGGATGTAGGGCAGCATACAGAGGTCAGTAGTATGTAGAGCAGTGTACAGAGGTCAGTAGGATGTAGAGCAGTGTACAGAGGTCAGTAGTATGTAGGGCAGCGTACAGAGGTCAGTAGTATGTAGAGCAGTGTACAGAGGTCAGTAGTATGTAGAGCAGTGTACAGAGGTCAGTAGGATGTAGAGCAGTGTACAGAGGTCAGTAGTATGTAGTGCAGCGTACAGAGGTAAGTAGTATGTATAGCAGTGTAGAGAGGTTAGTAGGATGTTGGGCAGTGTACAGAGGCCAGTAGGATGTAGGACAGTCTACAGAGGCTAGTAGGATGTAGGGCAGTGTACAGAGGTCAGTGGTTTGTAGAGCAGTGTACAGAGGTTAGTAGTTTGTAGGAAAGTGTACAGAGTTCAGTAGTAGGTAGGGCAGTGTACAGAGGTCAGTAGGATGTAGGACAGTGTACAGAAGCCAGGAGTATGTAGGTAAGTGTACAGAGGTCAGTAACATGTAGGGCAGTGTACAGGGGTTAGTAAGATGTAGGTCAGTGTACAGAGGTCAGTAGAATAAAGGGCAGTGTACAGAGATTATTAGTATGTATGGCAGGGGTGAGAAGGGCATGATACAGGGAGGCCAGGAGGGTAAGGTTTCGGGGGAGGGGGGGTGTCAAGGGGACACAGTACTGGGTGGTCAGAAGGGAATGGTGCAGGGGGAGGGGGGAAAGGAGGGCAGAGTACTGGGGAATTCAGGAGAGTATGGTACTACGAGATTAGTAGGGCACAGTACAGGGGGATCAGGAGGGCTGGGGTGTCAGAAGAGCATAGTATTGGGGTCAGGAGGGCATGTTACTGGAGGGTCAGGAGGGCTGGGGTGTCAGGAGGGCATGGTTCTGGGGGTCAGGAGGACATGGTACTGCGGTGTCAGGAAGGCATGGTGCTGGGGCATTAGGAGAGCTGTGGTGTCAGGAGGGCATAGTGCTGGGGCATCGGGAGGGCTGAAGTGTTTGGAGGGCATAGAAGTTGTTTTTTTTTCTCGCTGGAGAATTTAGTTAAAAGCACAGGAGGGGCACTGAATTTCAAGCTGGATCAACAGCTATTTTTCTGTACTCAAAGAAATCGGACTAACCTAAAAAAAAAAAAAAAAAAAAAAAAAACAATTGCAGCTACCATCTAAAACTTATAAGCAGCTAAATATTACATTTTTGTATTTGGGTTTGGATGCACTTTAACCATACCTTCCAACTTTTTGAGATGGGAATGATGGACACCTATTTGCAAAAATATGTAGGCATAGGACATACCCCCTTAAAGAGGAATTATACAAAAAAAATGAATAGTTATTGTAGCAATTTAGAAATTGGATGAAAGGTTTAGCACTGGGGAAACACTTTTTAGAAGTTAAAAAGTGCATTTTCTATACAACTATATAGATCAGACCAAAATGAGTGACAATTGAGGAGGAAAGAGGGATAGGGAGACTTTGTTCTAAGTCAGGGACAGTCCCTCAAATTCAGGGACAGTTGGGAGCTATGCTTTAACTGATATAAACTCATCGATTTTTCTTGTACTCTGTTACCTTATTATGTCTTACCAGAGCAGAATACATTTCTACATGTTGCTGCTTTCAATTGTATCTGACCTAACTTTAAAGGAGTTGTAAAGTCAGAAGGTTTTTTTATCTGAATGCATTCTTTGCATTAAGATAAAAAACCTGCTGTGTGTAGCAGCCCCCCAGCACCCCCTAATACTTACCTGAGATCCTTCTCTGTCCAGCAATGTCCAGGATTCCATCCGCCGTTGGGGACTCTCCCTCCTGATTGGCTGGGACACAGTCCTGGTGCCATTGGTTCCCACGGCTGTCAATCAAAGTCAGTTAGCCAATCAGGGTAGAGAGGGGTGGGGCCGAACGGCAGCTCTGTGTCTGCATGGACACACAGAGCTGCAACTCAGGTCAGGTGCCCCCATAGCAAGCAGCACTCGACAGTAGGGAGGCGCTAGGAGTACCGAAGAGGGACCCGAGAAGAGGAGGATCTGGGCTGCCCTGTGCAAAACCAACTGCATAGAGGAGGTAAGTATAACATGTTTGTGTTTGAAAAAAAAAAACAAAAAAAACGAGACTTTACAATTACTTTATGCTTTAACCCATGAAACAGTCAGCTGTTATAAATCATCTGCTTTTCATGCAGAGCAATATTTTCATTTATACAGCAAATTATATTAATGTACTTATTGTGGGAGGAGTTTATGCTTATGCATAAATTACATTTTTAAAATTGTCATAGCCCTCATGTTGTTGATTCCTAAGAAAGTCAGTTTTAATCATGCTAATTGTTTTTTTAAGTAGAATTTCAAATAAAAAACTTGTTTAACTTTTTTGCTAGAGTGGAAAGGGTTAGCACCTGTGCAAGGTTTACAGCTTGCTCTGTGTCCCCACTGTGGAGATTTCTGTTCCCTTCCTTTTCCATAGACACCGCAGGTTAGAAGTACAAATTTCTCCCCAAATGTGAAAGGAAATCTCACACTAGAACAGATGTTCCCACTGATTTTATCTCTACTTCTACGCCTGTTGGGCCTGAAGGAGCAATATTTATTTGACCGTTGTTCTCGGAGTCGACGGTCTAATTGGGTGGCAAGTTTTACCAGGTCCTCCAAAGAGTCAGGCATGTCCACCTGGGCAAGTTTATCTTTCAAAGTCTCTGATAAGCCCAAGCGATACTGGTACTTTAGAGCAGCATCATTCCAGGGCGTGTTAGCGGCACATCTGCGAAATTCGCTAGTGTAGTCCTCCACTGGCCGCAGACCCTGTTGAAGCTTATGTTTCGGTCCAAACACATGTTCAGACTGAACCTTGGCTTTTTAGGTGTCTAAATATTTACTTGTTCAGGAGAAGTCGAACGTCATGTATAATAGTGGTATTACTTCCACTATTATAAATGACAGCATTGTCAATAGTTGTTAAAGCGGAGTTCCGGGCACAAAATCAATATTTTTTTTTTGTGCCCGTCCGCTAGTTCAGCATAACCTGAAAAGGAATTGGATAGTTAGGTTTTTTTTTTTTTAAAAACTCACCTTGTAATTGACGATCGTAAATACTCACCTCAGGGTACTTCCTCCCTCAGCGCCGCGGCTCCGCTGTCACTTCCTGCGCTGCGATGATTCCTGGGAGCTAAACGTCATCGCTCCCAGGAATCAATGCGACGGCACCGGCCCCGCTCGTCACTTCCGGGCGACGCCGCATTCCCCTGCTAAACAGCTTCTGGGCATGCCCAGAAGCTGTTTAGGAATGTGGCGTCGCACCGGAAGTGACGAGAGGGGCCGGTGCAGGCGCATTCTGGGAGAAGAAGACGCGGAAGAAGACACAGAAGAGGACCGCGCCGGCTTCAGCTGCCCACAAGAGAGATGGAAACGCTGTGGAAGAAATTTTATAAGTAAGTATTTCTTCTAAAAGGTAAGTGCGAACCGGGACAGATCAGAGGCTAGCCATTGTGGAATTTGCTAGCCCTGACTGTCCCGGGGGTATGTTTATTAAAAAATGACATCTGTGCCCGGAACTCCACTTTAAGAACATAAGCGAGTGCAGGCACCGTCAAGTCCTTAACAACCAGTGATGTCACAATTGACATACGTAAGTAAGTACGTAAGTACGCAAGTAAGCTGTGGAACTGGGAATAGTTAAAATAAAAAAATGGTGTAGGGGTTCCAGTGGGAAAAAGTCCAGTTTTCTTAATTGTACAGTATGGACCACAGAATAATTTGTCTCAACCATGGGGCGTCAAAAAGCAGTCCAAATGAGAGGTGGGAAACACAGGAAACAAATGCTAATGGGCCAACCAAACAACGGCTCAAAGAAATAACTCAATAGAACTTAGAGAGCAGCTTAAAGCCCCTTACACCCAAAACTGGCTGTCAGAAAGCTAATTCAGCTAATACTAGTTCTCGTACAGCTAATGCTAATTCTTGTGCAACTAATGCTAATCCTTGTGCAGCTAATGCTAATTCTTCTTCAGCTAATGCTTGTTCACATGCACCAGCACACAGACAAGCTCTGGCTAATGTCCAGCGTGCACTGATATGAAGGCACATAACTGTGCGCCAACGTGCACCAGCCCACACGCCTTTGCGCATTGGCGCCAAATGGCCTATTTAAAGGAAACCCTGATGGATGCTAGTGTAAGATTCTGGTACCTCTGGTACCCTTAATAATCTATTTCCTTCCAAATATGCATCCCACCTTTCTTACTAGGTGGTACGCATACACCTTTAAGACAGATGATGTCATCGCTGAGCGCCGCAGAGCGGCTATTTCAACCGCCGGCGTTCTCACTCACATCGTTCGTTCAACCTGCCTTGTGTATCCACATGCTTTCAAGCCTGTCTTGTTGTCGGAACCTCCAGCTGGTTGCTTCTACCTGGAGCAGACCGGAACCTCGCTACTGATCCCTGTATCTCGCTACCGGATCTTCCCCTCTCTACTGGACCCCTCTACTACTAACATTTACTAGTGATAAGTACCCCACAGGGGAATCCTCCATAACCTACTTACACTATCTATCATCTGCACTGTTGCATAGATTGCTAGCTCTTGAGCCTACTACCATCTACTATCTGCACTGTTACATAGATTGCTAGCTCTTGAGTCTACTACCATCTATCATCTGCACTGTTACATAGATTGCTTGTTCTTAAGTCTACTACCATCTATCCTTGCACTGGGTTAGTCTATCCTGTAATTGTCATCTGCTGTCCTTACCACCTGTCACCATACTCGATTACTAACCTATCTGCACTCTACCTAATACCATCTAGTACTCTCCTGAACAAACCTATCAAGTACTTACCATCTCTATCACTGTTCACACCTGTCCCTTCAGCACAACACCTTCATACTGTCATATACATTCCACCACTCCAGGAACATCTTATTGAGTGTGTATATTTCTGTATGTTGAAGCTGACAGGCCCACAGTGATGAGTCTGGAGAGTTGGATATGGTTATTCAACACATCTCTACATGACTGCTGAGTGGAGATTTTGCAGCTGCATATCCAGCCTACTACAAAAACGCAGGAGCGTTACAGATTGAACGAACCAGAAAAAAAAAAATGGATTCAGCAGAATTACCCACTCAAGTGACACAATTAACACAACAAGTAAATGCGTTAATACTTGCTCTTACTGAAGTAAAAGAAAAGAATCAGACTCTGACGCAGCAGGTAACCCGTCTCTCACGGCTTACTACTGTTCAGCCCCCTGAACCTAAAATAAACCCTCCCCTAGTGTTTACAGGTGATCGGAAAAAATTTTGTGAATTCAAAAACGCATGTCAATTGCTTTTTTTGTTAAAACCTCGTACATACTCTACTGATCAGATTAAAGTCTGTACCGTTATTTCATACTTAACGGGTGATCCCCGGGCCTGGGCAGACTCTCTCTTTGAGAAAAATGATCAGATTCTCAACTCCTATTCCTTATTTCTAGCAGAACTCGCTAGTTTGTATGAAGACCCCAATAGGCAGAGTACTGCTGATATTCAATTAAGGGCTTTAAAACAAGGAAGGAGACCTGTAGAAGACTTTGTAGCAGAGTTCAAAAGATGGACCCTTGATTCAGGGTGGAATGATACATCTCTGCGAACTCAATTCAGACTCGGGTTATCAGAAGCTGTTAAAGACGAGCTCGCCCGAGCGGATTTACCTGGCACCTTGGATGCCTTGATACAACTTAGTATCAACATCGACAGACGACTACGAGAAAGAAGGGCTGAAAAAATGGGAATGCCATTAACTAGTCCTTCTCAGATTGCGGCCGTTGACCCTACTCCCATGGAGGTAGGAACTATACGCCCACCTTTATCAACTACTGAACGATCCAGAAGGAGATCCAGAAATCTCTGCATGTACTGCGCATCCCCGGATCATTTGATATGCGTCTGTCCCCTTGTCCGCAAAAAAGAGGGTGAGTGTTCACATGTCTTGCTAGGAGGATTAACGACTTCCTTTTCTAACCCCTATCTTTTTGTTCATTTAACATTACAGTGGGACCAGACTAGGATCACCATCAATGCTATGATCGACACTGGATCTTGTGGAAACTATATTGATGCATGTTTTGTTACCTTAAATAAAATACCTATTATTTCAAAGCTTAAACCTGTTTCTGTTAGTTTCATTAACGGTATTCCATTGTCTTCTGGTTCAATCACCAACCAGACACAGGCACTCCTTGCCACTGCCAACGAGTCTCATGTGGAGACCATCACCTTTGATATACTATCCTCACCCCATTTTTCCATTATTTTGGGACTTCCCTGGTTACACACACACCAACCAATCATAGATTGGAAAAAAATGACTTTGGCCTTCCCTTCTCACTATTGTGAGATTACGTGTAACCTCCCATCTTATGGAAAGATCCTGTCTGTGGTGTCAGATGAGATTGCACCACTATGCTATCAGGATCTGTCCGAAGTATTCCTTGAGAAAAATGCTCAAGTGTTGCCTCCCCATAGGGATTATGATTGCACTATCGATCTACTCCCTAACAGCAAATTGCCTTTCGGTCATGTTTATCCCCTTTCACAGGATGAACTTTCTCATCTCAAGGAATACTTGGATGAGAATTTGAAAAAAGGGTTCATCAGACCCTCTACTTCTTCCACAGCTGCAGGACTTTTCTTTGTCCGCAATAAGGATTCCAGTCTTAGGCCTATTATCGATTATAGGCAATTAAACACGATTACGATTAAGGATCGCTATCCTTTGCCGCTCATCCCTGAACTCATTGAACAAGTGCGTGGGGCTACTTACTTCTCTAAATTAGACCTGAAAGGGGCATACAACCTAATCCGAATCCGTGACGGAGATGAGTGGAAAACAGCATTCAGAACCAGATACGGATAATTCGAATATCTTGTGATGCCATTCGGGTTGTGTAATGCTCCCGCAGCCTTCCAAAGGTTCATAAACGACATCTTTAGAGACTTACTTGATGTCTGTGTCGTAGTATACCTGGACGATATACTTATCTATTCGCGATCTATGCCTGAACATATAAAACATGTAAGACTTGTGTTATTCAGATTACTCTCACACAGTCTATACGTGAAATTAAAAAAATGCTTATTTCATAAGGAAGAAATATTTCTAGGATACATCATATCCAAAACTGGAATTAAGATGGATATGAGCAAGATATCCTGTATTCTGGACTGGCCTATACCAACAACTCCTAAGGCATTACAGCGATTCCTTGGATTCTCCAACTTCTATAGGAAGTTCATCAAGAACTTTTCCGCTATTGTGAGACCTCTCACACAACTGACAAGTATAAAGAAACCATTCAAATGGTCAGAAGAAGCGAATCAAGCTTTCTGCTTGTTAAAATCAAGCTTTACCTCTGCTCCCATACTACGCCATCCAGACCCATCCCTCCAATATATTCTGGAGGTAGATGCGTCAAATATGGCAGTAGGAGCAGTTCTCTCCCAATGACAAATACTTCACCACTCCACCCAGTTGCTTTCTTTTCAAAATCACTAAGCAGCCCAGAGGTGAACTACCCAGTAAGTGAAAAGGAGTTACTTGCCATAAAACTGGCACTGGAGAATTGGCGACATCTACTCGAAGGTACCCAGTTACCAATACTCATATATACAGATCATAAAAACCTTCAATACCTCCAGACTAACAAAACTCTCTCCCACCGACAGGTACGATGGTCATTATTCTTCCTAAGATTCAACTTCCTAGTGACCTACACGCCTGCAGACAAAAATAAAAAAGCGGATGCACTATCACGATTAATCGAAGATAACTGCGCCGAAATCCCTTCCATTCCCATAATACCTTATGAACGTATTATTGGTGTTGTCCGTTCCTTGAAGGAAGAGATTTTGTACAGTATAGGATTGGATTCACCTCCACCACAACTGAGTACTGATGCAGAAGGCTTCCTCTATTACAACGACAAACTTTACATACCCCCTACTATGCGCACCAAGATCTTGGAGTTGTCACATGATGTGCCCATGGCAGGACATATGGGTATTACGAAAACCCTTAATTTGCTTACCAGGCAGTTTTGGTGGCCTGATATGAAGACGTCTGTACAAAAATTTGTTTCTTCATGTGACATCTGTGCAAGGTCCAAGATTGACACTACAAAACCATCTGGTCTACTCTGCAGTCTACCAATACCCCAGGTTCCATGGGAAGTTATGTCCTTAGACTTTATAGTAGAACTACCACCTTCTAAGGGATTTAATACCATTCTAGTGTCAGTGGACCACTTGACAAAAATGGCACATTTCATTGCTATCCGTAGACTACCTTCGTCTAAACAAACAGCGGAACTACTGATGAAACATGTGTTCAAGTTGCTTGGAATTCCAAAGACTCTTTTGTCCGACCGTGGTTCACAGTTCATCTCTAAATTTTGGCAAGCACTTTGTCAAATATTACGGATTGAGCGAAAGCTCACTTCTCCCTACCATCCTCAGACCAACGGACAGACTGAAAGAGTCAACCAGTGCATTGAGCAATATCTACGTTGCTATACATCATACCTACAGGATGATTGGGTGGATCTCCTCCCTCTGGCGGAATTTGCTTACAACAATGCAACCCACAGTACTACTAAGCAAAGTCCGTTCTACTTGAATTATGGGTTTCATCCCACTCTTCTTCCACCACGCATCCTGCCATCAAGTAACCCAGTAGCCTCGGATTACCTTACCCAAATAAAAGACTCTCTGGGTTTACTCAATACCACTATATCACACGCTCATAGTCAACAAAAAAGGTACTACGACCTTCGTAGAAGACCTTCTCCTCAGTATGCTATTGGGGACCTTGTTTGGCTATCAACAAGAAACTTAAGATTAAGAAACTTAAGATTAAAATTCCCTAGCAAAAAACTTGGACCTCTATTTTTGGGACCCTTCCCAATTAAGAAACTTATTGGAAAAGCTGCAGTACAGCTCACCTTACCAGCAGATCTTAAGATCCATCCCATCTTCCATGTGTCGCTACTGAAGCCCCATGTTCCTAACCAAGGAATAAGGCCTACCATCTTGCCTCCACCTCCAATACAAGTTGAAGGCGGAGAAGAATATGAGATCAAAGAGATTTTGGATTCTCGCATCCATAGAGGAAGACTTCAGTATTTCATAAGATGGAAGAACTATGGACCCCAAGACGACACCTGGTTGGATACCTCTGATGTTCATGCACCTAGGCTTATACGAAGGTTTCACTCGAAATACCCAGAGAAACCAGTGCTATAGGCCTTCCGGAGCCGGCCTTAAGGGGGGGGGGGGGTGTACTGTAAGATTCTGGTACCTCTGGTACCCTTAATAATCTATTTCCTTCCAAATATGCGTCCCACCTTTCTTACTAGGTGGTACGCATACACCTTTAAGACAGATGATGTCATCGCTGAGCGCCGCAGAGCGGCTATTTCAACCGCCGGCGTTCTCACTCACATCGTTCGTTCAACCTGCCTTGTGTATCCACATGCTTTCAAGCCTGTCTTGCTGTCGGAACCTCCAGCTGGTTGCTTCTACCTGGAGCAGACCGGAACCTCTCTACTGATCCCTGTATCTCGCTACCGGATCTTCCCCTCTCTACTGGACCCCTCTACTACTAACATTTACTAGTGATAAGTACCCCACAGGGGAATCCTCCATAACCTACTTACACTATCTATCATCTGCACTGTTGCATAGATTGCTAGCTCTTGAGCCTACTACCATCTACTATCTGCACTGTTACATAGATTGCTTGTTCTTAAGTCTACTACCATCTATCCTTGCACTGGGTTAGTCTATCCTGTAATTGTCATCTGCTGTCCTTACCACCTGTCACCATACTCGATTACTAACCTATCTGCACTCTACCTAATACCATCTAGTACTCTCCTGAACAAACCTATCAAGTACTTACCATCTCTATCACTGTTCACACCTGTCCCTTCAGCACAACACCTTCATACTGTCATATACATTCCACCACTCCAGGAACATCTTATTGAGTGTGTATATTTCTGTATGTTGAAGCTGACAGGCCCACAGTGATGAGTCTGGAGAGTTGGATCTGGTTATTCAACACATCTCTACATGACTACTGAGTGGAGATTTTGCAGCTGCATATCCAGCCTACTACAAAAACGCAGGAGCGTTACAGCTAGCTGCTGGATGTTCTTTCAGCTTCCCCTGATCCGTGTTCCTGTGTTCTTGCCTGTGCTGACTAATCTCCTGTTGCTGACCCGGCTTGTTCTTAACCTCGCTCTGTGGATTCTGACCTTGGCTTGCCTCCGATTATTCTCTGCCTGATCTCCTGGTTCTGAGTTCAGCTTGCTACTGGACCTTGCTCTGCCTGCTTCCCTGATACTGACCTGGCCTGCCTCCTGTTTATCCTGCTTTTTGCCCCGGCTTACCTTGACTACATCCCTGACTGTGGCAGTCGCCTGCTATCAAGCTGCCAGCACCCGTGCTTGGCAGTCACCTGTTATCAAGCTACCGGCACCTTTGCTTCTTTGAGCCTTGTACCTCTCTTAACACCTCCAGGGGTGCTCGGACCAGGACGCAAGGGAACCCATTTCCTCAACTCGACCTCCAACCAAGGTACGTGACACTGGCTTTAGATGAGGACTGAATATCCCCCAGCCACCCTTTATGGTGGCCCCCTATGTTGGTCCTACAATCCCAACACTGATCCAGACCAGATTGGAGAATACTGGATTCATTCTACAAAGTACATACTGGGAAAAAATCCACATTTTGCACTTAGCAAAATATTCTACCAAGAGCAATGGTAGACTATACGAGAACTCAGTTCTCTAACCTGTAGAATATAGGGAAGACTGAGTCCCATAGGCTCCTGTACCTCAGGACTTGAGCTGCAGTAGCCAGGCCAACGGGCCTGCGGCCAGGAAACAGGATGGGAAACCAGCTCAAAGGGTAAAAGATCCCGGCAATCTGGAAGGACCCTGGGAGTGTTCCTACAAGAGCCTGACAAGGTCCTCTTGGGCCAGTTTGGAGTGAAGAGAATCACTGGATGCCCTCTGACTGGATTATGCAGAGCAGTCAAGGAAGTATCAGAGGAGGGAAAGCATAGATCAGGTTACAAAGGCTGGGACATTGATCATTAAAGGAAATCTGCTTGCCAAGTTTATACGTCAGGGATGAGCATGATGGTTAGGGCTGGAACAGGAATTCCTACTCAAGTCAGAAGCAGATCCACTTCCCTGTAATATGGAAAATATCAAACTATTCCCTGATGGTCTGTGTAAGCCACTGCCAGGACAAAATCTAACTGAACCTTGAGATCCAGCATTGAAAAGATAAGCAAAACACTCTAAAACCCAGAACCTTGAGCAGGAGTTTTTCCTCCAATGGCCAAATCCTTTGTGACAAGAAGGTACCTAGGACATTTACCCCCATCTGACTGGCTGACATCTATCAATAGCACCTACCAAACCATTTGGAGGAAAGATTTTTTTTTGGTCCAATCTCAAATGTCAGGGTAAGCCTAAGGCAATTCAGAGAATGTACCCTTTTGTCCCACACTGCCAGAATGGTGAGTAGCCACAGTCTGGCGTGAAAATGAGTAGACCCAAGACCCTACATGCAAGGTGCAAGGTTGTTTAGCTTCTGGACTATTAAATCTGAATATGGGATTAGTGAGCCTGGAGCTTTGTCCAGGAGAGGGAAAAAACAAACCTTAAACAGGGCAGAGACTAGGAACAGGCTCAGATACTCCAAGGGACTGGATGGAACCAGCGCTGAATTCTGGCGATTTTGAATCCTCCCAGATCTTAGTAGGATCTGTACAGTCTGATGCATGCTGGCTGACAGAGCTTGATAATTTCTTCTGAAAAAGTTATTTCAATACTCTTCTGTCGAAACAGAGCAGAAACCGGGGCTAGACTTAAGGTGCAATGGACAGGCCCAAGGAAGCACAACACTCAGAAAAAACTATATGCCTCCAGCAAATAACACAAGAGGGGTAGAAGCATCAGGAAAATGGGGACATGCAAGTAGGTTTTCCAGGAGTTACATAGAAGCCCGAAGGATTCCCAGATGAAAGGAGCAATGACTGACCTGGCAAATTCTATATGGGATTTTAAAACTGAAAAAAAAAAAAAGGAGGAGATAAAAACCATTAAATCCAGTATTTTAAAGATGCCCCTTGGCTATGATCTGAGGAGAGAGAAGATGCATCAAAGCAGCATTAAAGTCCACCAATCCAAAGGAGACAAAGAACTAAATTTCAGGCAATAGCCTCTGGATACAAGCCTTGGGCCCAAAGATCCGAAAGTCCTGGGATCAGTTGTAAAATAAGATTTCTAGATGCCTCAGGTTGGCCTAAAACAGTTTATGCAAATACTGTAACTCTAGGTTTAGGAGTTATGCAAGTAAAGTAGATGTGTGACGCTCACTGGTTTGAAGAGATTTCTCTTGGAGAGCCCACACATCTGATCTCTGTGGAATCACAGCAGCAGGTTTTGGTGCACCTAGTAAGTAGCCAAATATAGCAATCCAAGAAAACCAACGCCAGGGTACTTTGTTCTGAGTGAACTTCAATCATAGGGAGGTTAAAGCCTAGTACACGCGGGCTGAATGTCAATCGAAATTAGCCAACATTTGGCCTGTGTGTACTGCAGCAGGGCCGACAGATGCCGGATGTTCAGCCGGCTTCTGTTGAAGGGGCATGACCGAAAAAGGTCTACTGATTGACTTCAGATCAGTGCTCTCAGCTAATGGCTGAGAGTACCAACTGGAGTGTTCTGGTGGGGGGGCGACCCCACTGTCAGAACACAATAGCACAGCAGGGGAGACCGGTGTACTAACATCGTTAGTACAACGGCTTCTGCTGAGCTGTCATTTTTTTTGTCCAGCCAGCTGGGTTAAACCCACTGCAGAGTAGGATGGATTAGTGGCTATTTACCTTTGACACAAGGTCACCTTTGACCGACAACAAGTGACAAATTACCTGTGAGGGACTCACCAATTGAGAAGCAGGAGTTAAGGGCTATCTGTGACTAGTTCACCATTGGCCACTATACAAACAGTATACAAGTGAAACAATACAAACAAGGGTCAGTACCAGACCAACTGTTGAGCAGCAAAAGTTAATGGCCATGCATGACCAGGTTACTATATGCCACCGAAAAAGAGTAAGACAGTACCAATAAGGGTTACTCATATATCACTGCAGAACAGGAAGGATTAATAGCCATCTGTGACTAACTAGGTCATCCTAGGCTGATGTACAAACAGTACACAAGTGAGACATTATCAACAAGGGTTGCTCACTAACCACTGGAGTGAAGGAGTGCTAATTGGCTGTTCAAGTAGCATAACACTGTATGAGGGCAGTGGAAGATGCCTACACTTTTATGAACATGTTACTATTGATTTACTAAAGGCACATATGTTCACTTCACTTTGCAAAGGAATTTTCATTTAGCTTAGTGAATGAGGTGAAGCTCTGCTGACTTCCATCATCCAGCCACATGCAAGCAAAAATATTGTTTTTTTTTTCCTTGGAATTGGTTATTCCTTGCACAGTGAATTTTCACCGTATTCACTAAGCTAAAAGAAAATTCCTAATGAGGTTGATTTACAATAAGTGAAGTTGCACTTTGCAAAGGAGTCTTCCTTAAAGCTTAATGAATCTGATGCAATTTCGCTTTGGAAAGAATACCCAATCACTTGCAAGGAGAATGACAGAAATAGAATTGAATGATAGAGGTCAGCGAGCTTTACTTCATTTAATAGAAAATAAGATACATTTGTGTGGGGGAGGTTTACTATTTAGAGCAGGTGTCAATGGAGGGTATCATCCTTGGTAAATATATAGTAGAAATGTGTATAATAGGACTTTTAATTCCCCTCCAGTGAGCACACAAAATATCTGAAGATGTTATAAAAGTACAAATTTTATTTTTAATAGTAAAACATGTAAAAAAAAAAAAACACAGATTTCATGTAGATGTTTGTATACTGATACCAACAGTCAACATCTACTGTCAACATATACAATTGTTCATCAAATATTGGAGATGAGGTCAACGCGTTTCACAGGAGTTCCCACTTCCTCAGGAACTCCTATCTTCTGAACCCAGATGGTCTGCTGTTTGCACCATCAAACTATGGGGACTCTTCTTCAATTATGAAATGCTGGGCTTTCTGACACTTAGCTAGGATTGATTGTTTTTCATCCTTGCTCCAACTATTTGGTCATCCCACATACTTAATATCACACCCCGTTGTTTAAACATTTTATAATTTTTAAGATTTCATGCTGATCATTCACTCTTGTTCAGGAGATAGGAGGTCTTGAGGAAGTGGGAACTTGAACGCGTCAACCTTATCTGCAAAGTTTGATAAGCAATAGTATATGTTGATAGTAGACATTGACTGTTGGTATCAATATACAAACATCTACATGAAATCTGTGTTTTTTTATGCATGTTTTACTATTAAAAATACAATTTTGTACTTTTATAACATTTTCAGATATTTTTGTCTGTTCACTGGATCGGTATTAAAAGTCCTTTTATACACATTTCTACTATATACTCACCTCATTTCCAAAGCTGTAGGAAATTCCCATGCAGTGTGTACAGTTATTGTTGCTTTGGTAAATCAACCCCATTGCATGCTTGAGCATAGCTCCCAATTGTCCCTGATTTCGAGGGACTGTCTCTGTTTTGGAACGAAGTCCCTCTATCCCTCTTTCCTCTTTTTCTCTTTTATATAGTTGTATATAAAATGCACTTTTCATCTTTCAAAAAGTGTTTCCCAATTCTAAACCTTTCATGCAATTTCTAAATTGCTGCATTTATAAATTTCAAAAGTCAATATAAAGGAATGGTAGTGGTAAAAAAAAAAAAAAGCACTTGTGGGATTTAACTATTCATTTTTTTGTAGAATTCTCCTTTAAGAGGGCGTGGAAATGGGTGTATCCTATGCCTGCATACTTTTTCAAATAGGTGTACCTCTTTTCCGTCTCAAAAAGTTAGGAGGTATGTGCTTGAGGCTAGAGCAACCACAGGTTGGCTTTTCTTTACTTACCTTGTTTTAGAAGAAAATATACTCACCTTACTTCCTCTTCCTCTCTCTTCGGCCGTGGCCCGCGCCGTCACTTCCTGCTTGCATTGATTCCTGGGAGCTGAGCGTCATCGCTCCCAGGAATCAATGCGCCTGCACCGGCCCCGCTTGTCAGTTCCACGCAGGCACGTCATTCACTGCTAAACAGCTTCTGGGCATGCCCAGAAGCTGTGCAGGAATGACGTGCCTGCACCAGACATGACGAGCGGGGCCAGTGCAGGGCATTCTGGGAAGAGGACACAGAAGAGGATACCGAAGAGGACGCGCTGGCTTCAGCTGCCCACACCTGAGATGGCAGCGCTGGACAAGACATTTTCAAGGTAAGTATTTCTTATTAAAGGTAAGTGCGACCTGGGACAGTTCAGAGGCTATCCATTGCGGAATGCACTAGCCCTGACTGTCCTGGGGGTATTTTTATTAAAAAAAAAAACTTTCCGAGGGCGCTTTAAGTTTGTTTATAAAAAGCCAAATCCCATATAAGGCATTGGTCTGATGAGACAAACTGAAACAGAGTACCTTTTTAATCCTCCAGCACATTTCACAGTTGAAGGCACTTTCATGACGGCATAAAGTAGACCGACTGCCATAAAATAGTTTTTTCTATAGCTGGAGAATTTTTTCGTTTTTTTACCAGCTGAGCATGACAAAATATGCTTTGAGCTATATAAATAGATTCCTAATTGCAACAGGATGCACAACAGTAATGAAGAACAGAAAATGAAAAAGACACCTAAAGTCGGTTATTCTTTTAGTATTCATCATGTAATACAATCCATAAGGCATTGTGTCGTGCACCACTAGAAATGAAAAACAGCGCCCTGCAGACTCATGAAAACTGGTGTCCTCAAACATTAAGCTGTGATTTTAGATAAAGAACTTTAATCCTTGGGTTATACAAACAGAGCCACTGCTATCGGAAGAGTTGCAGAAAGTTGAGCTACACTGACCTTGTCTGTCTGGAATGTACTTATTGAGAAAGACTGGCTGATGTTTACCAGAGCCTGGATGCCATATTTGTAAAGACACCTTACATAAGCATCACAAATCTTTTTTAATTTCAGGACCAAGCATGCATAATTAAATAAATGTAGACGTAGATTCCACAATATGACTCTTAGATCTCCTGACGTACTTTGAGACATGTGAAATTAGTTTGTAGGGATTGTCTCTGCTGAGTATGAAGCACAGGCCATATCTCATAGGCAGATAGCACAGTCTGTGTTTTTCACACACATATGCAGGCCAGGAACAACATTGAACTAGAACTAAGTTTAGGTGGAAAAAAAGTCAGAATCTCTATCATTACTTGCCTACTGTCTATGCCCCCTCACTTCCTATCCCACTGGCATAGAAAGTGTCCCAATAAGGATAAAGAACCAGATAGGGGTTCTAAACCCAATATATACTCTTCTATAAATGGTGTTTTTTTTTTTGCTGCTTTATGTATTTCCCCTGATGATGATGAAACAGGAAATTAAGGAAATTTCATTGGTGGGGGCACAGAAATACAAACCATCCTGATATTTCAGCATGCCTTCTGAGAATGTCAGATGATAGTTTTAACACTCTACTGCCAACAATTGTCCTCTGCTTGCAAATAAATAATTAATAATCAAATTGAGTGATATACAGTACTATGCTAAGGTTTTAGGCAGGCGTGAAAAAATGTTGCAAATGAAGAATGGTTTTAGAAATAGAAGTGTTAATAGTTCAATATTATCAATTAACAAAATGGAAAGTAAATGAACAAAAGAGAAATCCAAATTAAATAATTATTTGGCATGACAATCCCTTGCTTTTAAAACAGCATCAAATCTTCAGTTTTTGAAGGAAATTGGCAGGTAGGTTGTTCCAAATATCTTGGAGAACTAACCACAGATCTTCTGTGGATGTAAGGTTTCTGAAATGCTTCTGTCTCTTCATGTAATCCCAGACAGACATGATGATGTTGAAATCAGGCCTCTGGGGGGGCCAAAATATCACTTCCTGGACTACTTATTCTTCCTTACTCTGAATATAGTTCCTAATGACATTGGTTGTATGTTTGGGGTCATCTTGCTGCAGAATAAATTTGGGGCCAATCACACGTCTTCCTGATGGTATGACATGATAGATAAATATCTGCTTGTATTTCTCATCATTGATCCTGACTAAATCTGCAACTCCATTTGCAGAAATGCAGCCCGAAACTTGCATGGAACTTCCACCATACTTCACTGTTGCCTGCAAACACTCATTATTGTGCGAAAAAACTGTATGAACAAATCAGCCAAATGTAGCACACCCTTCGTAGGAGCTACGGATGAACTTGGATCCCCCACTCCTACATAGCCAGGGACACTGAATTTTCACAAGCATCCGGAGACAGAGAACAGTCCATGACTTTGTTTTTTTTGTTATTTATTGACAGTTAATACCTTAGGTATTAGGGGATGGGATAGATATTAGATAGGTATTAGATAGGGATGGGAGGTTTTGAGATGCCCACTTGACTTCAGCAAAACTTTAATGACAACTTCAGGGACATCTTCCTATATACAGTCTATATATAGTTTCCTTCACTTGCCTCCTGCATACACTTGCTTGCTTGTTTGCTCCAATTGAATCACTGTAGAATAATCCGACAGGCTCTCAGTCAGACTGTAGCAATAGCCCTATACAGACAGGAATTCAAAGCCCCTTGTCGTGTAGCAAAATTATTGTGAGATAGCTTGTACTACTTGGTCACTGCTCCAAGCACCACCTCTTCAGGCACTGCAAACCCACCTGGCTGCAGCTGCCTCTTTCACTAGCCCTCCAGGTAAGCTCTCCACATCAGTCCTTCAGACTGACTTTTTGACCAGCCCACCTGGCTGACTCTTCATCAGCCTACTGGATTGCATCTCAGGAGATCTCTCAGAGAAGGGAGAAGACTTAAAGCGGAGTTCTGCCTTCCCCTCCACCCCCTCCAAAAATTAAAAGTCAGCAGCTACACATACTATAGCTGCTGACTTTTAATATTAGGACACTTACCTGTCCTGGAGTCCAGCAATGTTGGCACCGCAGCCGATGTATCCATCGGCTGTCGGGTGCTCCCACCGCCATTGCCGCAAGGCTTCACTGCCGGGTCCCTACTGCGCATGTGCAAAGCGCGCTGCGCAATCCTATTGGCTCGGCGGCAGAGGAGGGAGGAGGGGGCCACGGCGCCGTATCCCCGAAGTGGGGAAGGGTAGCTGTCAAAAACAGGAAACAAAAGAGCGGAAGTTCTGCTTTTGGGTGGAACTTCACTTTAAGCACACTGCTGTCTTCAGGGAGACAGGCTACATGTGGCAGTCTCCCCCTTGTTAGTCCCCAACAGTGCTACATCTACTTACTGTGTCCTCTCTTGCTCCGGGGCCTCCAGGAAGGGCTTCCTCCCATGTGTTATGGCAGGCTCCTTCTAGCACCTGAGCCCTGGCTTGAGGCAGGACACCCCCCCTCCCAGATTTGGGGTTGCCCCTTATGGCCACTGACATCCTCCTGTATCTGTATCTCCATCTTCCACCCGACTGCTCCTGCTGGTCTAATGCTGTTATGTGCAGTCTGGGTGTCCACATGCCTAGCAACCTAAGAAGATTCTGGGTTATAGGTGGAGACTAGGCAGATGAGCACCATGAAAATGCATACAGCCCTGGCCAATTGTCAGGGAGGGGATGCCTCCAGGAATGCTGGGTGCCTGTATTTATGTTTGATGAGCACATGGGCTTTGTGTCACTCCCAGGAAAGGATTGCACCAGGCTGGGGGAGTGAGGCTTTGCCTCCCCAGCACTTGTGGCCTCAGGTGGGCGACCTGAGGGCCTGAAAAGCTGACATGCGGCTTCAGATGGGATATCGGAGAGTCTAAAGTTTGTGTAGCAACCCTTGTCCTACCATAGCTGACAGAGGGAGAGTCTACAGTGCATCTGGTCTGGTACAACAGAGACAGAAGGCTGATGGTGGGGCTGCAGAAGCCCTGTGAGTACAGACACCCTAAGGATCCTTGGCCAGTTACCCCTCTTGTGCTCTAAGTCAGCTGAGGGCCGGTACAAAGAAGAACACTGACTAGTGTTCTTAGAGCTTTGTCCAGAACCGTCCACTGCTTTACTAAGGAACATTGCTTTGTGCTGCTGTGAAGAAGTTTGCATGTGCCTTTGCAAGGACTTCAGCCAAGTTTCACTAGGAAAAGAAGTTTAAGTCCTCGGTGGGAATAGTTCAGTTTGCAGTATCCTACTATATCCCTTCGCTATCCAAGTTCTCAAAAAAAAAAAAAAAACGACAAAACAAAACCCCTTGACTGGTCATTAGAGACAATGAGCGGAAGTGTGTGTGTGTGCACCTGGCTGTGCGAAACACCTTGTGAATGGCTGTGGAACAAAGCGTGGGGAAGATCTGAGCAAAATATCAGTGGCTCCTGTGGGGGTAGCACTACAAAAACATGTGTCTTTCATCTGCTGCATTAAGTTTCCTTGGCTGACCGCTGCATCTCCAGTCCTTAGTGTTGCCCGATCAATGGTGTCCTCTAAGCTGAGAAATACAGACATATACTTATCCATCATGCAATACTATCAGTGAGGTGTGTGTTTGACTCCAGATTTATGGCAAGGACCCCAAGCATACAGCCCCCACAGGGCCCTAACCTCAACACCATCGAGTCTGTCTGGGATTACATGAAGAAACAGAAGGATTGGAGGCAACCTACATCCACAGAAGATCTGTGATTAGTTCTCGAAGATGTTTTGGAACAACCTACCTGCCAAGTTCCTTTAAAAACTGTGTGCAAGTGTACCTAGAAGAATTAATGCTGGTTAAAGCCAAAGGGTAGGTAGTCACCCCAAATATTGATTTGATTTAGATTTTTCTTCTGTTCGCTCACTTTGCATTTTGAAAATTGATAAAAATAAACAATAAAAATAAAGCATTCTTACCTTACACCATTTCTGCTCACCTCCTTAATAGTTTTGCACAGTACTGTATAATTTATAGAAACAAAACATTTTAAGTAATGGAAAGGTCCAGACTGATGGTGTTTTTTTCTGACTCAAGCTGAAAAACTATGATCGAAAAGTATCTCTGCTCATATTATTAAAACTTTTTATGTGGGCACTCATAGGCCTCATTTTATAGGTGGCAGTGTTAATCCCCCCCCCCCCCTCCAAAAAAAAAAAAAGCATTGTGCTGTGGATCACTTTTAAGAAGCGGCTGTGAAGAGTTTGCAGGTGTAGCACTGCCCCCTCTTAGGAGCTGCTGGTTTTTCACACTTCTGGGTTGCCCGTAGCAACTGCATGCAGAATCTTAACACTTTACTTTCTTGGCTCAGTCAATAACCAGTCTAGGGGTTGTTGTTTTTTTTTTGTTTTATTTAATATTGGGATGGGAGAAGGGATGAGTGGGATACTCCGACACTTGACCTATTCACAATGCTGAGGACTTCTATCTGAGAATGCGGCAAGGCTGCAGATTCATCCTGCCACTAGATGAATCTGGGGTAATGTTCCTTTTATTACTTATCTTCAGGGCACACACCGAGTACCCCCTTTCTATCCTCTAGCTGACACCCGTCGACTGACTACTCTACTCTGGAGTGGCCCCCTTCCTGGTCAGGCCCTTAGGCACAATCCTCTGTACTCACGATACTGCTTTCCAGGTTCTCCAGTGCCTCAACTCCTTCAGTCAGCTCTCCTTGACCTCTGGGTTCAGCTACACACTTCTGGTTCACCAGGCCGACTGCCTGTGACCATACACCAACTGCTGCAGAAGAGGAGACAGCCGCCACCCTTCTTCCGGGACTCTGCTAACCAGCAAAAGACCTTGAGCACATGTGCCCTTGGCTTTATATACCACACCCCACAATGCACCGAGGCAGCAGTCTTGTGACAATCACTGGTCAGGTTTCCTCCACTGTGCAATGTGCCTCCCCATTGGACCAGTGGGGACAGACCACATGAATCACACACTGAGCAGACCTAACTCACAGATCCTGCTCCCCGTTGAGCAGAGAGAATATATAATTTACCTGCTGCTACTCTGATAGGCAGACATAGCAAAAAACTATACTCTCTCTCTAGCACCTATCTAGGAGGGTGCTACACAGGTGTTTAGGAAGCAATGCTGCCACCTCCTTTTTTTCCACAGCCAAACAGGAGCATTGCATGATAATGCTGCACCTCAACTGCGAGTCAAGTGTTTGGCTCCTGGTTGGGGAGTGGTCCCACTCCCATCTATAAACCTCAACATGCCGAGTTAAAATTGCCAGTGCTGTGGAATGTGTATGAACCCCCGGCTGCCATGTTAGGCTTTAGGCGGGAGGCAAAACACGCAGGTAAACCACCTGTTTTACCGCCTCAGTGCTGCCCCAATTAATAAGGCTTTAGGCCTACAAGAATGACTTCCAAGAATGACTTGGAATTCAAGAATGACTTCCAAAACTACAGCCTTCTTCACTACCTATATATGTGCTATTTGTATTCTACTCTTATCTTCTGCCTATCTTGTTCCTTTTCCTTTAATTCTGACCACGTACATAGATTTCATCTAGGTTTGTTCGGAATGTATGACTGTGCTTATTGATATTTTCTTTTAATAACACAACACATTCTTGCTGTTTTGTTCAATTAAGTCCAAATTAAACTAGAATTATTTAAATCTTTTTTTTTTGCATAAATAAATTGTAATATATTCAGCTTACCAATCATTAGATGTGGTGGCTGCATTCGTTTTATTTGTTCAGGCTTTTTCCCTTTGCTTTCATATGGTGATCGGTAACACACCCCCTGTATTAGAGTGTCCCCACTCTTGATGAAGAAGCACAGAGGGCACCTTTGGACAGCAGGATTGTTAGTTTAGGGCAGGGGCCTCCAAACTTCCAAAACAAAGGGCCAGTTTACTGCCCTTCATATTTTAGGGGGGCCAGACTGTGGCCAGTGGGATAAGAAAATGCCCTGGCATTGATGGGAGTAAACAATAGGCTTGGTAGTCAGTGGGAGTTAAAAAAAAAACAAAAAACGACATTATTGATTTCAGTAGGAGGACTAGTGCCCCGTCATTGGTGTCAGTGGGAGGAATTGAGCCCCATCATTGGTGCCAGTGGGAAAACTATTTCCCTCATGGTACCAGTGGAAGGCATAGTACCTCGTATCAGTGGAAGGAATACAGCCCAAAGGGCCAAATAAAGGCAAGCAAAGGGCCACATCCAGCCCGCAGGCCACAGTTTGGTGACCCCAGGTTTAGGGGGGAGAGAGTGTTAGAAGTACTAGTGGATTTAAATACACTAACAAATTGAAGCTGATCTCCAGTTAATACTTCATAATCAGTTACAGCAAACACTATTTTTCCATTTGGGATAAAGGTTTTACACAAATAAATAAAAGCTGATCATTCTAAGCACCCCTGCCAGTGTTACATGTTCTGTCTCATCCCTGTAACTACAAGAGAGCTTTTCTTTTGAAAAACAAAAGACTTACTGTATTGTATTATAAGATGAAAACAGAAGAAAGCCTAAAAAAATAATACAGCCATTGCATATAAGAATTGGTAAGTTGCAATATAATAAATGTTTGCTTTTGCGTTTGATACTGCTTGGGCAGGAGGGGCAGCTGCCCTGGGCACAGTGGAGCATGAAGGTTGGGACAATGGACACAGGGCAGTAAACCCATTCTATGGTTTTATTAACAGTGGGGGAGAGGGTGCAGTTCTGCATCCTTGCCCTGAGCGATGGACATACAGTGCATTGCGAAAGTATTCGGCCCCATTGAACTTTTCGACCTTTTGCCACATTTCATGCTTCAAACATAAAGATATAAAACTGTCATTTTTTGTGAAGAATCAACAACAAGTGGGACACAATCATGAAGTGGAACAAAATTTATTGGATATTTCAAACTTTTTAAACAAATAAAAAACTGAAAAATTGGGCATGCAAAATTATTCAGCCCCCTAAAGTTAATACTTTGTAGCACCACCTTTTGCTGCGATTACAGCTGTAAGTCGCTTGGGGTATGTCTCTATCAGTTTTGCACATCGAGAGACTGACATTTTTGCCCTTTCCTCCTTGCAAAACAGCTGGCGCTCAGTGAGGTTGGATGGAGAGCATTTGTGAACAGCAGTTTTCAGTTCTTTCCACAGATTCTCGATTGGATTCAGATCTGGACTTTGACTTGGCCATTCTAACACCTGGTTATGTTTATTTGTGAACCATTCCATTGTAGATTTTGCTTTATGTTTTGGATCATTGTCTTGTTGGAAGACAAATCTCTGGCCCAGTCTCAGGTCTTTTGCAGACTCCATCAGGTTTTCTTCCAGAATGGTCCTGTATTTGGCTCCATCCATCTTCCCATCAATTTTAACCATCTTCCCTGTCCCTGCTGAAGAAAAGCAGGCCCAAACCATGATGCTGCCACCACCATGTTTGACAGTGGGGATGGTGTGTTCAGGGTGATGAGCTGTGTTGCTTTTATGCCAAACATAACGTTTTGCAAAAACGTTGCCAAAAAGTTTGATTTTGGTTTCATCTGACCAGAGCACCATCTTCCACATGTTTGGTGTGTCTCCCAGGTGGCTTGTGGCAAACTTTAAACAACACTTTTTATGGAAAATTTTAAGAAATGGCTTTCTTCTTGCCACTCTTCCATAAAGGCCAGATTTGTGCAGTATACGACTGATTGTTGTCCTATGGACAGAGTCTCCCACCTCAGCTGTAGATCTCTGCAGTTCATCGAGAGAGATCATGGGCCTCTTGGCTGCATCTCTGATCAGTCTTCTCCTTGTATGAGCTGAAAGTTTAGAGGGACGGCCAGGTCTTCGTAGATTTGCAGTGGTCTGATACTCCTTCCATTTCAATATTATCGCTTGCACAGTGCTCCTTGGGATGTTTAAAGCTTAGGAAATCTTTTTGTATCCAAATCCGACTTTAAACTTCTCCACAACAGTATCTCGGACCTGCCTGGTGTGTTCCTTGTTCATCATGATGCTCTCTGCGCTTTAAACGGACCTCTGAGACTATCACAGCGCAGGTGCATTTATACGTGATTACACACAGGTGGATTCTATTTATCATCATTAGTCATTTAGGTCAACAATGGATCATTCAGAGATCCTCACTGAACTTCTGGAGAGAGTTTGCTGCACTGAAAGTAAACGGGCTAAAAAAAAAAAAAAAGAAAGAAAGTAAAGGGGCTGAATCAGTTTTTTATTTGTTAACAAAGTTTGAAATATCCAATAAATTTCGTTCCACTTCATGATTGTGTCCCACTTGTTGTTGATTCTTCACAAAAAATTACAGTTTTATATCTTTATGTTTGAAGCCTGAAATGTGGCAAAAGGTCGAAAAGTTCAAGGGGGCCGAATACTTACAATGCACTGTACCTGTCCCCGTACTGCCACTATTGCAGCACATACGAACTGTTACTAACATCAAGCACAAGATACGGGCCTAATACTCTATATCAAGTATATATCAGTCAATATACCTGCAGAGCTTTAATGCATATTGTAGGGCATGGGGATTTGAGGGAAGTAAATAACATCTGTAGATGCTAGAAATTAGGTATTTTGTATTAGAACATGCCATCTCTGCTTTATCTGCATTGAACAAATACATTACAGTGCCTTGAATAGTATTTATACCCCTTGAAATTTTCCACATTTTGTCATGTTACAACCAAAATCGTAAATGTATTTTATTGGGATTTTATGTGATAGACCAACAAAAGGTGGCACATCATTGTGAAGTGTAAGTAAAATGATAAATGGCTTTCAACAATTTTTACAAAAATATATCTATAAAGTGTGGCATGCATTTGTATTCAGCCCCCTTTACTGTGATAACCCTAACTAAAATCTAGCGGAACCAATTGCCTTCAGAAGTCACCTAATTAGTATATAAAGTCCACCTGTGTGTAATTTAATCTCAGTATAAATACAGCTATTCTGTGAAGCCCTCAGAGGTTTTTTAGAGAACCTTAGTGAACAAACAGTATCATGAAGGCCAGGCAACACACCAAACAGTTCAGGGAGATTGTGGAGAAGTTTAAAGCAGGGTTGGGTTATAAAAAAATATCCCAAGCTTTGAACATCTTACAGAGCACTTTTCAATCCATCATCCGAAAATGAAAAGAGTATGGCATAACTTCAAACCTACCAAGACATGGCCGTCCACCTAAACTGACAAGCCGGGTAATGAGAGCATGAATTAGAGAAGCAGCCAAGAGGCCCATGGTAACTCTGGAGGAGCTGCAGAGATCCACAGCTCAGGTGAGAGATTCTGTCCACAGGACAACTATTAGTCGTGAACTCCACTAATCTGGCCTTTTTGGAAGAGTGGCAAGAAGAAAGCCATTGTTGAAAGAAAGTCATAAGAAGTTTCATTTGCAGCTTGCAAGACACTATGTGGGGGACACAGCAAACATGTGGAAGAAGGTGCTCTGGTCAGAGGAGATCAAAATTGAACTTTTTGGCCTCCAAGCAAAAACGCTATGTGTGGCAGAAAACTAAAGCCCCGTACACACGTACCAATTGTCGGCCGTAAATATTCGGCCGACGACCGATCTGCCGATTGTCGGCTTGTTAGTATGATGCTTCCGACAGCCGACAGCGCATTTTCGGCCGAACAGAATCTGTCGTGCAGGCATTAAAATTTTTGTTGGCCAACACCAGAACGGCCGATTGTTCCCCAGTCAGTACAGATTTCGGCCGACAAACAGCAGATTAGCAAGACTGGGCATGCTCAGAGAAGAAAAAAGACAAGGAAAGTTAACCATCACATGACATCACTTCTGCAGTCGGCTGTTGTTGGCCGACAAAATTCGTGTGCAGTCTTTGGCAGTTTTCAACAGACACGACAGCCCTGGACAAAAGACGGCTGATCGTTCGGCCGACGATCAGTACGTGTGTACGGGGCTTAACACTGCACATCACTCTGAACACACCATCCCCACCATGAAACATGGTGGTTGCAGCATCATGTTGTGGGGATGTTTTTCTTCAGCAGGGACGGGTAAACTGGTCAGAGTTGATGGGAAGATGGATTGAGCCAAATACAGGGCAATCTTAGAAGAAATCCTGTTAAAGTCTGCAAAAGACTTGAGACTGGGGCGGAGGTTCACCTTCCAGCAGGACAATAACCCTAAATATACAGCCAGAGCTACAATGGAATGGCTTAGATCAAAGCATATTTATGTGTTAGAATGGCCCAGTCAAAGTCCAGACCTAAATCTAATTGAGCAAGACTTGAAAAATTGCTGTTCACAGACATTCTCCAGCCAATCTGACAGATCTTGAGCTATTTTGCGAAGAAGAATGAACAAAAATGTCCCTCTCTAGATGTGCAAAGCTGGTAGAGACACACCCAAAAAGACTTGCAGCTGTAATTGCAGCAAAAGGTGGTTCTACAAAGTATTGACTCAGGGGGGTGAATATAAACACATGCCACACTTTTCACATATTTATTTGTAAAAAAATGTTGAAAACCATTTATCATTTTCCTTCCACTTCACAATTATGTGCCACTTTGTGTTGGTCTACCACATAAAATCCCAATAAAATACATTTACATTTTTGGTTGTAACCTGACAAAATAAGGAAAATTTCAAGGGGTATAAAAACATTTTCAAGGCACTGTATCTTGTGGAAGTAAAGGAAAGGAAGAGCGACCAAATCAAGGGTTACCTTGTTTTTTTCTTGGCATTACAATTGGTGCAGCAAATGGGACCATACACAGAACAATTACTGGCTAACTGATCTGTCATCAACTTGTATTTTTGGCCACAGAATTGTTCCAATAAATGGGTCCATACTGGCCAATGAATCTGTCATCAGTTTGTGTATATGGCTCAGCTGACTCATGCAGAATAATAAAATTCGCTCAAATACTGAATAGCCAGGATTTCAGCCTGTGATGATGTGATTACATCTGCAAACGCGTGCAGTCATCAAGTGACTGTATTGATTGTTGCATGATTCAGATTTTCTGCAGACTTCCAGGTGTGTCAGATTAACCACTTGCCGTCTGCTCACTCGAGCACTACTGCGGCAAAGTGGCTCGTTATAGTCTGGCGACGTAGACCTACGTCGCCAGACACTCCCCTTTCTCGGCGCCGCACACGCGCCGCCGGAGGCTCGCTCCCACTGTATTCAGTCACAGCGGGAGTCGGGCCAGGGGAGGAGCAGCGGCGATCGCCGCTGCTCTTCCCCGATCGTCGGGGGAATCGAGTGTGGAGATCCGCCTGCTTGTGTAAACAGAGCGGGCGGATCTCCTACGTGACAGGCAGGGTCAGATTGCAGGGTTCAGCATAGATGAACATGCGATCTGTCCTTGTGTCACTCAGTCACCTCCCCCCACACACATTAGTAAGCACCAGGCATACATTAACCCCTCCCTCTCCAATAAAATTAACCCCTTCCCTGCCAGTGTCATTTTTACAGTAACAGTGCATATATATAGCACTGATTACTGTAGTAATGTCACTGGTACCCCCAAAAGTGTAAAAGATGTCAGTCAAGGGTCCGATCTGTCCGCCACAATGTCGCAGTCCCGCAAAAAAAAAATCGCAGATCGCCGCCATTACTCGTTAAAAAAAAAAACACCAAAAATGACAGAAATCTTTCCCTTAGTTAGTTAACGCAATAACTTTTGCGCAAACCAATCAAAATACGCTTATTGTTATTTTTTTTACCAAACATAGGTAGCAGAAAAAAAATTGGCCAAAAATTTAAAAAAATTTAGATTTTTACTTTTTTTTTGGGGGGGAATTTCATATAAAAAAATGTGAAAAATATTGTTATTTTTTCAAAATTTACGCTCTTTTTTTGTTTATAGCGCAAAAAGTAAAGATCGCACAGGTGATCAAATACCACCAAAAGAAAGCTCTGTTTGTGGGAAAAAAAGGACGTAAATTTCGTTTGGGTATGGCATCGCACGACCGCGCAATTGTCAGTTAAATTCGCACAGTGCCGAATCGCAAAAAGTGGCTCAGACGTAAGACAGCAAAATCCTCCGGTGGTAAAGTGGTTAAGCCAGATAAGAAAGATCACAGCTTTTTTTCTGCATATTTTAATGTAATGTTTAATGCAAAGTTTGTAGACCTTGGAATTATTCTAACATATATAAATAAATGTACATTACATGAAATAATGTTTTATATAGAGGAAAGCAAATATGATTATTTGCTGCTAGGGAAACTGTGCAATATATATATATATATATATAACAGGAATCTTACTCAGACATACTATAATATCTTGCTTAGAAGGGGTTAATATTGTTTCCTTTGTAACATGCGTCCAGGAGAGCTGCTGGGAGCCCTTCCACAGAGGAGACATAGTGCCGTGAATACCCATGACAAGGATAAAATCCAGATGTGTCCCATGCTCCCTCCACCCCCCCAAACCCAGCCCTTCACAAATCCTTTTTCATTTCCTTTTTTGGCGAAAAACACAGAGCTCCCAATCCATTTTAAGAGCACCCTGTAGTCTGTTAGCAATAAGCCCTGCACTGTTACAGTTACAATTTTAACTCATTGTTCACCTCATCACTATAGTCTCGTGATAGAAAAAAAAGCTGTTTTCATACCGCTTATCTCAGAGAAAAAAAAAAATAAAAAATTTATATATATATATATTTATATATATATATATATATATATATATATATATATATACACACACACTGTTCAAAAAAATGAAGGAACTCTTTGAAAACACATCAGATGTCCATGGGAAAAAATATCATGCTGGATTTCTATACTGATATGGACTGGGTAATGTGTTAGGAACAAAAGGATTCCACATCCTTTGATGAAAATGAAAATTATGAACCTACAGCAGGCTGAATTTAAAAACACCCCGAAAATCAAAGTGAAAAAATGATTCAGCAGGCTAGTCCATTTTGCTGAAATTTCATTGCAGCAGCTCAAAATGGTAAAATAAGTTTGTATGGCCCCCGCGTGTTTGTATGCATGCCTGTAAACGTCAGGGCATGCTCCTAATGAGACAACGCATGGTGCCACTACTGAAGACCCGCTCGGGTGTAAGAAGATGTCCGCAGCCGCCTTTGTGTTCTGTCAGATTAGAAAACCTATTAAAACGTAGAGGCCATGTTGAAATGCATAGCCATGTGCAATAAGCATTTTTGTCCTCAACGTCACTTCTGTTGCATTTTATGATGGGTAGAGGTATTCTGATAGAACACCGGCGGGTGATATCTGCCGCCCCATAGACAACAATGGGTGGTCTGATCAGGTCCACCTGAAAAAAAAGGGGAGGCGGACCCAATTAGGCCGCTGGTATGAAAGGGGCCTTAGATTTTCTGGTGTAGAATAATTTGTAGAACTGACCATTTCAAATCTTTACCCCTCACAACTAATTAAAGTTCACCTTTTGAATATCTTCCTGCAAGACAATCAAATCGGTTTTGTTGCTGTGGATATTGTACTTTGCCTTACTTTAAAAGTATACCTGAACCCTCACCTTGTAAAACAATACACCCAGTTTAGCGTTGTTTTTTTTCTTTATTATAAGTGATCACATACCCTTTGTTCTCAGCTAAGAAGCGCAGAGAGCTAGGGGAGCAGAAACAGATGCACAGGTCTTCCCAGTAAATGGCTGTTCACAATATTCAATATCATCATATATGCACATATCAGCACAAGTGTGATCATTGGAGGAGAGCAGGATGATTTCCTAGCACAGCCAGAAAACTGACCATGCTGTGCTCTCATGCCTAGTGTGGTCACTTTTTTAGTATAAAAGCAGAGGTACTGGCATGAACACCAGGAATTCCACACAAAGGAAGCAATACAAAGAGAATAGGATACTTTTTCATACAAGTACATGGTACAGCAGGCATATATCAGGAATAGGAAATGTTGGGGTAACAATCTTTAGGTAAAGACACAATAGATATAAAGCTAAAAAGGAAAGAATAAAAGTGCCTACTCCATAACAACCACATGCCATCTTATTTTTAGCGCAGGTTGAAATGCAAATATTTGATTCATTGTGATGTGCGTCACCTCCACAATTTCATTTCTTATCTTCAAAGTAATCAGCCTTTCAGGATTCGTATGAATAGAACCCACTGTACAGGTGAAGAAGCTGTAAACAAAGCAGAAGTCTTTCCTGCTACAGTCAGGTCCATAAATATTGGGACATCGACACAATTCTAATCTTTTTGGCTCTATAGCCCACCACCATGGATTTGAAATGAAACAAGCAAGATGTGCTTTAACTGCAGACTTTCAGCTTTAATTTGAGGGTATTTACATCCAAATCAGGTGGACGGTGTAGGAATTACAACAGTTTGTATATGTGCCTCCCACTTTTTAAGGGACCAAAAGTAATGGGACAGATTAACAATCATAAATCAAGCTTTTACTTTTTAATACTTTGCAGTCAATTACAGCCTGGAGTCTGGAACACATAGACATCACCAGATGCTGGGTTTCATCCCTGGTGATGCTCTGCCAGGCCTCTACTGCAACGGTCTTCAGTTCCTGCTTGTTCTTGGGGCATTTTCCCTTAAGTTTTGTCTTCAGCAAGTGAAATGCATGCTCAATCGGATTCAGGTCAGGTGATTGACTTGGCCATTGCATAACATTCCACTTCTTTCCCTTAAAAAACCTCTTTGGTTGCTTTTGCAGTATGCTTCGTGTAATTGTCCATCTGCACTGTGAAGCACCGTCCAATGAGTTCTGAAGCATTTGGCTGAATATGAGCAGAAAATATTGCCCGAAACACTTCAGAATTCATCCTGCTGCTTTTGTCAGCAGTCACATCATCAATAAATACAAGAGAACCAGTTCCATTGGCAGCCATACATGACCATGCCGTGACACTACCACCACCATGCTTCACTGATGAGGTGGTATGCTTTGGATCATGAACAGTTCCTTTCCTTCTCCATACTCTTCTCTTCCCAAAACTCTGGTACAAATTGATCTTGGTCTCATCTGTCCATAGGATGTTGTTCCAGAACAGTGAAGGCTTTTTTAGATGTTGTTTGGCAAACTCTAATCTGGCCTTCCTGTTTTTGAGGCTCACCAATGGTTTACATCTTGTGGTGAACCCTCCGTATTCACTCTGGTGAAGTCTTCTCTTGATCGTTGACTTTGACACACATACACCTACCTCCTGGAGAGTGTTCTTGATCTGGCCAACTGTTGTGAAGGGTGTTTTCTTCACCAGGTAAAGAATTCTTTGGTCATCCACCACAGTTGTTTTCCATGGTCTTCCGGGTCTTTTGGTGTTGCTGAGCTCACCTATGCGTTCTTTCTTTTTAAGGATGTTCCAAACAGTTGATTTGGCCACACCTAATGTTTTTGCTATCTCTCTGATGGGTTTGTTTTGTTTTTTTTCAGCCTAATGATGGCTTGCTTCACTGATAGTGACCGCTCTTTGGATCTCATATTGAGAGTTTACAGCAACCGATTCCAAATGCAAATAGCACACTTGAAATGAACTCTGGACCTTTTATCTGCTCCTTGTAAATGGGATAATGAGGGAATAACACACACCTGGCCATGGAAAAGCTGAGCAGCCAATTGTCCCATTACTTTTGGTCCCTTAAAAAGTGTGAGGCACATATACAAACTGTTGTAGTTCCTACACCATGCACCTGATTTGGATGTAAATACCCTCAAATTAAATCTGAAAGTCTGCAGTTAAAGCACATACTGTTTGTTTAATTTCAAATATATTGTGGTGGTGTATAGAGCCAAAAAGATTAGAATTGTGTTGATGTCCCAATATTTATGGACCTGACTGTATGTGCTCACTCTGGTCACTTTGGATCTGTAGGACTTTTTATTAGAAATATATCTTTGATATCCTTGCACATGTGCAGCCATGGCCAGACTGTGACTCTTGGCCTAAGGGCGCATGCTACCAGGCAGTGCTTCCACGTCCCTTGGCTGCGAAGATGAGGCATCACAAATCCCAGTTCACCCAGCAGGCTACATACAATGGCACTGGGTAGGAGTTGCAAATGGCAATTATTTGCAGGGATTTCCTTTTTTTTCACCTATAGTGTGTTTTCTATTTACACCATTTTCGTCAGCCTTGAGTAACATTCTAAATTCTTAAAAAAAACTAATGGTGGTAGTATGAAGTATAAAATCCACAGCACAGCATGCAGAGTAGAATGGTTTAATATTTATACCAGAGATGGTAAAGACTGGAGCAGCCTAGAGTGTATAATGTATTGCATGGCACACAGAATGCAGCAATCTGGCGTTTGTTATGTACACCAAAACTAAGACAGGCTTGAATATGTAACAAACAGCAAAGCATACATGGTGCAATGATTTGTAATATGAAATTTAAGGTATGTTGTACAAGATGCAGTCTGGAGTATGTAATGTACAACACAGTGTAAACAATTCAGCTGTCTGTAGTATTACAGCAGAAAGTTTAGAGCAGGGATCCTCAAACTAGAGCCCTCCAGATGTAGTGGAACTACACGAAGAACTACTACATGAGGCATTGTAAAACTCTGACTTTCACAGACATGATGGGAATTGTAGTTCCTGAACAACTGGGAGGCCGTAGTTTGAAGACCCCTGGATTAGAGTGTAGTAGTCCAGATTATACCAATACAGCTTAAGGGTGTTCCAAACAATACAATCTACAACAGAGCACACAACAGCTCAGATTATCGAACTTTCAGCACAACATGAAGTGCAGTGGTCAGAAAAATGTAATTTACAATACAGTTACAGCACAGCGTACATAGTTCAATGACATGGAGAGTTATTGCGCAGCACAACATACAAAATATCTGAAGTATGTAATGTCCTGTGTAGCCTTCTGGGTGCAGTGGTCTGGAGTATGTAACATACAGCACAACTTACAAAGTGCAGAGCTCTTAAGCATATAACAGAGCAGCTAAAACCCCTAAAATGAACTGTAAAATTGGTCTGCCATTATATTGTAGAGGCCAAAACCAGAAGTGGAAAGGATCGTCTACCGCCAAATTGAAGTAGAAAAATTGAGGGGGCTGGCAATACAGCCCAGACAGTGAATCCTTTATGAAGGGTGAGGCAAAAGAAGATATTATATATGTGCTGTGTGAGTGACTGGGGTGCACTGTGGACAGGGAGTAATGATTAGTAAGATAGGCTGGCATGTAGTATGGGTAGGGCAAGGATTAAATACGGACTTTCCTGACTTAACCCTCTTACTGGAGTCATGCTTGCACTGGTGGGATAGCATTAGGCATGTGTAAGGCAGGAATGTCTGCATCATCAAGCCATATTGAATCATTTACAATTTTTTGTATCAATAAGTATTAATTTTTTTACTGCAATTTTTATTTTTTTGTATCAATAAGTACCCAATACTTTGTTTTGGGTGCAGTGGAGAAAGGTTAGAATCCTTGATAGGTTTAAGGTCCCTTTCACATGGGGAAAATTCCGTTCTGATCAGCAGGGGGGGGGGGGGGGGGTAGAATCGGCTCACAGATTCCCTGCTGATTGAAGCAGAGTGGGTGGATGACCCATCCGTATCCATTCAGTTTCTGCAGCGTGAACACGGACAGAACCCACTCTACTCTATGGGCAGCCGAGAGTAACGAGACTCCGCAGTCCATTTACAACCAATTAATTTCCGATCCACTGACAGGTCCCCCTTTTTTTTTTTTCAGTGGACCAGGGGGGTAGACAGGTATCAACAGACACAAGTCGGTTTACACTCACCTGCCCATAGGGGTGAATGGACCTTCTGATCAGATGGGCCTGAAAAACAGACAGGCAGGCCTGACCAGAACAGCAGTCTGAAAGGGGCCTTATTGCTATTCAGGGCTCTGTTAGAGAGATTTTACCCTCAGTTCTTGTTGTGGGGATAGCCTTTTATCAGAGAAAAAAAAAAAAAAAGTTTTGGATAGAGCATGGAAGGGTGAGAATCACATGTTTTTTTTATTGCAGTCTATGTCCCTGAAGATTCACCCATTCTATTTTGTCCTGGTAACCATTGTCTCCAAAACTCAAAAGTAAGGGGAAATCCAATATTGTACAGTTATCTCCAAAACAGGAATAGAGAGAAAGTATTCCGGTAACGACATCTGCCCTACAGTGGTCTATTGGGGATTTCCCCTCACGTCTACAGGTATATTTTTTTTAGTTTGCTAAGGCCACCCATTCATGGTTCAAATCTCAGCTGGTTCAGCAGGACCTGGCTGAGATTTAAACCATTAATCTGTAGGATGAATGTAACAAGTTGATTCATCGATCAATTTGGGTACAACAGGCTTGCCAATTTTGTGTGCGATTATTGCAAGCAGCTGCTATAGCCGCCATCGATAGGCACCGTCTTCTCTTGACGGGGATGGCTTCCCGAGTCCACTCCCTCCCACCCGGAGAAGACAGCGGCCCGGCTGGAGGGATTGCCCTGTCAATACTGTCTTTGTTGATGGGGAAATCATGCAAATTTCTTTCCTGCAATCCGTGGCTGCAGGAAAGAAATTTACTCTGTGTATGGCTGGCCTAAGTGTCTCCATTATGCATCAATTCTAATGTCCTGCATGGTTAACAGGATTACACATGTTCTAAAACGGTTTTACTAGTTTACCTGCCATTTCTGCTGCTACAGATTATTCAACCATGGTTAAATTGCAGGAAACGTCAATGAACACTCTGTCTGGAAACCTCAGCTGAAACATTTTATTACAATTTAAAGAAATGAAAGCATGATTAATGCTAGAAACAGAATACATAAAAAAAAAAAAAAAACACAAAAACTTTGATTATCGCTCTTCTCAAAACTTGGAAAACTCTGATAAGCCTGCATCAAAGTCTTTATGATAAAATACATGCTATAGGAAAACAAAATAAACATGCATAGTATTAATCATGGAGGACCTTGCTGTAGTAGAAGCCTTAACCATTGCTCTGCAATACAACATGACTTCTACTTGAAGTGACAGGGTCTACACAGAAAGTGTGTTACTATAAATGTATTTTATATATTATACTACAGTATATAACATTGTGAAAGAGACAAAAGTACACATCATTACTACACTCAAGAATACGAAAATTAATGCACGGGATACAAAAAAAATGCATTTTTTTTTTTTAAATAAACCTTTAAATCTTTGGTGCTTTATGTTTTCTAAACTGCTCCAAAATGAATTAAACACATACAGAAAATGACAGAACAATATAGCATCTAAAGCTGAGACCATGTCAAAATACTAGAATAGCATGTGCAGAACCTGAACAACTGCAACCAATCACACAAGTATACCCATAGAGATTTTTAATTTTTTTTTTTTTTAAACAATACCCCCAGTATGAAATTTTTTCCCACGACTGAACACCGTGGGGTTGATTTAGTATAAGTATAGGCTGTTAACTTTGCAAGGGAAACTTCCCCTTGCTTAGTGAATAATGTGAAGCTCTACAGTTTTTTTCCTTTGCATTTGATTGGGTATTCTTTTTGTTAGGGATTTTCATCATATTCAGAAAGTTAAGGGAAAGTCTCCTTGCAAAGTGCAAATTCCCATGCTAAGTGAACTGTCTATTTGCCTTTAGTAAATCAACCCCAGTATGTGCTACTAACAAGTTCACAATCTAGGCCTCTGCTGCTTAGCAAGCTACACTGTTGTGAGGGTAAGAACTGCCCATGACACCAGTGTTGCCAACGGTCAGCATTTTTACTGGCAGCCAGTAAAAAAAAGGGGCACTTTGCTCCTGCCAGTAAATGCAAGTGACAGGAAAAGGTTGCCAGTAAAAAACATGGTTGTGACGCTGGGCTCAGAACTGCGCATGCCAAGACCATCCGAGTGGCTACTATAGTGTGAGTAGCGCCAGTGGGGGGGCCCGTCTGGAGGAGGCAGTGCCTGAGTGTGTCATTTGATGTCATTGTGCAAGAGACCTGAGCGGAGCCTTGTGTGCGGGGCTGCAGGATGGGTGCAAGGCAAGCCGGGAGCGGGACTATCGGTGCTGTTTGGACTAGAGTGGACTGAATGGACCACCTGGCATGGAGAGAGACTGTCCCTAGGACTCAGGAGGGGATGTGTCGTGTTGAAGTGTCATCAACATCTGTGCTGCTGCACAATGCGGTCAATGTCACTGTGAGATGTAATGTCATGTTTGTGTGCCTGCCCATTTTTAATATCTTGTCCTCCTGAGTCCTTTCCCTGAGCTACTTACTTACTATATCGAAAATAAAATAAGAAATATGTTTTTGCCTTAATATCTACCTTAAATCACATTGCAAATTGCATATTGTACTTGTTTGTAGTCTAAATACTAAAATTTTCACTTAAAACTGTAATTTTGTAACTTTTGGAAATTTCAGTAAAAACCTGGCTGTGCCAGTAAATTTTGGGTGTAGTGTCAGTGAATTTCAGTATGGTAGATTGGCAACACTGCCTGGCACTGACCATGAGTTTTGCAATAGGTCTCTAAGGGCTAAGCTATATGGCAGATTTCTTGCATTTTCTAGTAATGAAATGCTAGGAGTAGCAACTGATCTCTACGCAGATGGAACAAATGGCTGTTCATGGTAGTAGCGATTAATCTCACCTTATTAGAGAACTGTGCAATTTATTTGCCAATAAATGCAACTTGAATAGAATAATATGTTTTTAGCACATGGGTTGCAGGTCTCATGGGGTTACTAATAGAATTGAGCAATTTGGTAGTGACTATGAAAGATTGAGGAATACAAACTTACAATCATGAATTATAAAACCAGTAATAGACTGCAAGGAGGCTGTAGAGCAACCGGCCTGTGCAAAAAGGACAATAATTTAAGGCCACCAAAGTTAAATGTTAAGTTAATAGGCAACACTAAGAAAGTGCCAAGAAATAATTTTAAGATCAAAAGAAACTGTATATTTTCTAGATTTCTTTATCACTATGTGGCAAAAGGACTTTCTGGCACAGCAATACACACAGCACAATGAACACATTTTCAGCAGTGCAAGTTTCATTATAGAGAATAATGACGCTTTACAGGAAGCTGACAAGTAGCTGCTGCACTAACACGCTAATACGCTGCAATATATCTCTAGTTTGCTTTCACTCTAGCATGAAAATGTAATGCTAACATAAATGTTACATTGTTTTACCCGCGAACCATAATTACACATCATTTACATACCTTCAAAAAAACTATCATCAACATGAGCTCAGTGAACATATTTACCAGGCTGTAAAAATGAGAACAAAGTGCTACGTTTTTGTCACTGCCATATCATCCTGAACACAATTTATTTAGGTTTATATTTAAAAATCGAAAGAAAAAAAAAATCTAAATGAAGCATAAGAATAAAGAGGCAAATGACTTTAATCCTCACTGAAATTTTTTTTCAGTAACTTAAGCTATAGAGTCATGTCAGTTGGCTTTCCAATGCAAGCAAGGTAGCAAAATATTGGAGAAGTCAGTGGTTTTGAATGTTTTTTTTCTTTTTATAGCTGCGTAAGGGATGTGTAGCACCACTGATAAAGGAAGTGATACCAAAGGAGAAATGAAACTGGAGTTGATCATGTTTGGCTCCTGCCCTCTGCAAACCAATGTTCTGCTCCTGCAAATACGATATTACTAACAATCTGTGCTTGTTTGTATGTTAGTAACATAGGTCTTCGTTCTATAGGTTACTGTGCAGAAGAATTTAATTGCATAGAGAAAAAGGAGTTCTCTTTATCTAGTACAAATAAAATTTTAGTTACCGATTAAGACGGGCTTAATTTTTTTCAAGGTTACATTTGGAGAAGCTTTACATTTTAAAAAGCCTATCACATTCTACTATGAAACAAACTATGCCATGTCTACAGTTAGGCTCCAGTCACACTTGTACTTGCGTGATTTAGATGCGATTTTGCCGTGACTTCAAGCAATGCCTTAGTCATCTTGAGGTTTACAGATCTCAAGTCACATCAAAGTCAGAGCAAAATAGGGCAGGGACTACTTTGAAGTCGCTGCGACTTGAAGTCACACAGATATGAATGGTACTCATTGGAAATCATGAGGTACGACTTGTCATGTGACTTTGAAGTCCCAAGTCACACAAGTGTGAAAGGGGCTCAACCCCAAACTCCAACTTTTGTTTTTGTTTTGGGCAGAATGAAGGAGGACTGAAACTTTGGTCAGGTTTTATTTGCTGTCAAGTTCTCCATCCATTGGGGAGCTATACCCACGCTTCCCATCTCTGTGATGGTGACAGACAGCAACAAAAGCACATTTTTTTAGTAGTTATTTACTATACTGTTTCTTTTCTTCTTTCCCGTTTCTGTCACACCCACACCCTTTCATTTCTTATTCTTTAAACGTTCTTTAAGTTCCCTTCACAAGAGCGTCATTCATTTCATCATTAAAAAACTGATTAAAAATGCATGAAAACTAAATTCTTTTACATCTGTTTTACTTCTGTTTTTTTTTTTTTAATTCAGTTTTGTTTACATTTATTTTTTCACACATCTTTTTTTTATTTTTTTAAAGAAAATGGTGGTCAAAAAGGTATAAACCAAAAATATGTTTCTTGCCTAAAAACAGACATAAATGGAATGGAGGTAACCGCAAGATATCTGTTTATGACCTCGTCTGATTTATTTATTTTTTTGTGTGGACATAGACTCATATGTAAGTGGATCTCAACACCTATGTCCAGGGCTTTTTTTTCAGCGGGGAACGCAGTTCTGGCACCTCCAGAACTGAATGTATGTAACGGCAAGAGGTGCTGGGGTGTGCTGCAGAGTCTATTGATGCTGGCTGCTGGGGGATCTATTTTTGCATGGTCTATTATTGTTGCTGGGGGGAGGGCGGGTTGGCTTAGGTTGCTGGTGGGGTCAGCTGTTGCTGGAAGGGATCTACTGTTGAGGGAGTGGTCTATTGTTGCTGGCTGCTGGAGAGTCTATTGATGCTGAGAAATCGGTTGTTGCTACTGGGGTCTATTGTTGTTGGGGTCCATTGTTGCTGGGAAGAGTATAGTTCTGCTGTGCATCTACTGTACCGTTTTTTTTTTTTTGTTATTAACAAATTCCATGCAAATTACTTATCACCACAAAATTACACTTGGTTCTGTAGTCTCAAAAAGGAGCAGTACTGGGAGGTGGGTAGGGGGTGGAACCAAGGGATGTTGCTCAGAGGTGGGTACAGAGGCGGAAACAAGAAGGGGCTCAGAAGGGGGGAGTTCCTGCACCTATTCGCTGAGAAAAAAAGCTCTGCGTATGTCCATTTATATCTGCCAGCCTATAGACCAGTGATGGCTAACCTTGGCACCCCAGATGTTTTGGAACTACATTTCCCATGATGCTCATGCACTCTTCAGTGTAGTTGAGTATCATGGGTAATATAGTTCCAAAACATCTGGGGGATGCCAAGGTTCACCATCACTGTTATAGACCTACACTGTGGTTCAGTTTGTACCCCTCTTAGAAACTAGAGATTGATCCAGATTGAACACCCATGTGAAAGGTCCCTTCACAAGAATACAGTCAGAAATAAAACCTTGACAGAAGATCTGACTTGGAAATGTAAAAAAAAAAAAAAAAGTTTTGGCAGGACTTGTGCTTTAAAGGTGTTTTCCATTGGTTTTCCAAAGATTTATCAAATCTACCCCCAATTCCATGGGATGCAGGGTTTCCTTCTATCACACCCTGTGGCCGCCTCTTTATGTGTTTCTTCAGTCACATGAGTGGCTTGAGCTTGGCATATGATGGATGGATTACGGTCGGTCAGAAACTAGTTTCTTCTGCTAATTTTTAATTAGGTTTAAATGCCATTTATGGTTAGTATGTGTCATTTGCTAGTATGTATCAATATTTTATCTTATCAAGAAGTAGCACTGGTTCTTGAAGCAAACTATTTTTATAAGCAAAATTATTGATTTACAAACCATCTGTTGCCTTGCCAGTGTAACTGGGAACATTGCATACTGTACAAGAAACTGATTTGATCATATCATGACAGTGAAACTCATCAAGTAGGTATTTTCAGTGACTCAAGGTATCTTGCTCCACAGTGTTATCTGGTTCCTAGTGAGCTGCCTGACTGGGTTTTCATAACCGTGAAATGTGACACATGAAATATTTTTATCACTAGAAACTGAAGCCTAAAAAAATATTTCTTTCCTTCAGATATAAAACAAAAATGAATATAACATTCTTACTGAGAAATAACAGCATCAATTATGGCATAATACAAAACAAAATGTACGATTAACCCCAGGAGCAATAAAATGGGCGATGCACATACGAATACAATATTAATAGATAGTACATGAAAATACTGTGCAAAGTCTAAAAGCCTGTTTACAGATTTGTTTTTCAGCTGTATTGCTTCTCCATGGGGTTATGCGGGTCCATGACATAGGAGGTTCACCCACGAGCTGGAAGATGGAAGCCTAAAGGTCACTATTACAGTCACGGCACAGAATGTCACTATTGTCTGGAATAAAGCCTTTCCCCACTAACGAACATGAGCAACGGGAGCAGTTAAAGCAGCTGTGATGCCAGTGGCGGTCTTCGAAGGAGACATACTTTCCTCCACCAAAACCTGAAAGAAAAAGAAAAAATGGTAAAATGGTAATATATGCTATTCTATTCTTATTTAGCCCTGACAGTAAACAAGTAATAATTGGCATGTGGTCTTATTTATGTGTATTTGTTTGTATTAGGCAATATTTAGAGGGAAAAATAACCTTAGGTTAATCAGATTTATTACGACGTCACTGAGCTTTAACCACTTGCCGATCACCCCACGCAGATTTTCTGGGGCAGGGCGGCTCGGCTGCGCATAATCACGTAGATCTACGGGATTATGTGCATTACGTAATTAGACACAGCGGAAGCCAGACCGCGGGAGGAGCAAGCACGATCGCGGCAATCTTCACAGAAACTGACAGAAGAGCTGACTGCCTATGTAAACAAAGCAGATGGCTCTCCTGTCACACAGGCACAGAGAGATTGTGTTTCAGCTAAGCCTGTCACAAAACACTCCCCCCCCACAGTTAGTAAGCACAATTAGGCATACATTTAACCCTTTGTTCACCCCCAGTATTAACCCCTTCACTGCCAGTGTCATTTATACAGTAACAGTGCATATTATTTAGCACTGATTACTGCAATCAGGTCACTGGTCCCCGAAAAGTGTCAAAAATGTCAGGTGTCTGATCTGTCCGCTGCAATCCCGCTAAAAATCGCTGATGACCGCCATTGCTAATAAAAAAAAAAAGTCCAAAAATCTATCACGTAGTTTGTAAACGCTATAACTTTTGCACAAACCAATTAAAATACGCTTTTTGGGATTTTTTCTAATGAAAAATATGTAGAAAAATACAAATTGGGCTGATAAAAAAAAATAGATTTTTTAAAAAAAATTTTGTTGAGAATGTTTTATAGCAGAAAGTAAAAATATTGTGTTTTCAAAATTGTCGCTCTTTTTTTGTTTTTAGCGCAAAATCGAAAAACCGCAGAGGTGATCAAATACCACCAAAAGAAAGCTCTATTTGTGGGAAAAAAAGGACATCAATTGGATTTGGGTACAGCGACCACGCAATTGTTAAAGTAACGCAGTGCTGAATTGCAAAAAATGGCTGGTCATTAGGGGGGTAAACCTTCCGGAGCTGAAGTGGTTAACATACCTGTGATAGGTTTAGTGCAGCCAAAACACTTCTTGGCATATAGATTTCCAAAGCACTTGATGCAGTATGGCTTTTCCTCCTGAGAGGTGAACTGTGTCCCAGCTAGCTGGGCCTTGCATCCTGTGCAGACAAAACATTCTTTGTGCCATGGCTCATCCCGGTATGTCACTCCACCTTTGCTTAGAATCTGCAAGAAATGAATGAAAGGACTTTGAGATACAGAACTGTGTATAATAAAATAAAGTCATTAGTGATTTAGATGGCTTTAAAGTTGGCATACAGCCCTCAGCTCATTACCATTTAGAATACAATGAAGGACTGTATCCATTATCTAATATCGGCTATGCTAAAACAAACTGGTAGCAGGGAAGATTTTGCCCAGGGCTTCATTTACCACAAGACATCAATGCACATTATAATTTGTGTTTACTTTTTTTTGCATGATTTTGTCTGGCTACTTCCAGGTAAATCAAGCAATAAAACAAATGTGGTAGGGGTGCAGGGCCTTCTGAAAAAAAAAAAAAAGTTTTCTCAGGCTCCTAAAGGGATTGTAAATTCTAGTTTATTTTTAAAATAACAAACCGGTTTATACTTACCATTGCACAGTGCGGCCTGATCATCAGGCCCCCCGCTGGCGTTCCTGGCTCCTCCTCTTCTTGGTGTGCCACCATAGGCAGCAAGGGAGAGAGGCGCTACAGACAGGTGAGTAAGGACTCAAGTATAAGGGGGGGGGGGGGTGAGGGCGCATATTGCTACTGTAGCAGAGCGTCCCAGAGAGAGCCAGAAAAAGTACGGTTCGGGGTTTATACATCTCCCAGGCATCTCTCGTATACCCTTAGGGATCTCCGATCCATGATCCAGTTCAGGTCTTGGTCCTCTTCCCCAGGCCAATTTAAACTCACCTGAGACAGGCAGCCAGTGCTCTCTCAGCCTGGGAAAACAGACAACGTTTGTCTATGAGAGCGGAAGGTCAGTAAAAACTACCAGTTTGTGTCTTTGGAAACTGACAAGCTGTAGGATTGCTCTGTCTGTGTTAGTGAGGGACTGCATTGTGTGTAGTAAGCGCCGGGACACGGCTAGGCTTTTGTTTATTATTATTCCTGCTTGTTTTCCTTAAAGCACTGTACAGCACCTGTATATAAACTTGTATATAGCACCAATAAACACCACACTGTTTGTCACTACCACACTGGATTTGGTATCTGTGCCTGAAAGACTGCTCATCCCAGGGAGCTTTGCACCTGCTACCCGTTCCCCAGCTTACACTACCTAAACATTTTTTTTTTTCGTAATGCAAGGAATAAAGTGTTACTAAACCCACAACAGTAAAATCAGTGTGTATATGCAGTAAAGCATGCTTGTTATACTCAATGTGGAACCTAAGGGATTAATCTTTGCATTGTATATAAAGGCTGTCTTATCTGATTCTCCTCTTCTTTCGGAGTCCCCAAACCATCTCCTGATAGTACAGAGGCTAGGGGACAAGCTGCACATGCTCAGTTTGGGGTGTATTGCTAGAGAGTTTTTTATTTTTCTTGGAAGAGTGCATGTGATTAACACAAGATCAATCAGCACTGTGGGTCAGGGGTCCTGCAGACTCATGGGATAATCAGGGTAGAATGAAAACTCCTACAAGCTTTAACCAGACACTGCCAGAAGTCACAAGACTGCTCTAATTGCTCATGAGAAAAGGTATTTAGCAGTTTATATTTACTAAAACTATTGCATTTCTGTGTACTGTGGGAGACCAGCTAGAGTGAATCCAGGGTCCTGGGTTTAGTAACACTAAGGCAAAATGTTTAGGCTTTAGAACCACTTTAAAGTGGATATGTACATTCTAAACCTATTTACAGTATGTGTGGCATGCTGTATATAAAATTTTCCTAAACAAATCGTTTTTTGGGAATCTGTTGTAACTTTTTTTTTTAAATCCTGCCAGTAACAGCACTACTGGTTTCAGGCGGACAGAGCCAAGTTACGTGTTGCCTTCCAGTTAGCAGCAACATCTTCAGTTGTCCATTGAGTTGCCTATCTGATAGACCCAACAGCCAACTGAAGAAACGTGCATGGCAGGCTGACAATGCTGCTAACCAAAGATATCAGCTTGGCCTTGTCAAACCACAAGAGGAAGTTGTGTTACTGACAGGATATCCAGGAAAGATTTGTAACAGATTCACAAAAATGTGTATAATAAGGCAGGATGCCAAACATACATACTGAAAAATGGGTTTTGGGTTTATAAACACTTTAAATGTAAGATCATACAGTCCAGTGGAATATCTAAATATCTGTAGAAGTACCAAATAAACCTTCTCTGCACAAATGATCTCAGATTGAGACCCAGACTTCAAACAGCCTTCTGTTCTCCAACAGAAGTCAGTTACTGAGGGTTAGAAATAAAATTTTAAATAAATTAAAAAAATCTTTCCAAAAAAAAAAAAAAAAATGCACTAAATATTTGTATGTTCATTAAAGAGTACCACTTAGAAATAATTTGTTTGTGATTACATTAAGGCCCCTTTCACATATACGGTCCGTTCAGACCCGCCTGTCCGTTTTTCCAGGCAGATCTGAACGGATTCCCCATGCATCTCTATGGGGCAGCGGATGTCAGCGGAGACATGTCCGCTGACATCCAATCCGATCCTGTCCATCAAATCTGGACGGATGGAAACCCTATTTTTCATCTGTCTGGCGGATCGGATGAAAACGGACAGGTGGTCAGTTCTCATCCGATTCCCCCATAGAGGACAGCTGGGATCTGACAACTCCGTCTCCGCACATAGAGCGGAGACTGAGCTGTCATCCGCCTGCTCAGCGGGGATCGGCGGAACGGACATGTGTGAAAGGGGCCTATAGGAGTTGTAAAGTCAGAAGGCTTTTTATCTAAATGCATTCTATGCATAAAGATAAAAAATCTTCTGTGTGCAGTAGCCCCCCTAATATTTACCTGAACCCCTGCTCTATCCAGCGATGTCAACGAGTCCCTCGGCCATCCAGGACTCTCTCTCCTGATTAGCTGAGACACAGCCGCGGCACCATTGGCTCCCGTGGCTATCAAAGTCAGTTAGCAAAATCAGGAGAGAGGGGGGCGGGGCTGAATGGCAGCTCCCTGTCTGAATGGACACATGGAGATGCAGCTCAGCTCGGGTGCCCCTATAGCAAGCTGCTTGTTGTGGGGGCACTCAATGGGAGGGAGGGGCCAGGAGCACAGAAGATGGATCCGAGAAGAGGAGGATCTGGGCTGCCCTGTGCAAAACCAACTGCACAGAGGAGGCAAGTATAACATGTTTGGTATTTAAAAAAAACAAGACTTTACAATCACTTGAAAACGTTTGATATCCTAAAAAAAAAAAAACAAACAAACAAACAAACACACATCCTGTTCCATTAAAGCATGTTACACAGCACGGAGTACTTGTGCTGTGTCATGTGGCCCCCTGTATCACCTAGCTGATCCTGCCAGTTTCTACCCTCCCCTCTGTAAACTGACCACGGTATATCATGGCTGCTTAGTCCCGACACTGTGGTCAATTTACATGCTTCCGTCATCCGCAGCCCTGCTCTGTCCTCTCCTGTGTCAGTGCCCGCTCCCTCCCCTTCTGCTGCTCTTATATTTAATATATAATCATGCCGTTTTTATGTTCTAAAAAAAATTTGCGATCTTTACCTATATCAGAGCGGCCCCCGGTGATCACGTGACCGCTCCGCTCTCTCTCCTCTCTTCCCCAGCTGATGTCAGCGGCAGTGCTCAGCCTCACCCGCTGGAGCTGTCAGCCGGGCAGAGAAGAGAGCTGAGGGGTCAGCTGAGCAGCTGGAGTCGCTCTGATTTAGGTACAGATCGGCATATTTTTTCTATAACACAGGGACACTTATTGTAATATTACAGAGGGGATGGGATAATTTTATATTAGCGGCTTAACAATGAATTTAAAGTGCCATAACCACATTTAAATTGTTACATGATCCAAACGATTATGAGGCAATTGGACCACAATCTAACAGGTTATAGAGTAAAAATAAATGCACAACAGCACAAATGTTCTCTGTCTGAGAGAATATTTTCCTTATGAAAATTTATTATACTACACGTTCAAATAAAAGGACATGGTTTTTAGGGCCTGCAACTTTACACAAATATAAATTGCTAGGTGATTCACAGAATCAGACTAATCAGACAGAATCAAGTCTAATTTCAGCTACCTTTTTGCAATGTGTGCATCGTGGTGCAAATTTGCTTTCATAGCATGGGATGCAGTAATAGGCTTGGTTTTCTGGGATAAAAGAACGGGATCCAATGGGCTGCTTGCAACTATTGCAGATGAAGCAGTGCTCATGCCAGGTCTGTCCATTGTATTCCAATTTGCGAGAGCCTGCAAAAAAAAAAAAACAAAGTGTTAAATGTCAACTAACTCAACATTTAAAAACTTTGTGTCATGTCCTAAAATGAAGCTCAGAAAAGCTGTAATACTTTGTGCAAAACAACTCAAGTTTCCAAACATTAACATTGCAGGTCAAGGGAAACTATATGATAATAAGGACCAGTTCACACTACGCGTGTTCTGATTAACACATTTTGGGGCATTCTCATGCAGTCCAGTTTTTACAGCCCATTAATTTCAATGGGCTGCAAAATGCAAGGGAGAGGGCAAAAAAGTAGTTTAGACGCTACTTTTGGAAACTGCGCAGCATGAAACTGCATGGTACTGTGGGTACAATTTAAAATGTCATTTTCATGTCACTTAACATATACAGTACATATTTTATCTGTCTTTGAACAATGAAATAGTTCCTGGGTAAAACCCAAAAATTAAGATAATTAACAGGTTATGTTGTTGATATTGAGAGTCATTTTACTGCTTAGACCTAAAACCAGCTCCAACTGTAAATGTTTCATTTCAATGCCATGTTCCTTTTAACTAGGGAAGCTGCTAAAGTTACTCTATGAAATGAAAAAACTTCCAATTATGTAAAACCTCAGTGATACGTACATTCCCCTTTTTTGAATTCAACAAACAGTAATAAGGCCTCATGCACCCGGGATGTTTTACAGCTGCTGTGTTTGGCTTTCAGGCGTTGTTTTCTGCAGCCAGTAAACTCCCCAGCATGTTATCCTATGTGTCTATCAGAGTTGTATAAAGTACTCGAAACCCATACTTGAGTAAAAGTACAAGTGCTCGATCAAAAAAGTGACTTGAGTAGAAGTGGAAGTGCTTGATCAAAAAGTGACTTGAGTAGAAGTACTAAAGTATTCAACATTTTTTGTACTTAAGTATTGCAAGTAGTTTTTTTAAAAAATTTTGCTACTCAAGTACTGAAAGTAAAAGTACCAGTAGTTTTGAAAAAAAAAATTGCTACTCAAGTACTGAAAGTAAAAGTACAAGTACTGTGTTATGTAGTTATTAAAGAAAGAAGTCAAATGTTTGAACATCATATTGTTTTTTATTATTTCAAATGCAGCTTTTATTTATACATACAGTAGCGTATGCGCTAATACACATGTTTTGAGCTTCATGAAACCTGCCATCTACTGTTCTGGCAGTGGTAATTTTTATAATAGTAACGAGTATCTATGCAGCACAAAAAAAAAAAAAAAATATGGGAGTAGAAGTATTGAAATCATTGAAAAAAATGTAGTGAAGTAAAAGTGGAAGTAGGAGAAAAAAATTCTACTCTAGGAAAGTACAGATACCGCCTTTCGGTACTTAAGTACAGTAGTGAAGTAGTTCTACTTAGTTACTATACATCTCTGGTGTCTATGCACACATAGGCTTTTATCAGCGTTTTTTTGGCAGGGGCTTTATCTGCTGGAAAAAAAACCCAGCTGTAAATATGCTCTAACTCAGCTATTTGCCATTTTTGAGCATTATTGTTGAACCATAAGCTTTTGTAGGAGTATACAGTAGTTTTGATAAAAAATGCTAATACAAAAACTCAGATTTTTACCGTGGCATTCTACAGCTAAAACTACTGGCGTTTTTATGACATTCAGTGTGAATGAGGTCTAACAGATCAGGTGAAAAGACAATAGACCTTTAAGAACTCCAGCTGCACCCCAGGTTATTGACGATATTAAAGACCAGGCTTACTAGGGTGTAAAGTGAAATTTACTGAACCTATGTAACTTCAAAACGTCCAATGAAATGTATTGGAAAAACTTGTTCATGTAACTGGATGTTTGAAGTGGACACTGGTTCAGTTCACCTCCCTTTACGCAAAGGCCAGGACTGGATTTCCATCACTGGAGCCTCTAGGTGCCCAAAGCAAGACCCCTCAGCTTTCTTGTATTACTTGTCCTCACCTTGCTTATTATTTTAGATGACTGTGTTCTACCGAAGGTGGAAAAAAAAAAAAATGTGTAGCAGATAATCAGGCAGGCAAAAGCAGCCATTTGTTACTGTCAGCTATAGAACGTGGCCTACTGTGCCTAATTGTAGTAAAAATAAAAGTGGAGCTGCGCTTATCAAAGTATTGAATAAGTAAAGAACTACTATAAATGGATGAGTGCAAAAAGCAATGTGTGAAAATAAAGTGCTTACAATCCTCAAATAAATAGATAAACTCAATTTAAGAATGTAATAAATTACATATGTGATGATGAAATGATAAATGGTTGACAAAATAATATATTGCACTAGACAGTCCAGAATGCTTAAATGCTTACATATACAAGTCGTCCATTCAAGTGAGTCTTGTGCCAGAAAACGCGAACTTTCTCAAACTGTGGTCAGTGAACAAACACAAAAGTGACTCCAGCACCAGATGATAGAGCAATCAATCAAAGACTTCTTCCGGGTGTACTACACCCTTACCTTACTGCTGTAAGGAAACATAATTTGAAAAATCTTTGGCAATGTTGCAATATGGCCAGGGTGGAGACTAGCGTCCTAAAAACCCCAAATAGAGTACAGACAAGAGAGACTCTTCTGGTGTAGTATATTCCAAGAGAGTTTATTAAAATAAAACAATAGTAACTCACATTTCAATACAGGGTAATCTGAAGGTTTCATCCACAATGCAGTGGCTCTGAGCCTCGAGCCGTCCATCTAGCTGCACTTCCGGGTTTGTGACGTCCCGACGCGTATCGTCACTTTTACGTGACTTCCTCAGGGAATACGGATAGGCTGAAAAAGTACTCTAGTGCTGGCAATCGCCATGAGCCACTGGCTCAGAGCCACTGCGTTATGGATGAAACCTGCCGATGTAATTTATTACCTTCCTGAATTAAGTTTATCTATTTATTTTTTGGATTGTAAGCACTTTATTTTCACACATTGCTTTTTTCACTCATCCATTTATGGTACTTCTTTACTTATTTAATACTATGATAATCGCAGCTCCACTTTTATTTTTACCTTATTTATTTATCAAGCTTTGGCAAGGCTGAACAGGCAACTGCAGCTATCCCATATTATATCTTTGACGTGATAGCGCAGGGGCCTCTCTTTTACTTATGTGCCTAATTGTAAATGCAGTTCTGACTATAGCATATCAGACCCTAGATTTTAAAGTATGGGTAATGCAGAAATTGGCATTCAATCAAAAAAAAAAAAAAAAAAAAAAAAAAAACACTGAGGAATGTCCATCCAGGGTCCATTACAAATATAAAAATAAATAAAAAATGTAATTAACAAACAATGACTTATAGACATTTTCTCTTTTCTACCCCACCTGTATTACATCAACCCCTGTATGCACATCATTACTTCACTGGAGCATCAATTATGCATCTACAAGTTTCTGATGACATAATGCAGAAACTATTATCTGACATTTTCTTTACTACAGTGCCCCCCTCCCTGTATAACCTCCATAAAAAAAAAAGCCTGCACTCCTGCCATCTAATATTAGATAGAGGGTCCCATCCCCTTCGCTATTCCTCATTTCCCATTACAGCTTTGACTTCCATATTCTGTGAACCCTGAAGTTGGGAGAATAAAATTATCTGTTTTCTAGGAAAAGTCCACAAGGGCTTAGGGAATTTTAAATATTTATAGCTCAGAGAATCCTTTAATCCTGTTACTCCTGTCCCAAGAAGACTTTTAAGTAATACAAATCAGCTTCAGAGCCAAGACAGAAACAGAATACTGCTTCAGCTAAACCCACAGAAGACTAAACGTGCGGCCTGATATGAACCAGATTACAATGCAGAATGTGACTTAATTAACTGACAACATAACTCATCGTCGCCTAACTTGTAATCTAACATCTCAAGATACAGAATATGAACTAAACAATTATAGACAGACTAACACAAAATATACTTCATTGAACACTTGAGCTTTATGAATAAATAACCATGTGCATTCTCATTTTGCATAAAAGCCTAGTGTAAGCATGGGTCAACCTGAGTTGCAGTATTTTAAGGTCTTTGCAACTTGACCAAACATGGCTAGATCTTTACTTTGATATAACAAACCGTAAAGTATTTGACTATCCTCCAAAACATTGTCAAGCAATATTTCTATTTAGATAGCACTGCCATATTTTGAAATGTGTTGCAGAACATAACCCGTTTTATCGGGTTTGCGACTGGTGGTGATAACAATTTATTGTTCCTATCACTCTTATTAGCTGTCCATGAAAAGCTAGATTTTTCAATAGTAGTAGGATTTTGCTTGTCTTTGTAATGTGTTATCTTTCCTATTGAAAAGTGTACAATCCCATCATTGGAGGCAGAACTCTTACATTATTCTAGAAGACTTCATTTACTAAAGTCGGCCATACACAGATCGAAATTTGGCCGGTTCAGCAGAGACTGGCCAAATTTCGATCCATGTATGGGCACCTTGGTTATATACAAATTGATCCATCAATCTACTTGTGTACAACCAGTCTGACAGGTCTTTCCTAAACAATTAGTGCTGCACTAATAATTGTGTTGCCAGCAGGGAAGGCTCCTTGCACTACCTGCTGGCAGAACATAATGGCGCTGTGGGAGGGACTCCCCATCACCACTGACTGTCATAGTCAGTGTTGATGGGAGAACCATCAATTCTTTTTCCTTTTGACCCATGTTGGAAGGAAAGAAAATTGCAAAATCTATGGCCATCTAATCTACTGCCATCTGTGCTGTGCATCAAGACCAATAAATGAGAGAGTCTTAAGAGTGGTAAAGGAGAGACCTAAGAGTGGTGAAGCAGAGAAGCATATAATGGACTAATTGGCCACGACAGAAGAGGACCTCCCTTTCTTGGCAGTTCCTCTGTAAAAATACTAGAGGCTTCAGCTAGCCATGCACACAAGCAAATACTAGGACTAAACTATATAACAAATATACAAAGGGACAGAAATATATTCCTACCACCTGGAATTTTTTGTGACAATTTTCTGGGTAGACGCATTGAAAATCTTATCAACACTTATTGTCAAATGCCTACACTGTGAAAGTATCCTTTCAATGACTCATCTGTCTGCCCATTAAAAGAATGATTTTAGAAGCCTCAGGCCTAAGCAACAAACATTTTCCAACATCCTTGAGGATATTTTCAACATTTCTAAGAGTTTTGTCATTTTTACTGCTTGTTTTTAATGAGTCACCACATTTATGATGTTAGCTGTGTTAGTTGAAAAAGTGACCTAGCTATGGCCAGCTTTCTGTGGACCAGATATCTACCATTTTGTAAACAGGCACATCATACATTTTAAGTGCAACTGTATTTTAATTTTAGTGAAGACAGCAGCAGACAAATAATAGCAACACCTGTGCCAAAATACACGAGGAGGTGCAAATAGCAAAACTAGAGACAAAGTTTAATTTTGCAAGGATGTTACCAGTATATGGCACCACAAAGAAACTGAGCTTTACAAATGTCTTCATATCTTAGCACTTGAATTAAAAAAAAATGCCTTTACCAACTCTTAAAGCATATCTAAAAACAAACGTTTATATGTTGCAGCTTACCAGATCTTAGATATGGTGGCTGCATTAGTTCTTACATTTCAAGCTACAAACATTTTCAGCAAGTACAGAAAATACCTAATAATCTTGTGTCCTCAGTGTGAGCTTTAACAAACACACAAATTACTGTATACTGTACCCACTACTCCCATCAATACGCCATGTGTGAAGATGAAGAAAGGCAGCAACAGTTAAAGTCCAGCCTGTTTGACAACCATAGCTTTCCCCAAAGATACAATGTATAGTAAAGTAAAAAGTAAAAAAGCATAGACATAAAAGGGATGGAAGTGTGCGATCTGCATGATTACCAGGTGAAAATGAAATAAGAAAAGCCCACCTCCATCTATGGGCTGAAAAGATGCAATAAATTTCATTTTTGTATGGGTTTAAATACACTTTTAAGTAAGCTTAGTGTTTAAACATATACTGCTGTCGCAACTCCTTGAACCCAGCAGACACTGTGCATGATATAAGAGTGTTGATGGAAAATTAGATTATAAGCTCCTTTGTGGTGCACATGAATGTGAATGGTTCATTATTCTCTGCAGAGTATGTTGATACTAAATAAATGCATATACATATTATTCATGTAAGGAATAAATGAGTATGAAGTCACAACTAGAGAGAGATTCTACTTTGTACTGACATTCTGTTAAACATTTCCCAGCAATTTGGCTCGCTCTCGGTTATTGTAAACTGTGCCAAGAACATACTAACATTGATAACTTTACTTTTACTAAAGCCCCCTTGTCTTTAAACAAAGAAAAAAAAAAAAAAAGATAGGTGTCAAGTAGTTTGTTATTTTAATAGCTAACCTACCTGAAATATAGCAAAAGGTCTAACTGCTATAGAAAAGTCAATGTTCTATTATAAACTTTAGAGGACTATTAAACCGGTTATCTTTATATGAAATAAAACACAATGCTGTTTGGCCACTCATGTTTGGGTAACATGAACTTCCACAAATTTTGTCAAATATGGACAATTGGACACCCTTGCCAACATTATGGGTCATGAAGGGAACTGAAACAAGATCAATGTAGTCATCATGGAATTTTCTTTACGCCTTGATATCCAAATGGATGGAGTGATTATCATCAAATTAGGTCTATTTGTGAGATAAATGCATTGAATTTCATGTTTTCTACCTTCAAAAAGAATGGCAGCAGCACAGACTATTGCAAGACATCTTGCCACTAAACTTTCAAAGCGAAACAAGAAACTGGTAAGGGATTAATCCACTGGTTCCTCACCCAACAATGACAGCTGTTTTGTTGCATGTTTTTTATATTTGTGTCTATTCCTACATATCTTGAGCTTTGAAAGTCAGGAAGACGTTTATGAAGACTTAGATTCCAACGCTAAGGAAAAGGTACAAATGTGTTATTGTCCAAAAGGTACCTGGCATGACTGTCTTTTCACAACTGACACATTTGGAGGAGAATTCGCTGCAGTAGCAATCATTGCACAGTAGTTCCTCATCTTGACACGTGAAAGGCTCATCTGCTAAAGAACGCTCACATCGGAAGCAACGGAAACAGTTCTCATGATAATGACGATCCTCGTAGTAGAGTTCCTATAAATGGGACAAAATATAGAAAAACACAAAGCTAACACAACGCCCATTTAATTTATTGTACTTTATCACCTACAGTGGTAGATATGAAGCTACATTAAATGAGAATGAGTGAAATTGAGTAAATTTGCAAGTTTGTGACATCCCAATGCCCTAGGTCATAAAAAGTGGTAACAAGCATACCTTTGAAAACTGATTCTATTAAATTGTATGTGATGGGGTGGGTGACTGGTTTGGTTAGGAACAGAAGGTCAATAGCAATGCTTATGATGATAGCTGGCTCTAGTTCACAGGTGTTAGGTTTGATAAGAAGACTAAGTTGTTCAATAGTCAGGAGGAATGGCGGGGGAAGAAAAGCCTTGATAGGTGCCAGTCAGAATGGACAATCTAGCAGAGTGAAACCTTGAATGTTTAATAAAAGTTTAAGGTTTGTAATAAAGGGCTTGAACCCAAGTAAGAAAGTGATCTTAGAAGCCCCATATTTGCAGAATGTAGAACAAATCGCCCCATGAAAGTGACTCAAAGGCTTTTTTGATATCTAAAGAGAGGAAGTCCTCTGGATTTGGCGATATGGGTGAGATGCAGGAGCCTACGGATAATATCACTAGCTTGCCTCCCCAGTAACCCTACTTGTTCTGCTGAGATGAGCAAGGGAAGGCCCTGATCAAGGTGCAATGTTTTTGGGCATGCAGGACCCCTTTTTCACAGATCTGACAAAGGAGTTCTGTGTGGCCTTGAAACATTGAGCCTTACAGCTGTGACGTGATTAGCTTAATAAACATTTGGATTTTATCTTGGAAATCCATGGTGTGCTGGTGATATATGCTTTGATTTATGAGGTTACCAATCTCCAGCTGGTAGTTGTTATAGCACCTGTTTACTCCTTGCTTTCTCCAGGTAAGTTTGCGATAGGAATAATGTACGTTTGTAAATTGAAGGGTGATAAGTTGGGTTAGAGTTACCCAACAGAAATCTTAGGCCAAAGGTGTAAAGGGATAGAACTTGGAGAAGGTGAATGAAGGCAGGTTGGTCAAAATGTAGTGCATAGTAAATTGCAATGGTGATCAGGGTATCTTGTAGCGAGCCTATTAGAATGAAAAAGCACCCTAAGGGGTCTCGTATTTCTTTGCGACAGGTAAATTGGCAAAATGTTATAATGTAAAATGCTCATGAAATATTTATAATGCATTTTCTATTTGCTTGTCAAAACCTCTTTAATGGAATCTATTATGTCTAGAAAGAAATACTCTCTTTTGTTTTCTTTATCATATATCATTATATTATAAAAATGAACAGCATTGTTTTAGGAGTAGGTTAATAAGGTTAATATACTAAAAACTCTGTAGTGCTGCCTTATGAATCCAAAGTAGTGAACTTCTCCTTACAATCTTTCCCTCTGCCTGTACTCTTGTCTAGAGCAGAGGGAAAAAAATTAAACTAGAAGTAACACACTGCCAGTTCTCGGGGGTCACTCACTCTATTGTATTTATGTGTCCTAGGACAGGAAGCGCATTAGGACTACTCACTGTACTGTATTTGTGTGTCCTAGGATAATAGGTATTAGGACTATAGAAGTCCCCCATCCCTTCACCAAGACATTGCCAACGCTGGTTGAACAGCAGGTTGAACAAAAGAAAATGATTTGATTCTTCCACCCACACTCTAGGATGTGGATGGAGGAATCCCTCCCAGTGCACTATTGTATTCTGATAGCGTGGAGACTTTTCTGTCATTAGAATATACAGATCAGCACTGCCTACTATAGCTTACAGCCCTGACCAAGAGAAAATATTCCAACAGGCTGGTTGTACGCAAGTCAACCTAACCAGCTTGCCTATACTGTACATGGATCAAAATTTGGCCAGTCCTTGCTGAAGCAGCCAAATTTTGATCCATGTAGGGCTGGCTCAACCTTGTCAAATGCATCCATTCGTATGGCAAACATATCAGATGACAAGAAAACTGCAAACCTGGTAAAACATGGTCTCTGAACCACCATGTGTACTGTTCAATTAAAGTCAATGAGATTTTGCTGACCGGTGTTACAAATGTACAGCAGGATGTGCTCCTGATCACTTGACCCCTCCCAGACATTAAAATCCGCTCAAAGGGTCGCTGGGAGGTGGCATTAGAGGGTTAAATTATTTTATATTTAGTTTTTTTTGTGATCTGGGCACACAGAAAAACACAAATCATCCCACGAAGAAAGGAACTCTGCTAAGATAGGACATCAAGGGATGTATATTTTTCATAGAACACTTAAGAAAAAAAAAGTTTCTATTAGAGATTCTTACCCTTGAATCGTGGCCAATCAGCTCTTTACACTCATCGCATGTGTTGGCAAACAGGCTGTCATAACACGGTATACAGTAAGGGCCCTCTTCCATCTGGATGTACTTTCGTCCATAGAGAGACTCCTTACAGCTATCACAGTCAAATGGCTCACTCATTGTTTAAAGTTGAATCTAAAATAAAAAAAATAAAAAATAACCACTTTTAAAATGAGTACCATTTGATAATGTTTGATAAAGAGGTGCTACGTATACAATGTTCGCGGTCATATTCACTGATGTTCTATCAAGCTAATACTGTCTTTTTAATATAGACTGTCTAGATTTCTGGGGTTTTACAAGGACAATTAAACATACAAAAAAAGTAAACAGCTCTGCCTAAGGAGAGGGAGATGGCATGTAGAACATGGACATTAAGCCCTTACTATGCTAGATTTAGAAGGGAATGCAGAGAGGAATTTTCTAGCAAATAAAAGGTAAAAGTAGACACCTTATGGTACCTACTCTTGGACAGTAATTTTTTTTTTTAAATAAACGGCTGAACAGTTTGAATTACACTCAGGAATCTGGAAGGGCTTCTTTCTCTTCAAAACATTCTGGCAGCATGATAATTAATTCACATTATAAGAGATATTTTGTACATAGGGCAAATATGAACAAAAAACAAAAATGTATTGCATGTAATAAAATGTATTACGAGAAGTAAACCATAAAGCAAAAAACACATGAATCACAACCAATATGCCAACATCTCCCATTTGCTATGACTTCTAGTTTACATAAATTATCACAGTAGCATTAGTCTTAGACTGGCCTTAAGAAAAAAAGAAAAGAACAAATCGTTCTATCCACATAAGCGAGGTGGATGGACTAATCCTTCACAGTGTGCTATTGTATTCTGACAGCGGGGACTCCTCCACTGTCAGAATACACGGATCAGCTCTGCAGCCCACTGATCGGTAGATCGGCTTCTGTTGAGTAGGAACTGCCACAGATAGATCAAAACATTGCTGGTCTTTACAGATCCGCCAAAATTTTGATCTATCTGTGGCAAGCTTTAGGATGCCCACTGACCATATAGGAAAGTTGGAAAAGTAAGCATGACTCAAGTACAATAAGGGAGAAAAGGAGCACCCTGCAAGTTTATTTCCATGGAGAGAGAAGTGAAATAAGCAGTAAAGAATAGTATGAGCACTGCCCTTGGCAAGGTGGTAAGGATCCATTATATGGAGTGTTACTCCAGAGCTCTCCATAGAAATAAATAGGGGTGAATGTGTGGATATAGTCAGAAAGATTTCGACAAGTGGCTGTGCACTCTAGTCAACAATATATTAAATGGATCGAGGACAGGCAAGTATAGAATATAGAATTCAGAAAAATAATTTGTCAAAGCATTCAATGACGCCATCATAGAGTCATCAAATTTAATTTGAATGCCCTTAAAAATCTTGTTCGATTGCCATGCCAATGTACAGAACTTTTGCTGGCTGTTGGAATCAATTGCCACCTCAAGATGGCCGGCAGTCTACCGGTCAAGAAAGCCAGCACCTCCAGGTCATAGATGCAGGCCATTAAAGCACATTAGAGCCGGCCTGTGGCAAAAATGGTTAGCCTTACAACATTTTTACACACACAGGAACATAAATTCTAAGCATCTCCGCAGAGTACCACCCACAGCAAAAAACACCCTGCCACCACCCTAGAAACACACATTGCTTAACAAAATGTGGGTGAATAAACACAAATGCCTATAAATATTTTAAAGAAATGGTTACCTGTGTGTCGAGTCACAACACAGTAACACCTTACTGTACAAACATTCCCTACTGCTGAACTTCTACCCAACAACCTGCCAGCATTTTTGGCATAGGCTTGATTCATTACCACTTTATCACAGTGGCTGTTATTTGCATAAAAAGCAAGGAAAACAATTCAGCAGAAATATATTAACTAAATATACTTCTGTTAGAAAAAAAAACCCAAAAGAAAAAAAAACGTTCTGTTCTGGGTGGTACACTGGATACTACACAATATAAAATATTACATATAGTATAGAATATTTAGGAGTACTCCCGGTGCAGACCTGTGTGTGAGTATGTATTCTCTTTCATAAGGTTATGAAAGTGTATAGTATTAATAAAGACAACATTTTTTTTTTTTTTTTTTTTTTTTAGAGATCTTTAATTCCGACATACAACTGCAACCCAATTTGCCTTCCGTAATATTTCTATACAACCTTCCCTTATGGAATGCCTTCTGAATGACCCTACTCATTTTAAACTTATATCAACATATTACCCCTCTTTATTGCATTCTAAAACCAATAAAAAAACTTAATCTCACTGGGTCTAACTGGCATGCGGATTACAAGAACACATGGAGGAAGTGTGGCACGAAATCCTCCCCCTACAAGTCCCTACAGTTTTTTTTATTCAGACCAATATTTCAATATAGGGCTTATTATACCCCTAGTTTCCTTTTTAAACTACATAGAATACCTTCTGCAGTATGCTCTAGATCAGGGACCTCCAAACTATGGCCCTCTAACTGTTGTGGAACTACACGTCCCATGAGGCATTGTAAAACTAACATTCATAGAGATGACTAGGCATGATGGGAATTGTAGTTCTTGAGGGCCATAGTTTGGAGACCTCTGCTCTAGCTGTTCAACAGATGGCACATTTTATCATATGGTGTGGGAATGCCCACCGGTCAAAGCTTTTGGTTGTAAATCACCGCTTTTATCAGCTCTATTTCCGGAATACCGAACATCTCTAATCCTTTAAGGTGCCGTCTTGGTTATATTGATGAGGAGTCCCTCTCTAAGAACCCCCACTCTTCCAATGTCTAGTTTTAGATTATGCAAAAAAAAAAAAAAAAAAAATCTATCACTATGTTCTGGAAGTCCTTAGCCCCCCTACTATAGCATTTTGGCTTACTCCGATTAATCAAGCACTCCAGTTGTACAAAGTGACATATGAAGCCAGAGGTTGTCCTTGTAAATTTCATAAAATCTGTGATATATGGGCAAATTCTGATTGCACCATACCACCTAGTAACTAGATGTTTAAGGATAAAATTATTGTTGCTGCATCTCTTTTTCATCTCTTACTAATTTTTGTATCTGTATACACTGTTCTAAGGATGATACTCATTTCACGCCTGTAGAAGTAATCTTTGTTACATATTTGGTCTTCAGCCCATGATCCACATTTAATGAATGGACATTTTATGTTATGGTATTTGAGCAATGTTTGCTCAGTCTTCTTTGCGTTGACTTCTATTTTGCACTTGCAAAATTGTTATGTACAATCTCTTTTTAGTTACAAATAAAGTTACCTTAAAAAAAAAAAAAAAAAAAAAAAAGCAACATTTTTTTTTTAGTTTTGGATAGAGTAGAGAAGGATTAGAGCACCTGTCAAGTTTTTATTGCTGTCTGTGACCCATTAGGGAGGGTCGCCCTATCTATTCGAGAGTGAAAATGAAAGAAAAATTACAAATTCGAGTTGCAACCAGAATAAGGAAGAGAGCAGACATCTTCCAATGGGGACACAGATGGAAAAAAAAAGAAAAAAAAAAAAAAAAAGACTGGGTTAAAACCCTCCCTTATGCTATTTCAAAAGGAAAAAAAACATAAAAAAAACAAAACAAAAAGGGAGTTCTGACTTTAGTTCTACCTTAATGTCCATAGTGATTGGTCACAAATAAATACTAATTTCTAGTGTGACTCCATTGGTTAAACATTGTTAAAAATCCATATGGAATACAAGCCACGGGGAGCGAGAAAAAGTGGTTACTTTGGGGTCTGAGATGTCTTGACATAATTTTTGTAATTCTAGTATAAGCCTGCAGTTATTGAATTGAGCAGATATAAACAAGCTCATGATGCCATTTTGTTTTCCAAACAGTGGGGTACATTTTTTCCTTTTTTTTTTTTTTTTTTTATACATAGACCACTTTTCTATGCTAGAAAAAGGGGATAAGCAATTATTTTGTAGACCTTTCCAAAACGCCTCAAAGTGTTATAAATATGCATGGACAAATTGTATTGCTATATACTGCAGAACACTGACTGCTTATGGCAATCCAATGCTTTTCTCCTAGCATAACAGATGTTGCCTACATTTATATTTCCATAACAGTAGAATAAACCAGACCCACCATTTTCAAAGACGGGTCTGTATTTGGAATGGTGCCAGGATTATCCAAGAGTAGGGGCTGACATTTAGAGGACCACGCAATTGCAATAAATATGTTTTCGTTTTTCTTTGTTTAGAAACCATACCATTAATTTCAATCAAAATCTTCAAGCAAGAATATATCTGCATTTAAAACAGGTTAGTATTTTTATTTAACTGTAGATGCCTCCCTTATGTAGATATCCCAAATCTCTGTGACTTCTGCTGTTGCCACCATCTTGAATTTGATGTAAAGAGACATCCATTCAATCCATTTATGGTCAGCATTATCAGAGCTGCCAATGGTTGTGTCTAAAGTTGGGTATACACGATCTGAATATTGGCTAGTTCAGCAGGAACCGGCTGACATTCAGTACTTGTGTACGGCTGCCTGACCAGCTTCTGTCCAACAGGCATGTTGGAAAACCTGCATCCGACCAAGAGCTGATCAACGTTAGCAGCCAATGGCATTCTGGCAGGGGCGCATCAGAACACAATAGCACAGTGGGAAAGATCGCTGCACTAACATCGCTTGTGTTAACGGCGATCTATCAGTTTTTTTTTTTTTTTGGTTCAGTCCGCTGGGTTGAACGAAAAAAAAAAAAAAAAAAAAAGCAGTGCATGTACCCTACCTAACTGTATCTTACTGTTCCTCTCGCTCTCTCTCTTGCTGCAAGTCTACCAGTCAGCTTTACTGAAACAACAATGCTCTCTCTATAGAGCTGAGATTTTATCTCAGCTCTTACTTTTCAGGAAGGATGAGTGATTGTTGTGAAATACAGATAACTAGCTGAAGAAAAGTCTCACAAACCAAAATGTGATGCAATTATGGGCATGTGGTACAGCAAGCATGTAAAACTTAAGGCTGAGTGAGTTAAAAAAAATACATTTAAAAAAAACCCCAAAAAAACATTAAAGTAAACGTTTTAATACAAAATGAAAAGACGTTCTCAAAGACAAAAACTGTTTGGTCATTCCTAAAATATATTTCACGAATACGCCAATAGAAATCTGTTAGGAATTTTTTGGTTTTAAAAAGGTTTATTTTATTGTCTACTAGTTAGGGTCCTTTCACACGGCCGCTCCGTGTGTCCGCAAATCATCCCATCCGTTTGCGGATGATTTGCGGACATAATGTAAGTGAATGGCACTGCGGGTGTCAGCGGAATACCATCCGCTGACACCCGATTTTCCTCCTGTCAGTTCTGTTCCGTTTTTACGAATGGAACAGAACCCCATTTTTCCTTCCGTGTAAAAAACGGAAAGGAAGGAAAATCGGATGTCAGCGGTGTCATCCGCTGACATCCGCAATGCCATATACTTACATTATGTCCGCATATCATCCGCAAATGGATAGGATGATATGCGGGCACACGGAGCGGATGACAGAAATGTCATCCGCTCCGTGGAAAAAAAAAAAAAAAGTCCGGCAGCGGACTTAAGCAGCGGAGCGGCCATCTGAAAGGAGCCTTAAGCCCCGTACACACGTACCGATCGTCGGCGAACGATCGGCCGTCTTTTGTCCCCGGGCTGTCGGTGTCTGTTGAAAAGTGCAAAGACAGCACAAGAATTTTGTCCGCCGACTACAGAAGTGATGTCATGTAATGGTTAACTTTCCCTGTGTTTTTTCTTTTCTGAGCATGCCCAGTCTTGCAAATCTGCTGTCTGTCGGCCGAATTCTGTACTGACTGGCGAACAATCGGCCGCTCTGGTGTCGGCATACAAAAATTTTAATGCTTGCATGACAGATTCTTGTCGGCAGAATGTGCGCTGACGGCTGTCGGAGGCATCATACTAACAAGTGTACAATCGGCAGATCGTTCGTCGGCCGACGCTTGTCTGCCGACGATCGGTACGTGTGTACGGGCCTTTAGTGTGGTCAAATCAACATTCATTTTCGGCCACAAAAATTTGAAGGAGAAGGATGAAAAAAGGTTTCTCGAAGGAATTAATTTCTAGAAATATTTATGCCTTTTGTTCAGGAAAGTTAATTTGCTCCAAAATAAAATGTTAAAATATATATATTTTTTTTTTAAAGTACTTTTCAGCGACATTCATAAAATCATTGAATGTACTAATGAGAATATGGCAGGTTTTACTCCTCACTGCACCAGAAAAATAACAGCTGGTTGCTTTTGGATACGGCTCCACCATTCCCAGAACGAATATTTGTGAATGGAATTTCTTCTGTCCCATGCATGCCACATTTCCTCTCTAAAAGTTGACACTTGTTTATATAGAGCAAAGGAAACATTTATCATATAGAATATTTAGAATTATTTGGTGCAAACCATATGATTATTTATAGCTGCTCTGGGTCTTTTCTTTAAATAGCTTATTCACAGAGCCATTAAAAAGAATCGGACCAAAAAAAGTGGAGCTGTAGCTAAATTAGTGGCAAAATAAAACAATGCTCAATGGTCATTAAAGCAATTTAAGTTTTTTCATACTCCTTTTGTTTTAAATTTAAATAAATCACCCCTTTCAGGGTTCATACACATTTTCACCAATAAAATTCCATGACTTTTCCATGACTTCACGTAAATATTCATGACCTAATGTGTCATGAAATGTCTATGTATACATGTTAAATAAGAAGAAAATCCATGTCACAACCAGCATATTTTTACTAAAATAAATGACAATCTTTGTAGTGTACAGTACCTCTGCAGTTAGGGTTTCGTTTCTGGATACAGCGTGACTCAAAATGGTCCCTTGTTTAACAGTGGATGAGATGGAAGCACCGCTGCCACAGCTGGTTGCTGCTGTCACTTCAGGCGCACAGGGTTAAAAAGCCAGCACACAGGGTTAAAAAGCCAGCGATCGGATTGGAAGCCGTCAAGCACGCAGCTGCAGACTGGTGCTTTGCACCTTTAGCGTGGCTAGACAGCGCTGCCTCTCCCATGTTCGAAATGTCAAACGTTTTACGACAAACACTGTACATTTAGCGGACATGATACAGGAGGTGGTCAGAGGCAGCGGACATGATACAGGAGGTGGTCAGAGGCAGCGGACATGATACAGGAGGTGGTCAGAGGCAGCGGACATGATACAGGAGGTGGTCAGAGGCAGCGGACATGATACAGGAGGTGGTCAGAGGCAGCGGACATGATACAGGAGGTGGTCAGAGGCTGCGGACATGATACAGTAGGTGGTCAGAGGCTGCAGACATGATACAGAAGGTAGTCAGAGGCTGCGGACATGATACAGGAGGTAGTCAGAGGCTGCAGACATGATACAAGAGAAGGTCAGAGACTGCAGACATGATAGAAGATAGAAGAGCACAGGGGAAGCAGAGAGCACTGGAGGAGCTGAAGGGCACGGGGGGGGGGGGGTACTGGAGAGAATTAAAGGGGGGGTTTGGAAAGCATTGCAGGCGGGTTGGAAGGCGCGGGGGGGGGAGCATGGAAAATCAGGGGGATGGAGAGCACAGGGGGAGAGGGGGGGGGACTGGAGAGCACTGTCTGGGGGGAACTGGAAATCACTAAGGGGGGAGCCAGGGAGCTGGAGAGCACTGGGGGAGCCAAAAAGCATGGGGGGGGTGGAGAGAGATGAAAAGCACTGTGGGGAGCTGAAGAGCACCGGGGGGGCTTAAGGGCACTGGGGGGGGCAAAGAACACGGGGGGGCTAAAGAACACGGGGGGGCTAAAGAACACGGGGGGGCTAAAGAACACGGGGGGGCTAAAGAACACGGGGGGGCTAAAGAACACGGGGGGGCTAAAGAACACGGGGGGGGCTAAAGAACACGGGGGGGGCTAAAGAGCACGGGGGGGGGGCTAAAGAGCATGGGGGGGGCTAAAGAGCACGGGGGGGGCTAAAGAGCACGGGGGGGGGCATTTTTACATTCAGCGTATAGCTCTGGTACAGGTAGGTGTCCTTCCGGGTCCGCAGTTTGCCGTTACTGTCAGTCACTGGCCAGCAGCAGCCGAGGGGATGACACAATCAGGCAGCGGTGAGGGCCGGCCGCGGTTTGCCTGGAGACACTGACTGGGTAGCAGCAGCAGTAACAGCCGGGAGATTATCAACCAATGAGGCAGCGGAAGCGTCGCTGGAGGGCGGGCCAGCCGCATGAACGTGATGACACGGAGGTGCGGTAACCGAAACTGTTACCGCCCCCTTCCGCGTCATCATCACGTTCATGCGGCCGGCCCGCCCTCCAGTGACGCTTTCGCTGCCTCATTGGTTGATAATCTCCCGGCTGTTACTGCTACCCAGTCACAGTGTCTCCAGGCAAACCGCGGCGGACCCTCCCCGCTGCCTGATTGGGTCATCTCTTCGGCTGCTGCTGGCCAATGACAGCACACGCATACCGCGGACTTGGATGGGTCATCTCTTCGGCTGCTGCTGGCCAATGACAGCACGCGCATACCGCGGACTCGAAAGGACGCTAATACAGCGAAATGTAAATACAGTATGTGACAATATAATTATAAAATAATTAAAATAATTTTGCATCCGCTCCCCGCTCCTCCACAGTAATTTAATTCCATGACTTTTCCAAAACCTAGTGTGTTTCCTAATTTTCCATGACCTTTCCAGGCCTGGAAAGTGTCATCTAAAAATTCCAAAACGTTTCCAGGATTTTTAGGACCGTATGAACCCTGCCCTTTAAGGTCTCATTCACATGTGCAGCAGCCTTCGCCTCCTCCACTCCTTGACATAGTAAAACATCACTTTTGCCACAATGTGGTTGTGGGGCAGCCCCATGCATGGGTCGCGTTCGTTGGTGGAAATGCCCGTCAACAGTATCATACCATTTCCTTTTTTGCCGTGGCCATAAAACACAGGCATGTGTACAGGGCGGGGGCAGTAAAACTAAAGTGTAATTGTCTGGTTTTACTGCCTGTCCCCCACCCCCTCGGCCGCACATGTGAGTAAACTCTTAGAAAGGTAAAAGGTAATCTGAAGATAAATTTAACTAATTCACTATGATTTTACAACATTTTTACTATAATCTGTATTAGAACAAGCCTTGTATAATACTTTGTTATTAGCAGGTTAGTGGGTTATCTTGATGATCTTTATGGGTGGGCCAGTTAGTTGTATTAGACAGAAAGTAATGACTTATAGGGCATGGTAAGTCCACCCAACAGTAATATTCAGGGCCTGGATAAGGGGTGGGCAGGAGGACGGCTGCCCTGGGTGCAATGGTTTATTGCAGGGATGGGGGCACCTAGACCCTAACCCTAAGGGAAGGGGGGGGCGCAGTTTGGCAACTTTGCCCTGGGTGCTGGATGACCTCATCCCGGCACTGGTAATATTTAACTAGAGGTGGAACCTAGTGGCCTGAGTCAGTGCCTGGCCTTAACATGTCTTAGATACTTCCAAACAGTAAGAGCTGCTGTCCTTAAATCCAACAGAGAGTGCCAGTTGTTATCAACTTTGCAGGTTTCAGGTCCTTTTACTGTATAATTAAGAATTTATAAAAAAAAAAAACCCAACTGGGAGAGGGGGAACCTCACATTATGGCCACAATACATTCCCAAACTTCAAGTTTAGAGATCCAACTAATAGAGTTCCTGAGAGATTACCTGGCCAATCACCTGATCACTGAAGTAGACCCTGCTGCTCCAGCAATTCCCACTTGACTTTGGGTCCTGTGCTGAGTGGCTGGCCTTCTGCATTGTGGACACAGTTGGTCAGCTGCCCAGCATGGGTGCTTTCAGAGAATGCTTTGTATTTTTTTTTAAATGAATGCAAAGCAGCCTCTGATTGCACAAGGTGGACAGCATGATGTCACCACCTCATTTCTTCACCTTGTCCAATCAATGGAGCAGCAGGGTGTAATTCAATGACTTCCAGAAGCATCGGCCAGGTATGGCATATGCATAGTTAGACTGCTCCAAGATGGACCAATGTAACCATGTATAAAAAATCCACACCTGAAATTAAGAAGGATCCTTGTATACACTTCATAAATAATAGATGTTCCAAACTACTGTAAATAAGTGATACTACTATAATTAGCAATATTATCCAGCTTGTTAGAGCCTGCAAGGGAGGTTCAGAATGTAACATTATGCAAGCACAGCACTTGGTGGGAAACTGCTGAAGCTTGTGTTCACCGTGGCCCTGTATTGTAAGAGCCTGGCTGTGTTTACAGCACTGTTTTCATTGGCAGAGCTACTGGTACAACATGATTATGTCTTCAGTGCCATGAGTTACAAACCCTATCATTTGGAAAGGCTAAATATATAAAGTCTACATTACTTAGTATTTTGACCATAGGGTCAGGTTCTGCCTGAAATGAAGGATCCAGAGATGTACATTTTAATGATAACATGGTCACGGAGTAATGATAATGCTCCGTGATCATGAAACCTAATCATTCACATCTAAAAAAACATACATTATGTTAACAGGGTAGATCTGCAATGAGTAGCCTATTTGGGACACTATGTACCATTTTTGGTGAAAATGCAATACCCTAAGTTTTAAACAATGTTCAGATCTATAAATCTAAGAAAAACATGCCCTATTTACAGTTTAATTAATCATTGGGATTTATTACCTGGCCAATAAACATACGTTCTAATTCTGATTTGAGCATATGGAAAGCAAAAAACTCTACATTGTAAAATAAATAAAGAATTGCTTGCCGAACAAGCAATTTTGTAAGTACCTTTCTATTTCAATCTGGAGGTAAGTATACAGTATTTTCTCATACTTGCTGTAAGACTTGGTATGGGGCTATCCTGAAACTGTGGCTACATTGGGGATGTTCTGTATACTAAGGGTCCCTAAGTCCCAGGCCTTCCTGGCCTTTTGATGACTGGACCACAAGGCAGGAGGTGAGCAGTGACTGCAGTCCAGACAGGTCTGACAGACCATGGTCGCCACTGGCCTCCTGGCCATGCCACTTAGCCTGTGTGTCCTCTCCCGCCCGACCGCCAATGTCATCCTATCAGCAGAGTAGGGGTGGGAGTAGCTGGAGATCTACACAGACAGCGGGAGTCTAACATCCGCTTGTTAACAACAACAGTAATCACCCGCTTGTTAACATGAGAAGTTGGGCAGCCCCCGCCTTCCATCCAAATCTGCAGATCCTCCTGCCCCCTGTTCTGCTTATAGGATGACATTGGCAGCTGGATGAGAGAGGAGACACAGGCTAATACCTGCTCTACAAAAGGTAGGACTGTGCAGTGGAGGCAGAGGATTTACAGGGGTCTCTGTGATGTTATACAGGAAAGGGGGGTTATGACTGCAAGGGACATTGGATGGGGGGCTGTGATTTCTGTAATGTAAAGGGGCACTGTGATATAAAGGAGACTGCACTGTAAAAGGGGCACTTTTATCATTACATTGCCCTTTACAGTGCAGTTCCCGTTTTATTAGTTTAAAGCAGAACTCCACCTTAAAGGGGAAGTTATGCTTTAAGGTCTCATCCCCTGTGCCTCTTGCACAATTGGCACTTTTGAAGAGTGGGGGTGGGTTGGAGCAGGTACCCAATTTTGACAGGAACCTGCTTCCCACTTCCATTCCAAGTGCTGCGGCGCTTGGCAACGGAAGTTCTCCTTTCTCCCTTCCCCTTCAGTCTTCTGGTACACTGACAGGTCCCAGAAGACTGCATCCACCATTCACAATGCGCAGAACGACTCCCGCATGCGCAGTGGGCACCCAGCTGTGAAGATGAAAGTGGTCACAGCCGGGTGCCCATAGTGAAGATGCTGGCGCCGCCGAGGGAGGACAGAGGATGAAGATGGCTGGGCTGAGTGCAGCACTATACTGTGGGACAGATGAGTGGCTGTTTTTTTAAAAGCCATCAGCTACACTTTTTGTAGCTGCTGACTTCTTTTTTTGCCAGGTGGCTGGAACTCCTCTTTAAGGAGACTGCACTGTAAAGGGGCAATGTAATGTAAAAGGGGGCTGTGATATAAAGGGGAACTAAGGACACTGTAACACAGCTGTGGACCGACTCCGTGACAAATCCCCCTCCACCACTAAACTGGTCCTGGTGCTGAAAAGATTGGGGCCGCTGCTGTATACCATAGGTGCTCTGGTAGCACATCGAAGGTGGAGAAGGTCAGTATAGGAGGTTTACTGTGCTTGTTTAATTCTGCAAAGTACAGGTTCACTTAGGATTTATTGAAATGTAACAGTTCCATTATAATGAACATCTAAGATTTCCAGGTACTACGACATATAAAAAAACTATTTCAGCCTGTGCTCCCATTGGGGAAATTTTTCATTTCATGGCCCTGTAATATATCATACAAAGATGTGAGGGGAAGCACAGTTAGCAATTAGAGAAAATAAATATATATATATATATATATATATATATATATATATATATATATATATATATATATATATATATATATATATATATATATATATAATCTCAAAAGTTATGATCTTTTTATAATCCAATAATGAATTTTGGTCAATGTACCTGTTGGATGCATTTTGTTTTCTTCATTTTTTTAGTAGTATGTTAAACAATCTCTTTATTGATTCAAGAAACTAGTGTCAGGTACAGGAGATAAGGAAAATATACCTAGCAGGACAGGACACGATAAAAAAAAAAAAAAAAAAAAAAAAAAAAAAAAAAAGGTACTAAGCCACTGTGATATGAAGTAAAGAAGTAATGATGGGGATGAAAAATTGGAGGATCGGCTATGGGCACAGAAATATTTTCTTTTACTTTACCATCTCATGTTCTAATTGTTCTATTTCTGGAACCCCTAAACAATTTTTAGTTTTCAACGTTACCACCCCATAAATACTAATACAAAACTTCTAATAATTTTTTACTTAAAATGTATGGATATGTACAAAACTAATGCACCTGATTATACAACATCAAAATACATTTTTAGAAGTTTTGTTTATGGAACCAATTTTATATTCAATTTGATGGTCAGAATATAATGGAGCTATCTTAAAAGCACAACCTTTTTATATGGTGTATAGAAAGTATGTAATCATCATCATTTTGCATACATGACCTACTAATTATTTAACCAATAATTACATGTTTTTGTAAGAAAATTGCTAAGCTTAAAAAAATAAATAAATAAAATGATAATAATAGCAGCTTCCAAAATACCATGCCACTACTGAAAACCCCTTGTGGGTTGCCATTGAATCTGTGGACTGTAACCCCCTTTCTACAGCTAATCTCCTTTGGCTGACCCCTGCCCAACGCTGACCTATTACCAACCCGATTATGCGCACAGCCTCGCCATCTGGGACAGAATAAAAAAAACACTTTCGACTCCAGTCTCCTCATAACCCCTTACTTTCTTTTCTTCGTAATCCGTCCTTCTCCCCTGCTTGGTCTTCCCAGTCATCATTTGCCGCATGGTCAAGGGCAGGCCTGCTCCGATCTCATCAATTCTTTGCATCCACTACCATTAAATCCTTCCCGACACATTGCGAGGCTTATAGCCTTCCCACCTCTGAACTCTGGTCCTGCAAATTAAGCATTTCCATGCCCAGTGTACCCCCTCTGATTCTTTAGACCAAGGTTTTTTACCCTTGCAGCACGCACTTCCACATTTGGCGGCACTGCCCCATAGTGTAAACTTTTTGGTCAGAGATTTTTATAATCCTATCAAATCTTTTTGACACATCTTTGTTGCCAGTGGCTCTCCTGAACAACAAACCCATGTCTTTGACGCACTGCCAATTTAAACTCCAAGTCACTACTGCTGCCAAACTACCATAGCTAAAGCTTTGAAATCCACCTCCCTGTGTGTACTTGCGTTAAAACACAGAATTACCCAAGCAATAATTCACGCCAAATTGAAAGCTGTTGGATAAAGTTTCTAAATTTGAGCAGCTCTGGATCCCTTGGGTAACCCACTTCCTACCCCCTGGTTTTGATGATACCTTACTACGCCCATGATTTCTCCAGCTAACTTTCTTTACCCCGCCCTTGAGTCTGACACCACTCCTCTACCCTCCCCTAGGGGGGGCCCCTTTGCACATCCCCCTCCCCTTTTTCCTCTTTCCTTCCCCCTTATCCTAAGTCACCTGACACCAGGGAGGAAAAATGGCTACTTGGGCCCAATTTAGACATTTTCACTTAGGGGTGTACTCACTTTTGTTTCCAGTGGTTTAGACATTAATGGCTGTGTGTTGAGTTATTTTGAGGGGAGAGCAAATTCACACTGTTATGCAAGCTCTACACTCACTACTTTACATTGTAACAAAGTGTCATACTGCTGTCTGGTCTCCAACTGACCGGACCCCTGGTCCCACCCTAAACTAGCCCCTGCTAACCCCACCTTGCCCCACCTTCCCCCAAACCAATCACCTACTTTAATTCTTACTTAAAAAAACTTAACCCCCACTGGGTAGCAACCTTCCCTGCAAACCCCAGTCATGTCCAGCCTTTCGCCTACTGCTGTGCATCCATCTCCAGGCTTCCCCCCTTTTCTTTAGTGTTGTCACATGAAAAGGGATTATAAAATATTTACAAAAATGTGTATGGTGTATATCAAGTTTTGATGAAAGTTCCACTTTAATAGCAGCATTGAGCATATGTTGGCACTATACGAATATAAATAATAATTGGCACTATATGAATATAAATAATACGGATAATACATTGTAGGTAGTTCAAAACCAGTTCTATTCCATTTTGAAGAATACAAAAAGAACTGCATACCTTTAGGTTGCTGTATTTCTACAATAGCAGAGTTTCCCAAGGCCAAAAACCTTTCGGAAAGCTATTTGAGAAACAATTAGCCTATGCGGTCTGCTGTTAGCAAAGAAACAATTAGTTGTGTGTACAGTAATCCGTGAAGTATGTTGGCTTTTGCTAATACTAACCTGTCCTCAGGTCATGTATTAGTGACAGATGTCTTCGTGACACAGAAATATTTCAGAATCGCATCCCTTTGTAGAGGCAAGGGTGATAATAGGATACTTATACACAGAACCACCCTGTCTATACATAAGCTGTCATTAGCACAGCCACTTGGGAATGTCTTGTGAAAGATTGAAAGTCTGAAAATCACCTGTAGGCAAACAAAGGGAAGTATCTGTACACTGCAGATGACGTTCTACAAAGGAATGACCCATGGACTTGTCATTTACAGGTAAAGTAGTAAACGAGTTAAAGCTAACACAACTAAATATATGAGTACTATTTTGCATGTCAAAGGATTTGTAATTACATGCAGTGACACACCCCTGTCAGACAGCATAGCTAAAAAACAAAAAACTAGTAGTGTCCCAGGCTTTAGTTTAAATCAAGGGTGTCCAACCTTTTGGCTTCTCTGGGCCACATTGAGTGTACAGAAATTTTCTCGGGCCGCATATAAAATATATACTATAGTTAACCACTTAAGCCCCGGAGGATTTGGCTGCTAAAAGACCAGGGGGTATTTTGCGATTCGGCACTGCGTGACTTTAACGGACAATTGCGCGATCGTGCGACGCTGTACCTAAACAAATTTGACGTCCTTTTTTTTCCCACAAACAGAGCTTTCTTTTGGTGGTATTTGATCACCTGTGCGGTTTTTTGATCATGCGCTATAAACAAAAAAAAGCGTCAATTTTGCAAAAATAATATTTTTCAAATTTTTTTATATGAAATTCCCCCCCCCCCCCCCCAAAAAAAAATGTAAAAATCTAAATTTTTTAACATTTTCGGCCAATTTGTTTTATGCTACATATGTTTGGTAAAAAAAAAAAAAAAAAAAAAAAAAAAAAAAAAAAAAAAAATCGCAAAAAGCGTATTTTTATTGGTTTGCGCAAAAGTTATCGCGTTTACTTACAAAGGGAAAGATTTTTGTCATTTTTGTTGTTTTTTTTTTAACGCGTAATGGCGGCGATCTGCGATTTTTTGCGGTACTGCGACATTGCGGCGGACAGATCGGACCCTTGACTGACATTTTTGACACTTTTGGGGTTACCAGTGACATTTCTACAGTAATCAGTGCTATACATATGCACTGTTACTGTAAAAATACACTGGTAGTGAAGGGGTTAACTTTATTTGAGAGGGTGGGGCTGTGTGTGTCCCTAGGGGCGTGATTCTTACTGTGATTGGCTGTGGCTTGAGCTGTAGGAACACTGATCAACGGTCCTACATTGTACAACCGTGTGATCAGTGTTTCTACACCGGGGAGAATGACAGGTGGCTTGTTTACATAAGCCGCCTGACTTTCTCCTCTCCCCCGACGATTGCCGAGTGACCGGCGGACATAGGGTCCGGGGGGGGGGGGGTTCCGTGACCGCGCGGGAGCTCCCCAGAGCCTCACAGGCTAGCGACCTAGACCTACGTCGCTCTGCCTGTGAGGGGCTGACTGCCGACGTAAATATACTGTGAGCAGTCGGCAAGCGGTTAAGGTATACAAGTAATAAAATGCCGCGCTACCCCGCACTAATTTAACACAACTAGTGGATGATCCCCCCATGGCTGCCTCTGTGGCCGTGCCCCCGACTCGACTTCCTTCCTCCCCAGCAAAAAATAAATAAAAATGGTCAGGGGGCAGTGGGCCGCATTGCCTGCGGTTCTGGGCCTCTTGCGGCCCCCGGGCCGCAGGTTGGACATGCCTGGTTTAAAATTAGAACTTTGATACTACCTCCATGGACTTTGCATGCTTTCCCTGCATTTGTGTGGGTTTCCTCCACACTCCAAAGACATGCTGGTAGGTCCTTGTGGGTGTATGCATACATGCGAGTTAGGGAACGTCAGAAATCTATTTACGACTAGTTTTATTTTTGTTCAGCCAGCAGGCTAAAGAAATCCACCTTCCTCCATCAACCTCATTGTTGTCCCTACCAGGAAATGGTCTGACAGCTGCACCCACCGCTGTCAGATTACACTGCTCAGTGGCTGCAGCCTCTGACTGAGAAAACATTTCCAACATGTCCCTTCAATAGAAGGTGATCATAATCATAGATCAACCTCTGTAGAGCATTGGGTGGCCACAAACTGATCAAAATGGAGAACCATTCCTCCCACTGTGACCAACAATGGAACACTATTCCTCCGCTAAATAGCAACAATAGGGCACCATTCCTCTCACTAAAATAAACAATGGGACATGCTTTACTCCTACTGACAGCAGGGAATTTTGCAATCCCACTGGCCACATTCTGGTCCCGCTAAAGCCTGAAGGACAGTTTTTTTATTATTATTATTATTCAGGATTTCTATAGCGCCAGCAGTTTACGCAGCGCTTTACAATGTTAGAGGGAGACAATACAGTTACAATACAATAAAATACAAGAGGATTAAGAGAGCCCTGCTCAGAAAAGCTTACAATCTAATAGGGTGGGGCAGGTGGTACAAGAGGTTGTAAGAGTAGGGAATGAGCTGATGGAAGATTAGTTGGAGGTGTGATAGGCTTCCCTGAAGAGATGAGTTTTCAGGGATCGCCTGAAAGCAGCTAGAATAGGAGACAGCCGTACAGGTTGAGGTAGAGCGTTCCAGAGGATGGGAGAGGCCCTGGAGAAATCCTGGAGACGAGCATGAGAGGAGGAGACAAGGGAGCTCGAGAGTAGGAGGTCTTAAGAGGAGCGGAGAGGACGGTTTGGGTGATATTTGGAGACAAGATTGGTGATGTAGCTCGGGGCAGAGTTGTGAATGGCTTTGTATGTTGTGGTTAGTATTTTGAATTTAATTCGCTGGGCAATCGGGAGCCAGTGTAGGGATTGGCAGAGAGGGGAAGCAGACACTGAGCGGTTGGTAAAGTGGATAAGCCTGGCAGCAGCATTCATGATGGACTGAAGAGGGGATAGCCTATGAAGTGGTAGGCCTAAGAGAAGGAAGTTGCAGTAGTCGAGGCGAGAAATAACAAGGGAGTGAATGAGTAGCTTGGTGGTTTCAGTTGTTAAAAAGGGGCAAATTTTTGAGATGTTTCTAGGCCCTCTATTTAGAAAGTTTGGAGACCCCTGACCCAAGGTAAGAAAAACTAAGCAACAGCTCGGCTGTCCTATTTCCTACCCTACAACTCTCCTATCATTTGAGAAAATCCTAGATGCTGTGATCCAACAATAAATGAACTTCGTGCGCTGTGATCAAGCTACTCCGCCCCAACATGCTATAATCTCTCCCATTACAGATAACTGCATACTTGCACTGCGTAGTGGACTGTCCTTGCAGATGAGATAACCAGCCAGCCTAAATATTACGGGGTCAAGGTTGAGCAGCCGGATTCATTCTGATTCGCCCAAGCATAAAGGCAACCATTAAACGTCATTCATTGAGGTTTTCTGGAGACACTAGGGAATGGCATTTGTTTTGATTTCTTGTAGTTCTAAAACTGCAAGTTCTTTAGCAGATGTAGGGGTTAGACATCAGTGAGGAGCACCACTCAGCCAGGATCCGTCTTCTAGCACTGGGGGAAGGGAAAACAAGCATGCCGAGAAGCAGGAAATTAGGAAGAAGACAATACATCTCTCTGAGGGTTCATTCACACCAGTTTGGTATTCCATCCTTTCTGATGCAATTTACAATCTTCATTAGGCTAACTTGGATAGGAAACTGAGAGGTCATCAGACACAAACTGTAGTATGTACAATATGTTCAGAATGAACTGCAACGCTCAACTCTGGTCCTATTGATACATAGGAATGAATATAGTTTGCCTGCTATACATTTGGTGCAATGAGGCCCCAAATATGTAGATACAGCCATGTGCCTCTGTAAATACTCTCACTAATGGTCACGACGACTGTATTCCTTCCCTCGCATAAGAGCAGAATGTGTTAAGATCTAACCACAATTTCTATAAGCTGCAGAAATATGCTTAGTTTAATATTCTTTACCATGTTGCATTTAAGCCCCTTTCACACATGGGCGGCCTAAAAGTTGTGTGATTTTACCGTGATTTTTTTGCCACGATTTTGACTGGACTTGAAGCAATACCTATGTCTATGGACCTCAAACCGCATCAAAGTCTGACCAAAGTAGTGCAGGGACTACTTTGAAGTCGCACAGATACGAATGGTACTCATTGGAAATCACGGAGTACGACCTGTCATGCAACTTTGCAGTCCTAAGTTGCACAAGTGTGAAAGGGGTCTTACTCTATTTGGATGCAAACACTGCACTGTTAATACAGTATACTGTTATAGCCACCATATGGGTATGGCCCTGTACGCCAAAATATTTTATTACAACATCAATTTTCCCACACATTCCAAACTCTATATAACAAGCGCCATATCATGCTAGTGTCTCTGTCAAAGAAACTAATTTTCAGTGACAGAAGTCAACTCACCTTAATCCAATGGCGGTCCACAGCAGCCAGATGGCTTATTTGCTTTGACATTCATTAGGTAAGGTGGATTCTGGCGCTGACGAGGTGTCAGCAGTGTGCCACTAACCTTAGGCTGGCCATACATGTTCAACTTTTGTTGTACAATTTTCTGTCAGATCTACCACAAACCGCATAATGTGAGGTCAAAGCTAAACAACACATTCACTTGTATCCAATTAGGCAGGCCTTCGTACTACATAGTTGAAGGTAAATTTCAAGAAAATCTGACAGAAAATTGTATCATGTATGGCCAGCCTTATGGGCCGTACACACTATAAGATTTTCTGAAGACTTTTTCCTTTAGACTTACCAAAACCATATAATATGAGGTCAAACCTAAACACTTTCAATTTGTATGCAATCTGGCAGGCCCTTGCACTACATAGAAAAGGTAAATCTGAAGGAAATCTAACCACAAAAGTTGGATAGTGTGTATTCAGCTTAAGTAAGGTGTACATATTGCAAAGGGTTGTGCCAGAGTTCTGACTCCAAAGGTAAAAGTTGCTATTTGCATTTGGAGTTTCTGATATGGAGAACTAGAGGGTTCAGGAGGAAACATTTTGGCAAAAATATACTGCAGCCATCAATGATTGCAAATGATTTAGTGTTAAAGTGATGCCCTTTATTGGCCTAGTATAAGGCTACATTCACACCCAAGCGTCAACCTTCTAGCAATTTTTCCAAGCAGTTTTGAGGATTTTTGCAGCTTTTGTCAGGCGCTTTTTTTAGGCATTTTTCAACTAAAAGGTGTAAAGCTGTTTGAGCAGGAAAACGCGCAACAGAAAGCTTGAAAAAAAGCTCATGTTGTACTTTTTAGGAATTTCCATTGAAGTGTATAGGGACAAAAACACTCAGGCTGCATTCACACCTCAGCGTAGCATCTTTGAGTTTTTTCCGGGTAGTTTCTTGAACGTTTTAACACGCGTCTTTAGTGCATTTTTTTTTTAATTAGTCAATAGAGAAAACAATCATCTGCTGCTAGGTCTTTAAGCTTTTTCATTATTATTATTTTTCTTTTGTTTGGGCAAGGGGTTAGAGCCGGTTCACACTGAGGCGATCCGACTTCGGCACGACTTCACATAATGGAAGTCTATGCAAGTCGCTCCCAGGTCGCCCCCAAGTAGTACAGGACCCTTTATCTAAGTCGGAGCGACTTGTGTCGCTCCTATTAGAACGGGTCTTGTACTACTCAATGGACCGCGACCAACCACGACTTGTCAGGCTGACAAGTCGCGCTAGTCTGAATGGGCTCTTAGAGTTAAGGTTAAGATAAGGGGTTAGGGTTAACAACAACTACAACAACTACGGCTACTACTAGAACTACAACTGCAATTACTACTTCTATTGTAAAATACACAAATCAATAAAAATATTCATAAATAATAAATACAATAAATAGTGTGTAATATTAAAATAAATAATGAACCCCTAACCTTAAGGCTACATTCACACCTGAGCGTAGCGTTTTTCGCGCGTTTTTTACCGCGATTTTACCGCGATTTTTGCGGCGTTTTTTACCGCGATTTTCCCGCGATTTTTACCGCGATTTTTGTGCAGGCGTTTTTAGATTGAATAGAGATCAATGGAAAACGCCTGTAATCTGCCCAAAAAGAAGCTCATGTACTTTTTTGAGCGTTGGGCGTTTTGTATACAGCGTCAAAACGCTCAGATGTGAACAGGGGCCATTGAAATGAATAGGATTTGTCTTGTTGGGCGTTTTGAGAGCTGATCCTAGAGCAGAAAAACGCCCCAAAAACGCCCCAAAACGTCTAGATGTGAACGGAGCCTAACCCCCAACTCTTAAAAAATAAATAATTAAAAACCCTAACACAAAAAAAATAATAATTTTATAATAAATTATTATTAATAATAAATACATTTTTTTGTCCAGTTTGGGTGTTTGTTATTATTAATACTTAACTATTATTAGGATTGATTTATTATATTTTTTAAGGTTAGAGGTTAATCATGTATGTAATATTACATATTATGAATTTATTTTAGTTATGATGATTTTTTAGTTATTTGTGTATTTATTTTACATTTATTCCAGCCTCTCAACTTTTTCAACACAGAGGAACCCTTGAAATAATTTTCAGGTCTCAGGGAACCCCTGCTAAAAATGACTATATTTACAACTCATGATACATAGTGTGATGGTCAGTGGGAAGAATGCTCCTTACACTTGTGGTCATTGGGAGGAATTACCTTCTTCCAGATAGATAAAAAGATCAATGGTGTCAGTGGGAACTTATCTGAGAGGCAGAAATTGCTCATTGCTCAAGGAACCCCTAGCAACCTCTGTGGGAACCCTAGGGTTCCACAGAACCCTGGTTGGGAACCACTTATTTATTTATGTAATTTTTTCCAATTTTTTTATTTGAGCAGAAAATCACAGAAAAACACAAACATAAAAAAAACGTGCAAATATTGCATTTCCATTAATTTCTTTGAAAAAAAAAAACCACAACACCGTTCCAGAACACTGCTCCAGAAATTTTTTGAGCTTAAGGCATTTGTCGTCAGGTGACTTGGAGTGGAGACGTCACCAACTCCATAGAGAATTGATTTTTTTTTCTCCTCCAGCGTTTTGGAGCTTTGAGCTTCGAGCTACAAAACGCTGAGGTGTGAATGGGGCCTCAATTCTGGCTGAAATGTACTTTGAGCGACAAGCGTTTTGCTATAAGCGACAGGATGCTCAGATGTGAAGAAGGGCTCCATATTTCTCCCATGACAAGTTTACTCTCTGATAGAAATATGGCATTGGGAGGTCATGCAAGAGGTGAGGCTTGTAATGTTAGCAGTTGTTGAGGTTGGAGAAAACACAGTATTAGTATCTATATGTGTATGCCAAGATGTGAGTCAGTGTCTTGCCTTAGAATTCTTCCTCTTTTGGCCCCACAAAGCACTGATGTCACACTAAAATCACTGGGATTAGTTGCTATGCTTGTATGCGCTGGGAGGGTAAACTGTCTACAGGACTCAGCTGGCCACACACTGTTCTGATGAGACTATAAATATTACATTTATACATTATTAGATGTAGAAATATTAAAAAATAGTTAAAAACTGACCCTCCCGGTCTTGGATAAGGCTCCATTCACATGTTGCTTTTTGAGTGTTTCTGCAGTGCTTTCTCCATTCTTCGACACATGTTTTTTTATGATGATCAACTTGGTACATTCAGCCTGCCCATTAACGGTTCAAATCTCGGCCAGTTCCTGCTGAATCCGCCAAGATTCGAACCGTGTATGGCCGGCCTCTAAGGGCTTGATTAGATTTGCAGCCAGGGCTGGTAAAAGTAGCTGGTCGAGTCACGATTTTACCGCCCTCCCAACACATCTAAACAAGGTAATGCAGCTGCTCAGTGCTGTATGCATACTATTGCTGCTCTTCAAGTGACTGGGTCGGCATTTTCAGGGCTAAAACAAGATGTTAGAAGGTGACATATAGTCTCCCCGCCGCCGGTTAAATGCGACACCAAAGCAACTCACCACAAATCGCTTTTTAGAGGGCCGGCAAGGGCTGCTGCATGCTAGAATGAGCTTTTAGTGCCGATTCACCGTAACTGTACGCCGCTTTGTGGGACCGCGAGTAGGGGCACACGGGCACTCGCACCCATTCACCACAGGGGAACCTGATCTGTGGGTCTGGCGGCCGCGATTGCCCCTGGGCACCCGCAATCGCTCCCTGTGAAGACAGAACAGCGGTCTGCCGTTGTAAACACGGCAGACCGCTGTTCTGTCAGCAATCAACACAGGGCTCCAATGTTCCTCCTATTTAGGAACACAGGTTCCTGTGTTAATGCCATTAGCCCACCCCCAACACAGTTAGAAAGCACCCCCTAGGGACACATTTAACCCTTTGATCGCTCCCTGGTGTTAACCCCTTCCCTGCCAGTGTCATTAGTACAGTAACAGCACATATTTTTAGCACTGATTGCTGTAGTAATGTCCCTGCCCCCCCCCCCCCCCCCGGGTCAAAAATGTCAGTTAGGTGTCCGATCTGCCTGCTGCAGTCCCACTATAAAAACGCTGATCGCCGCCATTACTAGTAAAAATAAACAAAAATGACATAAATCTATCCAATAGTTTGAAGATGTGATAACTTTTGCGCAAACCAATCAATATACGCTTATTTGGATTTATTTTTTTTACTAAAAATATGTAGCAGAATACAAATTGGCCTAAAATGATGAAAAAAATTAGATTTTTACAAATTTTTGGGGGAAATGTCGCACCATAGAAATGCAGTGTGGATGCGTCCCAGAGGTTTTTCAGCATGCACGTTTTTGATGCGTTCCAGTGTGTTTTTAATGCAGTCCAGTGTTTATTCCCCCTTCTTTTTCTTAGCATTAAAAAAAGGACAGGTGTGTTCCAGTGCGCGTTGATGCATTTTACCGTTTTGCAGTGCAGAAAAAAACGCAGCATGTTCTACTCTTTTTTCGTGGAACTGGAACTGACCACACTGGTGTGAACTATGCCATTGAAAACCATATAACTTACTATCCATGTGTTTTTGATGCAGAGAAAAAACAAAAAAACAAAAAAAAAAATGCACTGGACTGCATGTGGTGTGAACTGGCTTTAAAGGTTTTAAAATAATTTGGGCTCCTTTAGTACATCAAGAGAGGTAAAGTTTTTTTTAAGAGGACCCTACCCAAAAACAAAAAGCAACCATATCTGAAAATGCTGTGTTCTGCGCAAGGGTTAAATTTGTGCATACGAAGCAAAATCTGCCAAAAACAAAATATGTAATACCGAATCCATCCCTTTGGCATGAAGTCACTGTAGAAAATTGTGATTACAAGGTGGAAAATAAAAGTGCAGTTGAGAACAGGAAATACAAGAGCTTCTTAAAAGGGGGGTTTGCATGCTAACCATAGATGAATCACTTGTCAGACTTATTTATGGCAGGTGGGGCCAGTGCTACCTCCCTACCCCCATTTGGTAAATGCCACATTGACAGCACAGCTGTGCAGCTGGAGGAGGTCATGCTGGAGACATGCGGTTAGAAAACGACTGGTCAGTTACAATCTGGCTTGGTAGATCGGAGTGCATGACACACGCAGGACTAGACCTCCAGAGAGGAAAGAAAACAAACAGAAAAACAGTGTTAGCATTGATTTCTAAAGATGTAAAATCCAATCATCCTTATTGCATATGTACCAATTCCTCGTGCGGAAAAAAAAAGTGCTCTTTTCTGCAGGCAAACCATTATGATTCTTTTGGAGGTTCAACGTTTATTAAATTTTATTATTACTGTAATGAGCAAAAACCTTAACCTAATTATGGCATGAGGTCATTGTAGCTGTATTCGTGCACTTGCGACAGAGACAATGGAGTACTGTCCGTGATACTTTTTTATATATATTTTTTTTTTTTATTATTTGCACCAACATACAATTTTTCAGAAGCTTTCAGGGTGTGCCTCCTTTATCAAGTACTCAAGCAGTACCTTTTTGGACCTTGACGAAGGGGGCACACCCTGAAAACTTGCCCTAAAAAAATTGTATGTTAGGCTCCTTTCACAGAAACGAACGATCTGATCAGATCCGCCTGTCAGTTTTTTAGGCGGATCTGATCGGATCCTCCATGCATCCCTATGGGGCAGCGGATGTCAGCGGTGACATGTCCGCTGACACCCGCTGCCATCCGCATCCGATCCTGTCCGTGAAATCCGGACGGATGGAAACCCTAATTTTCCATCCGTCCAGGGGATCGGATCGGATGAGAGCGGACAGGTGGTCCGCTCTCATCCGATTCACCATAGAGAGCAGCGGGGCTCTGACACCTCCCTCTCCGCACACAGAGCGGAGACGCAGCTGTCATCCACTTGCTCAGCGGGGATGGGCGGATCGATCCCCGCTGGGCAGAGAACGGAGCTCATCACAATGCGGATCGTGTGAAAGGATCCTTAGTGTAATTAAAAAAAAGTATCAAAGCTAGTACATAATTATTGAATGAAAGCCCCTTAACCAATAGAACTTGTGGAAGTGAGTTTGGCCATAGTCATGATGCATACAGAAAGCGAAAAAAAGAGGACAGCTCCACACAGGTTTATAATAAGTCCAATATAGATTTATTATTTTTAAAGTGGTAGTAAACCACAGTTGGTGAGAAAAAAAAAAAAAAAAATTTCCCTGCAAGGCAATGTCATAATGTGCTAGTATACAACGCATACTAGCACATTATGAGAAGCTTACCTTTGAACAAAGCCCACCAGCGCTGTGAGAGGTTTCTTAAAATCCAGAAAAAGAACGCTGTCAAGTTGTTTTCTAAATGTAAATGCAATTTTACAAAAAATATCCCCCCCCCCCCAAAAAAAAAAAAATCAACATTTTAAAGTAAATTTAACGATTTTGTGTTGGGCTGCAATAATAGCCATCGCAGGCTGTAGGCTGGACACCCCTGGTTGATCAGGGAGTAAAAATATAGGCAGAATAACCAGCATTAGTATACATATGTCTTTGATCAGTCATAATCAGTAACATGTGACCTTCTGGCTTTTATCTGTTGACCTTCCAATAAATCTATACTGGACTTATTTTAAACTTGTGTCTCATCTTTTGGACTTTCTGTTAACTGCCCGCAGGGACCCATAGGGATATCCTGTGTAACAGAGAGCTGCTCTTAAAGACTTGAGATCGGATCAGATTATACTCATTTACTCATAGTTCCATCGCTCCACCAACATCATTTTGCATGATCATGATGTCAGACAACCAGCTGAGATAACCTGCCCCCTGGTTGATCTTGTAAGCCCAGTAAACTTTGTATGTGCCTTCTGAACTTTAACTAGGCGGCACAGTGCTGTAGTGGTTGGCACTTTTTCCTAGCAGCAAAAGGGTCGCCGGTTCGAATCCCAACCACGACCTGCTTAGAGTTTACATGTTCTCCCTGTGTGCGTTTCCCCTGGGTATTCCGGTTTCCTCCCACACTCCAAAGACCTGCTAGTAGGTTATCTAGAGCCTGTCTAAATTGGCCCCAGTATGTGTATGTATGAATGTGGGTTAGGGACCTTCAATTGTAAGCTCCTTGAGGGTAGGGACAAATCCCAGAAGACGCTTGAACAGTTTGCTGAGCCTGCATAACCATATGGGGTGGGGGCAGACTGTTTTCACTGGTTGGCAAAACAGCAGGGTCCTTCATGACCAGATTGACCTATACAAACACCCATCCAGGGTAAAGGTTGTATTTTTGGGAGGTTGCTGTTGACATTTAAAAGTTGCATTTCTCTTTTGCTCATTGTAACGATTAAAGTAGAAATTACGGCCAGACAGCATAGTTAAGGCTAAGTTCACATCTAGGCGTTTTGGGGCGTTTTTCTGCTCTAGGATCAGCTCAAAAAATGCCCAACAATACAAATTCTATTAATTTCAATGGCCCCTGTTAACATCTGAGCGTTTTGACATTTTAAGCAAAACGCCCAACGCTCAAAAAAGTACATGAGCTTCTTTTTGGGCAGATTACAGGCGTTTTTATTTTTTTCCATTGGTTACTAGTCAACCTAAAAACGCCTGCACAAAAACGCCTGTAAAAAAGCTCTTGCTGAAATATTTCTCACTATATGTATACATGATTATTACAAAAAAATTCCTGGCAGAACATGTTCAATCAGCAGCAAATGAGTTAACAGGATTCCTGCAGAAAGCAAGCTGAGTAATTTTGGTTGCTGTTCCAGCTGTGTCAGGATGAACCCAAATGACATCACTGACCACAAGACACAACCAGACTAAATACCCACTCCTCTACGCTACCGTTTTAGGTTCTACAAGTCTAGTATCAGACAAAGGCCAGACGCCCTCTCACAGACGAAAAAGTCACCTAATTACAGACCTTGCCCACCCAAATTAAAAACGCAGCATTTTTACTTCTTCAAAGCACCAACCATAATGCCACAGTAGCAGGCGTGTTCAAAAACTAGAGAAGGCAAAGTATAAGCACAATATAAACTTCAACTTTAAAGCCTAAACTACAGCCAAAATAAAAATAATAAAAAAATAAATAAAAATAGCACAGGAGCCATGACTTCCAGTCAGTAGGATATGTCTCTTGTGCTGAAGTCTATTTTGTTAGGTGAAAACCTCCTCCATCCATGAACCCCTCAACCCAACCCTAGTGTCATAATCTTCCAGTGCGGCGGGGGTTAACAGAACAAAGGAGCTGTCATAGGCTCTCATCAGGAGTGCATGACTTTACCCACCCTATCTCCTTAGCTCCGCCATTCATAGATGCCAGTACTACAGCTTCTATGAATGGAAAGTGATCTACGAATGTAGGACAGGCAGACGATTTAAAAGGTCGACCCCTTGAATTTATGGATTCCAATTTTTTTTTTCATAAAAGCTGTAGTAAATAGCAGAGCTGGGTGGAAAGGGCGGGCATGCTGAAGAGGCATCAGCACAAGGGATATTTTCTACCGACTGCAAGTTATGTCCCTTGTTAGGATTTTTGTGTTTTTTTTTAAATTTTGGCCACACTTATGCCTGGAACACATGGTCCGAATATCAGCTTCTGTAGAATGGGCATGCCAAGAAAACATCTGTCAATCAGCATCTGATCAGCTGGCTGCAAGTGCTGACTGGTGTGCTCTGGCGGGGGCTATCAGAACACAATAGTTCAGCGGGGAGATCACTGTACTAAAAAAAAAAAAAAAAAAAAAAAAAAAAAAAAAAAAAAATCGCATAATTAGTACGTCAGGCTTCCTCCCCAGCTCCTCTGTTTTGGGCTTAAAAAAAAAAAAAAAAACACACAACTGGTAGTTTGTACCAGGCATTATGCTTTACAGTGATACTTAAGTCTTATTTATTTGTAAACGATAAAACGTTATACTTCCCTTAAAAAAAAAAAAAACACAACTGGTAGTGTGTACCAGGCATTATGCTTAAGGGCTCTTTCACACGGTCCGCCTCCGTAGGCGGATCAGTGTTGCTCAGCGGGGATCGATCCGCGATCCCCGCTGAGCCGGCGGATGACAGCTCCGTCTCCGCTTGCAGAGCGGAGAGGGAGGTGTCTCAGCCCCCGCTGCCCTCTATGGGGGATCGGATGAGAGCGGACCGCTTGTCCGCTCTCATCAGATCTGATCCGATTACTGAACGTATGGAAAAATAGGGTTTCCATCCGTCCAGATTTCACGCACAGGATCAGATGCGGATGGCAGCGGGTGTCAGCGGAGGTGTCTCCGCTGACACCCGCTGCCCCATAGAGCTGCATGGAGGATCCGATCAGATCCGCCTAAAAAACTGACAGGCGGATCTGATCGGATCGCCCGTGTGAAAGAGCCCTTACAGTGATATAAAGTCTTATTTATTTGTAAACGATAAAACGTTATACTTCCCTTAAAAAAAAAAAAAAAAAAAAAAAAAACAGTAGTTTTAGAGCCGGTCCACACTAGCGCGACTTGTCAGCCTGACAAGTCGTGCTCCCTCGCGGTCCATTGACCGCTACAGGACCCGTTCTAATAGGAGCAACACAAGTCGCTCCGACTTAGAAAAAGGGTCCTGTACTACTTCGGGGTGACTTGCATAGACTTCCATTATGTGAAGTCACTGCAAGTCGCTCCGAAGTCGTGGTGCATGGTAATGCACAAGTCGCCCCCGAAGTAGTAAGGAGTCATGTCGCCATAGTGTGAACCAAGCCTAACACAGAGCAGCCCAGAGACTCCACTTTTCGGGTTCCTTGCCTAAACTACTGGCCCCTCCCTCCTGCCAAGTGCACCCACAGCAAGCTGCTTGCTATAGGGGCACCCGAACAGAGCAGCTGCTCTGTGTCTATTCAGACATGGCGCCATGGCTTGGCTCCGCCCCTCTCTCCTCACTGGCTCACTGACTTTGATTGACAGAAGCGGAAGCCAATGGCGCCCCACTGCTGTCTCAGCCAATGAGGAGGGAGAGTCCCAGGCAGCCGAGCACATCGCCAGATCGAGATGAGCTCAGGTTTATATTAGGGGGGCAGCTGCACACAGAAGGTTTTTTAATCTGAATGCGCAGAATGTGTTCAGATAAAAACCTTCTGCCTTTAGAACCACTTTAACTCAGCCTGTAATACATTTAACAAGGCTTCCATAGTGTTCCATACAATGTTGTAACCTATACTTCTGTACAGTTGGGTAGAGACACACACTATATATAAATTTAGTGTTTTTGAGAGAGACTCCATACAGGAACTTCGCAGTTGCATCATTAATTAAAGGGATGATTTAGGGAACTACAACTTCCTAAATCAGGTACCTCAAATCAGTATACATACCAAAACTCTACAATGTTATAGTGATGGAGTTATTTGTAACAAACCTAAACTTCCCTTATTTTTCTGCCTTGGATCTGGTATAGCACACACACCATCAGCTCCATTTAACCACAAACCTCAAACAGTTTCCACTTTCTCTGGAACAAAGCATTTTTGCAGGGTGAGGTAACATCGCCACTGCATCGTTCTTCCACTCTTCTGTGAAATGTGAGGCTATTCTGCTGGAAGCTTCCACTGGAAAAGTGCATGTTATTAACACTAAGTCATGATGAAACATCACAGGTGCAGTGTGAAATCTGTAGATCTAAAACAAAAGGGGGTTTAAATAAAGGAGTTGGCCTCCACAGGATTTAGACAACGATCTCTACTATGTTGAGGATGATGGACATTGTCAAGCTGGACATCAGTGAACATTCAGATCTGCATGTATGTTCAAAATATCTCAATGTCTTTTGGCAGGGCTTCTGCCCTAAGTTAGACAGGAATATTCTAGTGACACAAGTGCTCCTGCAAAGGCAATAAAAGATGAAAGGGGGGGGGGGGGGGGGTTGGTGGCAGGATGACAGTCCCTCCATTAGTTACACTGGCAACAGTGATTGGAAAAGGGTAAATTACTTGCCTGATCATTGTACTGAGATTTTGAGGGCTGCCCTATAAACATTAGATTGCAACCTAAGGGTCTTAAATTTTAACCCTGACATTCATCCTGTGCAGTCAGCTGCACAGCACACTGAATCCCTATGGCTACTGGTATCCTGGTTTTCAGAATGGTCCTAAATCGGAGTTTGTGAAACTACAACTGGACTTCTCTGGTTCCGAGAAGTAGTAGTATCTAGTTCTCCGAGATCAAGGCTGAACAAAACAATGCAACACTTTACTTTCTTAGAGCAGAAAGGCCAAAGCAGATGAACAGGTAGTTTCGCTTTTGTAAGCAATAGTCTACTTGTCTGAGTTAATTTATTAAATGACTGAAAAATATGGGTGAATATATTGTCAGCAATTAGAAATGAATGCGATAGCTAAACAAAAAAGTCACTGTTTTATACAGTGTTTTCAAGGGCTTTGCTTCAAAGATTGTGAAAATACAAAAGTAGGATTGATGTCTGGAGCCAAATCTGGAGACAAGCCAAGACTAAAGCTTCACCTTCAGGCTGAACTAAAAATACCAGATTCCTCCATTCACACTATACAGCACAGATGGACAAGTCTCCTGCTGTGCCTATTGTATTCTGCCAGCCATCACTGGCAGCTGTCAGAATACCCAAAAAGTTGCTGCATCTGACTGAATGCAACCACTGTTCGGCAGAAAATCTTCTTTCCAGCTCCTTGGCTTTGCAGTTGCAGAATGTCAGATGGGAGGGGACCAACAGGGCCCCCCATGTAGAAAATGTTGAATAGTGTATTGCCATTTTAAGTGTTGCACTAAAGCTGCCCATAGATGGATAGAATTTTGAACAACATTTTTTTTTCTTTAAAATTCTTCGTAAAATTTGCATGAAAATTCTCAGAACATTCAAATGTCGTTTGAAAGGTTTTGATTGCCATTACCATTAAATTTTGGAATGAATGGACTTTACCAAACGAAAATCACATACACTGGCAGAAATGCGTCGGTTCAAGCAACATTTTCCTTCTTGTCCATCACTGTAGTCAAAAAACGAACATTGATTTGACCCACTAAAAATCAGAAAGATGAGCAAACTTTTTTAGAACATATTTTTACTAAGACATTTTGTTCAAAATTCTACCCATCTATGGCCAGCTTTAGATAGTGAGCGGCTCCTTTGCTTATTTGCATACGTTTACTGTTGTTCATGCTTGTTACATATTAAAGTTGGCATTTACATATTTATATCATTAGGTGAAAGTCATTTTTATAACTACCCAGCTATCTAATTTTGCCTGCGAAAGAGGAACGGGTTGATATCAATCTGCTCAGTAGTACCGTAGCTACAGAACTTGAAGGCACTGTTTGGCAGATGCAAGGGAGATGCTGAAGCCACTGTTGGGTGGATAGGGATTAATTAAATAGAAGAAGTGGCAGAGCTCTCACAGAACCCTATTAGAGAAGCCCTGGCATAAAATAGCGGTTTTCTACGTAGCATTAGTTTAACAATTAATGGACCATTGGAGGATCTTTTTCTATCCAATATACCGATACAGTGGGTATACATTGATATTAATCTGCTTATTAGTACCACAGCTACAGAAATTCCAGGCAATGTTTGGCAGATGCAAGGGAGATACTGAAATCACCGTTGGGTGGATAGGGATCGGTTACATGGCGGCAGTGGCAGAGCTCTCAAAGAACACTAGTTGAGAAGCCCTGGCATAAAATAACAGCTTTCTGGGTAGCATTAGTTTACCAATTGATTATCCACCACCAGAGGATCTTTTTCTATCCAATATACAAATACAGTGGGTATACATTGTACTCACTATAAAACAACATGAGCAAAGAATACTAATCGGTCTCCAAAGTTCTCCGTTATAGGGCTTTTTATTATATAATCCATAATTCATACAACATTAGGCTAAAATACTTAGTGACATGAAACAATCCAACCATTGGAAGGGCTGCCTTTTGTATCTGCAAACACCAGAAGACTTATTTGCGTGACAACCAGAACTTTAAAAGGTTCCTATAAACATGGGATAATGATCTCCCAGTCCAACTATATTGCTATCCCTCCTCCCCTACATAAATGTACCCAATTAAGTGCAGGCCTACACAAGTAGGTGCAGACTTACACATACCAAAAAAGCCAATGGAGCCCTATGATTAGGCCCCAGAAAGGGGTGAAACAGGGAGAATCCTGAGTGGAGTGTCCGTGTTTGTGCATTTGCAGAATAAAAGTTGATGTTGTTCTTTGGAAGTGGTGTTAGGCTCCAAGAATTTTCTGGTGAATAGAAGAAATGGACCACGAGTTTAATTTAAAGAGTCAATGAGATCTTAAATGACATGTTCGTTATAGTAGTAACCAGGTCACTTCTCATAGCTCTTTAAGCTCTGATGGCAAGAAGTATATACCATAGTTCCTTGCTCTATTCAGTCTCACTCTTCTCATTCTTTTAGCTACAGCAGAGGTTGTTCTTCCTTATCATGCTGCAGTTTCCATAAAAAAAAATTGAATTACACATCCAAGCTCACTAATAGAGACATATTAGAAACTGTAATGAAAACTTGTGCTGAGCGAAATATGTTTGGCTGCCGATAACCTTCTTTTGATTATGGTAGTTGCCTTGCTGTTAGAAAGTTCCTCTTTTTAATTCTCAGTGATTTAGACAATGAATCATCTTATCGGGAAGGCAACTTGCATCTTCTAAGGGAGGTCATGAATGGCAGCTCACATATTGTTTTCAGCAAAGTTTTCATTTAAAGCAGAACTTCATACATAAAAAGGGGAATTTCCACGTTATGCCCACCTCCCCCTTCCTCTTCTTCTTTTGGAACTTGGAAGAAGAAAAAAAAAAGGAGCTAATAGAAAGCATGCCATAATCCTATAGTTACGAGAAAATGGAACAAATTTTCGTGTACATTTATCTGTCTCATGGATGTGCCCTTACAGTCCACTCAATTTACAGGTGTCATTGTACATCTGTTGTTCCATTTTCTTCTTTTGGAACATCTTTTTCCCCATTTAAGAGGGGGGCAGTACCTGATTTTGACAGGTACCTGCTCCCACTTACAGTCAGATTGCCTGGGCAATACCACTGTAAGTCCCCCCTGTTTGCATCCTTCTTGAACATCTCACAGGTCTCAGAAGGCTGCGGGGCCATGCAAAAAGTGCACCATGGCTCACGCATGCACAGTGGGAAACTGACTGTGAAGCCGCAAGGAGTAACCGCTTGCTTCCCACAGAAAATATGCCAGCGATGGGGACCCGAAGACTGGCGAAGAACTGGCCTGGGTGAGGATGGCACTGGATCCCTGGACAGGCAAGTGTGCTTTTATTAAAAGTCAACGGTTATAATATTTGTAGCTGCTGACCTTTTTTTTTTTTTTTTTTTTTTAAAAAAGAACCTCTAAGTGATGAAATGCAACAGAGTGGGCCAAAAACTAAATGTTGGCTTTCAGAAACGCAAGATATAGTTTGAATCTTTTTCACTTTGAAAGACTGCAATACCTGTTTGCATGGAAGTGCACAGCAGTAATGGCTAGACTCTTCCCCACAGGTCGAAAAAAACGATAAGTCAAGCTTACTAAATTTAGAACTGCCTGACAATACTATACATTTGCTTTCAATTACAGACTAGTTTATCCCCTCTCTATAGTAAAGGAATTCCCTTCTGTGTGGAGGAGGAAGGGGAGACGCTGAAGGAAGCAGAAATCCCTACAGAGATAAAGACATATATGAAAGGAAATGTTTTTATTTCTCACAAAGAATACAGAATATATGTAGACCTTATTACTGCCATGAGATTTCCTTTGTGTTCTAAAACAAATGATCCCTTTATTGTAAGATAATAGTAATAGTTTAAGGAAAAAACAAGTAAAAATAAAAACGCATGCCCTATAAGTAGGAGATAAATTAATTTTTGTTGACAGCACTAAAGCCTAGTACACACGCAACGAATTTCCGCCGACCGGTCGTCCATCTTTTGTCCAGAGTTGTGTTTTGTTGGTTGGAATGTGCCTAGACTGCACACAAATTTTCCCGCATGACAAAATTCTACTTCAGAAGTGATGTCATGTGTTGGATTGCTTTCTTTGTGTTCTTTCTTCTCTGAGCATGCCCAGTTTTGCTCATAAGATTTTTCCCTGTCGAAATCTGTACTGACTGCACGAAAATCGGACGTGTTTTGATGGAGGACAAAAATTTTATAGCCTGCACACCAGATTTTTTTCGGCCGAAAAGTCAGAGTCGGTTGTCGGAAGCATCATACTAACAAGCCGAAAATCGGCAGATCGGTCGTCGGACGAAAATTCCCGGCCGAATTTAGACTCGTGTGTACGGGGCTTTAGGCTCCATGTTAATAGGGAAAAAGATAAAAGGAAATCCAAAATGTTAAGAGTTATACCCAGAACATAGGGGCACCCAGGCAGTTCGATCATGATCCCGCCTCATCCAATCAGAAAACGCTTTGCTTCATTGGAGAAAATGCCAACTGTCCTCTGAACTGAGCTTGTGCCAAACAAATCCTCCCCTATGCCTAAGCAGCCTCTGAGTAGGAGACCTGGAGGCTTCTGTAAATCACTGTAGTATCTGTGCCTACTACAGTGGATTTTCAGATTCCAGGAACGGCCAGGTATGGCACACATAAGCTTACATTGGTCGAAGCTGGACCGATGCAATCATGCATAAATATCCACACCTAAGCTTCAAGTGGTTCTAAAAGGCAGAAGTTTTTTTTTTTTTTTTTTACCTTAAAAGGCATTGTCCTGTGTTGTGCCCAGCTGCCCCTAAAGCCCCGTACACACGGGCCTGAATGTCGGGTGACATCAGCCGGTTCAATAAAAACTGGTCGACATTCGGCCTGTGTGTAAGGCAGTTTGGCCGGTTTCCGTCAGAAGTGCATGCTGGAAAACGGGCTCCAGATTGGCGCTCTAAGCCATAGACTAAGAGCGCTGACCGGAGTGTTCTGGCAGGGTGGCTGTTCCCCTGTCAGAACACAAAAGAACAGCAGGCAGGGGAGATCGCTGTACCAACGTCGGATCGTTACTACAGGGGCTACAAATGGAGTGGTCAGTTTTTTTTCATTCAACCCAGCGAAAAAAAAAAAACAGTGGTGTGTACTAGGCTTTATACTTACCTGAACCCAACCAATCCAGCACTTTGCCTGAGAGTAGAGCCTTTCTCTGCTCTCTTTCCCCCTCAAGGGCTCAGAGAAAGCTGAAGGAGCCATTGGCTATTGTTGCTGTCAACCACAGCCAGTTGGGAGACAGCAGTGTGGGGGGGGGGGGTACCCAGCCGTGCTCTGCATTTCAGTGGACACATAAAACGCTATGGGGGCACTTAACAGAGGGTAGGAGCTTTCTTTCAGACTGCAGGTTCCTCCATCCCGGTTAAACAGAATGGATGGACAATTCTCACGCTGCGGCTGTTTTCTGACAACTGGTACATCCAGCTGTCAGAATACCCGAACAGTGCCTGCATCCAAGTAAACGCAGGCACTGTTAGGCTGCCAATTTTTTGCCTGGGTCCTTCAATTTTTAAATTAAAGGAAGGTGGTCAGAGTGGTGCCAACAGGGCCAGGTCATTAGGGACTGGCCAAAATTCGCTCAGTGTATGGAGAGCTTTAGAGATTTCATAGCAGACCTAGTTCCAGTGTTATGTGACTACATTCAGCTTGAGCTTCTGAAACAATCCCACCTTCTAAGCTGCATCTATAGGAAGCAGGACAGCAGAATCAGATTACCCAGTTTTATGGATCTATTTAAGTGAAGGATTTCAATGCACGTACATGGCGTTTCTCTACTAAAATATTTCTTTATTCCGGTTCCTTAACTTCTGCTTTAACATTATTTGTTGGTCTGGTCTGATTTCTTTTTTTTTTTTTAATGCAGATGCTACTATATGAAAAGCTTTGGCGAAATCCCCTATAGTAGTGGAATATGTGGCCTCAACTACAGAATATGTGATTCTAATAGTATAGGGTCTGCTTTTCACAAGCTTTGCTTTTCACGAGGTCTAAAAGGAACAAGAATTTTCTGACAATTAAAATAAGAAGTTCCTTCGGCATTAGGTAGCTGTTAAAAGACAAAATTTATATTGCTATTAAAGCGATTAGCTTTTAGGCCAAGAGATTCTAATGGAATCACAAATGAAAATAAGCATGCTTAAATTCTTGGTTCCCATTGATAATTAGCATTTCACATTGTATAAATAAGCCTATAGCATTAAGTGATATTATTTTACAGACTATGAAAGGTTTAATACGTCACTGTTTTTATTTAATCCACCCCTTTAAATCTGTGTGGTTAATGGGTGTTGTTGCCGTAAAACAGGATTATTTGTGCTAAATGATCTGGTTAATAATCAGTAAGTGAAAGTGATAGGTTATGCTTTTTAAAATATAGTGTAATTGTTAACCAAATCATGCTAAATTACAAACACACACACACACACACACACACACACACACTATAAAAGAATGCCGGTAGTTTTTATAAGAAAAAAAGAAGAGGGTTGTTATTTTTATAGCTAAACTCCAAGAATGTGACAAAATCCTCAGTTACAGTTAGGCCCCCTCCAAACTGCAAGGGTTAAAGTTAGAGAAAAAGACTTACCTTACTGCTGGCTCCAGCAGACACCATGGATCCATATGTCTGGTCTCCTGCCACCTCCTATCTAAGGCTCTTTGGGCTGCGTTCGTATGCTCAACCCCCACCAAGTACAATGCAGGGTAACAGCCCTACATTGCACATGATGGCGCCAAGACTGGAGCTTTAAAGAGGAAGAGTTGGAGGAGGAGAGCGCTGGCGCCAGCCAGAGGGGCAATTCAGGCAAGCCTGTTCAGCTCCCCCTATACTAAACATCCATTTACCCTTGCAGAGCAGGGAGGGGGATCATTGCAAAGGGTTGTTTTTGCCATGGAGTTCAGCTTTGAAGAACATAGAAAATAAAAAACATTGCTGTGGCACCACCTCACATTTGCCTTTGGTACCCGTAAAAACCACATTACCTTAATGATTTGCCCCACAGGCTATTTCTTCTTCATGACCAGTCCCTGGTAGCCTCCTCGATATGGAACTTTGGTTACAGCTAAGATGTCATGATGCACGCACAGGTCTACTTTACATTACAATTAGTAACACAACAGTGTTACATGTAAAATAAAATTACATTTAACAGGAGGCTTGAACTTTTGATGCTAGGCCTAAATAAGTTTAGTCGAAAGCGAAGCGTCAAGCCCCGTACACACGCACCGATTGTTGGCCGACCGATCGGCCGTCTTTTGTCCAGTGTTGTTGTGTTGGTTGAAATGTGCTCTAGACGGCACATGAATTTTGACGGCCAACAACAACCAACTGCAGAAGTGATGTTTTACTTTCAGTGTGTTTTTTCTTCTCTGAGCATGCCCAGTCTTGCTCATCTGACTTTTGTCGGCCGAAATCTGTACTGACTGACGAACAATCGGCCGTTCTGGTGACGGCCAACAAAAATTTTATAGCATGCACACCAGATTTTGTTGGGCCGAAAAGTCGCAGTCGGTTGTCGGAATCATCATACTAACAAGCCGATAATCGGCCGATCGGGCGGCGGCCGAAAATTCACGGCCAACAATCGGTACATGTGTACGGGGCTTCAGTCACCAGTTTTGCCTGTAGGCTTCCTGCAGCTGCTCTTTTACCCATGGGGGGGGGGTGCATGCTCACCTCCTACAATGCTTTGTTATGCACTCTTCCTCTATGTTGAGGTGGTTGTTATGTTATAGAAGCAGAGCTTTATTACCTCATGTCAGACCTGTCCCCCATTGACTGGCAAAACTGATGATTTGTGGGGTTATTGATAAAGAAGCTCCAGAAAAAACTCAAATGATGAAATAAGCAAAAAAAATTGAGATCCTTCCAATGCAGGTCCTTAGATACAGGTTCCTCTCCAGTAAGAACAATGAGCAGCAAGGTAGTGACACCACCAACGCTCACTCCAAATCTTGTATGACTAATACTACAATACTAATACTACAATGTAATACTAACAGCACCTTCGATCTCACATGAATTACTGTTTTTAGGCACGAGTGCCTTTTTGCTGGAAGGGCACTGCTTTTAATTAGGAGCAATTTAAGGCCAATTGGTAAATCTTTTATGGTACTGCTAGTGCTCATCTAAAGCTGAACTTCAGGAATGAGACAAAATCTACCTTTGGAGTGGGGCAAGGGGTAAATACTCATTTAGTCTAGGGGTGCAGGGATAAGGTGTAATATTTACTTTCCATCTTACTCGTGTATTAATTACCATGCTCCTGGCTCCAGCAGGGGTCTCCCAATCCATGCAACTGGTCCCCTGCAGAGTTCTCTCTAAAGTTGGATACAAACAGGTCAGTGTGTACAGCAGTCTTTCCCATAGAAGCCGGTCTAACAACTGGCTTTTGTCCATGGAAAACCAGCATGCAATCAGCAGCCAATGGCTGCGAGTGCTGATCAGTGTGTTCTGCCCCTGTTGAACCATAAAGGCAGCAATTTTTTTTTTGTTCAGCCCACTGGGTGGAAAACTTTACATGTGTACCAGGCTTAAGGCTCAAATGGCCAGTTGTTGCATACTCACCTCCTCAGGGTTATTAGCCCTGCACTGTCCATGAAGATTCCGAGGGACAGCCTAGAGCTTAAACTGTATGTAAACCCTCACACATATACCCAGTGAAATGAACAGCCTGAACAAAGAGATGAAACAAATCTCCTTATATGAGTTTTTTTTTTTAGATCTGCTGTCATCAGCTTTCTACATCTTTTAGAAAGTGAACATCCAGTTAGAATTTTTTCTCCTTTTTTCACCACTGGGTGCGGAGTCTTGGCACACACTGTGTGACAGCTGATTGGAGAAAAGGCACACACCCCCCCTTCACATAGGCAGAGGAAGGAAGAAACATGCAGAGCTGTGCTGTGAATAGACCAGCTCTCTGCTAATCTATCTCTATGCACCCATCCAACACAAATTTCCAGCTGCTTTTAGTTCCTGTGTTGGAGAGCTTCTTAGCATGATAACTTCTGACAACAGAGGAACCAAGCAGCACAGAAAGTCACAGGACTTAGGGCTTTGGAGAGAGATAGGTAAACACTGAAGATATATGTGCCCAGGTCAAATTTCATGAAAGGTGTTTACATCCACTTTAAGGACAGCAGTGGAACCTGCCAGAGCCAGGAATAAGATAAGTAATGGCACTTTTCCACTGCAAGTACCGGCTCAGCTCTACTCGGCCTGGTTTGCTTTTCCACTGCTGGTACCGCATGGTACGGTGTTGGAACAGTTCGGTACTGTACGGTATGGTTTACTTTTCCACTAAAGTAGTACTAAAGTTAAGTGGGTGGGATAACAGCGGGATGGGTGGGATTCTCTGACCAATCGGTGGCTAGTAGTGACTGCATACAAAGGATTGTGGGATATGGTACCGGGTATGGTACCTGTTGGAACCACAATCAAGGTGGTACTGTTTTTGAGAGCCGTACCGTTTGGTTCCATGCAGTGGAAAAGCGCCGCCGTACCGTACCGAACCGTTCCTACACCATACCATGCGGTACCAGCAGTGGAAAACCACATAAGCGAGCTGAACCGTTCGGTTCCATGCAGTGGAAAAGCGCCATAATAAAGCTTACCCCCTGCAACCCTAGATTTTAACCCTTGCCGTGCAGGAGGGGACCCCGTTTTACCCTCAGATTTAGGCTTTAACAGCTTTAGATGTTCCCTATAATGTACCAAATCTTCACTTGAGTTCAGGTCCACTTTAATTTAGGAACTTCTAAGGCATTACAGTTTAGTTCAATAAGCTCTCTGTAAAATAATTTTATTAGAGGACTATAAGAACTTTTGCTCATCTGCAAATTGAGGCTCAGAATCATGTGACAATCTTTCATAAATAAAATATGTCCACATAAAATAAGCTTTGACAGTGAATAATAGGCTATGGGAGCTGGTACGGAATCGGCTGCACAATAAAAGTCAGTGGTGGAAAGAAGATCTTGAGCAGGTCAGTCATTTGGAAATGATGAAAACCCTTCATGTTTGGCCAGCTTGACCCATGGGGCATTTGTGAACTCATATGATTTCCTAGTAGAGTACACCTGCTTGCATTTACTTTTCTGTTTTATTCCATTATCTAGATTTTAAACACCTCATAGGACTGGTACTGAAACAATTACTGCCTGGTGTAGCTCCACATCTATGAAAATATGAATATGATGCAGACAAGAGAGAAGGGAGCCAGGGATTTCCTAAGGTCATTGTGCTTGTAGCAATAATAGTGCCGTCCTCCTGCTGTCTCATGTTATTTTAGGAAATCCTTGTCTGCAGGCATGCTATAGACAAGCTGATAATATTCCCATGGCTGCTACAAACAGGATACACCTGTACACTTCACTCACTTCTAAAGGACAGGTGTGCTCATGAACCATCACGGATTGAGTTGCATGACCCGTGTGCCCCTTGATACTTCATACTATTTCTCCGGTGGTCCCTAAAACCATCATCGACTGATTTAACTAGTGCCAAATTCAGATTATGAAAAGCATATATCTTCATCTGACATTTCTAAAAGTTCTGTCATTGTGTTTGAACACATTTCAAATTTCTTCACCGATCTAATGCAGCAGTTTTCTTTGTAGCATCATCACTTGGGAACCCTATAGGGAAGGCATCTCTGTCAAAGCTCCTGGTTCTGGTTTATTTACAGCCAAATTTGCTCAGCAGTACCAAGGAGCCATGTAACTGACCCAGATTAAGGTTACTTGCATAGGGAAATGCAGTCGTAGAGGAAAAAACAAAAAAACAAAACCCCTACTCGAATGCGTCAGTTCTAAGCGTTTCATTCCAATATGGACAATCCACGTGCAATGCTGCTTAACTTAACCAAAACTTTTAATTTAGTTTTGGATCAAATGAGAAAAAAAAAAAAAAGGTTACCACTGTGTCTGGTTTTACCACTATGTGAGCTCCTAAATTTCTCCTCACTTTCTATTATTGGTACAACATTTATCAGACAGGAAGTGAGGGAAAATCTGCAATAGGAAAACAGACAAAAGTATAAAGCTGACAGACGCTCTAGCCAGGGGAGGACTGGGCCAGGGGCAGGGGGGCAATTTCCCCCTGGGTCGCCCTGATGACCTGTAAAAAGGCTGCACCTCTTCTGCCACAGACATGCCTAAAGAATTTAAAGAATTCCTGGTGAAAAGAAGTAAAAAGTCCCCGCCACTGACCTACTGAGTGCGGGTTGAAGACAAGGACAAAGTGTAGGCCTCCCTCCCCAGTATGGATGGTGTAAACTGTCTGAGCAGAGGCCGGTTCCATGCTTCACTGGAAACTCTCCTCCCCTGGCCAGCTCCAGCCGAGCTGTCCCAACTGCCCCCTGCTGGCCAGGTTGGGAACCCGGATTCAGCCGGTGAGTAGAGAGTACCTGGAGCAGGGCTTCAGCCTGGAATTGGGGTCAGGAGGAAGATGGGAAGAGGGAAGAGTGGGAAGGGGGGCCAAGTCGCTGCACCATGGGCCTCTTGTTTGTACTTGCCCCCTGGGCAGAACGTTGCCGGTCTGCCCCTGGCTCTAGCATACCCCTACTTAAAGCGTTTGTTACCCCAACACTTCATATTCCTGATATATGGCCTGCTGTACCATGTACTTGTATGGGCAAGTATCTGGTTCTCTTTGTATTGCTTCCTTTATGTGAAATCCCTGGTGTTCTTGCCAGTCACTTTGCTTTCCTATTAAAAACTGACCACACTAAGCAGGAGAGCACACCATGGTCAGATCTCTGGTTATGCTGGGAACTCAGTGTACTCTCCTGCAATGATCAGACGTGTCCTGACACGCCCCTGCTTCACAGCCTTTCACTAGGAAGCTCAGTGTGCTGCTGCTTCTCCCCCCCCCCCCCCCCCAGCTCTTCTACTGCTGAGAACAGAGATAATGTGATCACTTATAAAAAAGGGTGGGGGGGGGGGAGGGGGAAAGGTATTTATATATCTACACAAAAAATGTTTTGCCTTTCATTTCTATTTTAAACTGAATGGGTTGTTTTACAAAGGTGAATGTTTACAATCACTTTAAAAATTCTATTTGCTGCAGCATGGTGAGATGCAGTGGATTACCTTGCACCATGACCACAGTGCGCTGAGAAATATACTGCATGCTGTACTTTTTAGCAGACACCAGGGCAGCAGGGTGACTTAAAAAAATACATTTTTAATTTTTCAAAAGAGATTTTCCCTCACTTCCTGTTCTGGGAACCACCGTTTTACCAGACTGGAAGTAAAAGAATTTATCCAACAGCAGTAAAACATGACAGGAGTTCTAATCCTTCCTCACTCTATACAAAATGAAAAAAAAAAAAAAAAAAAAAAAAAAAAAAAAAACGCAATTTTGACTATAGATACGATTTAACACCAAACCTATAGTGTAAAAATCATAACAAAACTGCTACGTATACATTGTTATATCTTAATCCAATAGAGTTAAAAAGAAGACTACATACATACCTACCAAGAAGTGAATATGAAAGACAAAAAAAAAAAAAAAACCCACACCATCACAATGGATTTGTTATATAAAGACATTTGTAGGCGTACTTTAGTTGTGCGGACAAGCATTTTCATAATTGAACAATAGGTGTAACCTGATTCAGACACGTAGCGCAGAACACACCTTTGTTGCATATAAAACCTCATACAGATAAATTGTAGCATGTAGAATCCTGCCAGTTTATACTAGAGGACTTTGAATGCTTTACAATACATACAAGAACGTCATTTTGGTAACTGTTTTACATTTGTCTTTATATACATTATATAATTAAAAAAAAAACAGAATATCTATCTATTCATCCATCCAAAAGTATTGGGACACTTGCCTTTACACGCACATGACATTTAATGGCATCCCAGTTTTAGTCCATAGGGTTCAATATTGAGTTGGCCCACCTTTAGCAGAGACCTGGAAGAAAGAAAGTTTGGTGTGGAACTTGACTGGCTTGCACAGAGTCCTGACCACAACCTCTTTGAGATGAATTCGAGTGATGACTGTGAGCCAGGCCTTCAGTATCTGACCTCACAAATACGCGTCTGGAGGAATAGTTAAACATTCCCATAGATTCCCATAGATACACTCCTAAACCTTGCGGACAGCCTTCCCAGAACAGTTGAAGCTGTTATAAAGGATGGGCCAACTCAATATTGAACCCTACAGACTAAGACTGGGATGCCATTAAAGTTCATGTGCCTGTAAAGGCAGGCATCCTAATACTTTTGGTAATATAGTGTATCCATCCATATACGATGGGATGTAATACCAAAGTTTTGCTGCAATTAAAATCTTTTATTCTTTCTGCAAAGAAGTCGGATAGTCCCAGCACAGTGTCAAGAGTAAATAAGCAACCGTTTTGAGAGTTGATGCTCTCGCTCTCTTTCTCAAACTCCAACTGTTACTCCAACAAACAGTTGGAGTTTGAGAAAAAGAAAGGATGTTCAAAACTGTTGCTTGTTCACTCTTAACCTCACCGCAGGAAGAATATAGTAAAAGATTTTAAATGAAATTTTTGGTATCACTTCCCATCTGTCTGAGTCATCTTGAACAGATGGGATGTGATACTAAATATTCGCTACAGTTAATCCAGTTAAATCTTTTTTTTCTTCCTTCAATGAGGCAAAAAATAGTCACAGCACAGTGTTGAGAATGAACAAGCAACAGTTTCAAGTGTCCATGCTCTTTCTCAACACACAGCTGGAGCTTGAGAAAGAGCAGGGAGGCTTGAAAACTATTGCTTGTTCACCATAAGAGCCCATTCACACTGCCACGACTTGTCAGGCGACTTGTCAGCTTGACAAGTCACGCTCGGTCGCGGTCCATTGAGTAGTACAGGACCCGTTCTAATAGGAGCGACACAAGTCGCTCCGACTTAGAAAAAGGGTCCTGTACTACTTTGGGGCGACCTCGGAGCGACTTGCATAGACTTCCATTATGTGAAGTCCCTGCAAGTTGCGCCAAAGTCGTGGTGCACAGCGGTGCACGCGACATCACAGGTCGCCCCCCGAAGTCGTGTCACCTCAATGTGAACCGGCTCTTAACACTGTGTTATTATCTTACCTAATCACAGGAAGAATACAAATTTTAATTGAAGAGAATATTTGGTATCGCATCTCATCTGTTTGGTGTAATACTAAAACAATGACCGTGGAGTAGGGTTGCCACCTCATCCCTTTAAAACAGAACACATTAATTACACAGGTTCTGTGGCTGATTAAGGTGGTAATTAAACTCACATGGAGCCTTCTCTGCATTAAATTAGCCTCAGAACCTGTGTAATTAATTTGTGTTCTGTTTTAAAGGGATGAGGTGGCAACTCTACCGTGGAGTGAACTTGATGTGTATACCCTGTATTGAAGGATCTGTCATCTGTGCTGTGTGCAGCTTGACCGAATCTGCAAATTATACACCCACCAGCCACTTTATTAGGTACACCTGTTCAATGGCTTGGTAAACACAAATTGCTAATCAGCCAATCACATGACAGCAACTCAATGCATTTAGGCATCTAGATGTGGTGAAGACGACTTGCTGAAGTTCAAACGGAGTATCAGAATGGGGAAGAAAGAGGATGGGTGACTTTAAACGTGACATGGTAGTTGGTGCCAGAAAGGCTGGCCTGAGCACTTTAAAAAACTGCTGATCTACTGGGATTTTCACGCACAACCATCTCTACGGTTTACAGAGAATGGTCCGAAAAAGAGCGGCAGTTGTGTGGAGGAAAATGCCTTGTTGATGTCGGAGGAGAATGGGCAGACTGGTTTTAGATGATAAAAGGCAACAGTAATTCAAATAAACTAAAAAAACATGGAGCACCTGTATTGTGTGTAATAGAGGCCAGTGGAAAACATAGGAGACACAGGAAAATTCAGGTAAAAGTCAAAGGTCTATTCACACGGGGATATGAAATAAGCCCGAAGATGGTGTGGAATGCCTTGCTGATACCTCTGGCATCCACTGAAATGCAAGAGGGAGCCACTTAGGGAATCAGAAAGTAGCAGCCGTCAGGCCGGAAGACATCACAGCCAAATCACCGCCACTGGAACGCAGAAGGCTGAGCTGGTGAAGCCAGAAATGGCAAAGTCATCCCGGCCAGGTACCACAGAGGTATCCCACTTACATGAACCAGGGAGTGTGGCACAGGAACCACCAAGGCTGGAAATTATGACAACATGTTTCAGGGCACGCCCCTTCCTAAGATTATCAGGTCGTGACGTGATGTCTTCTGACAGCCACTACTTTCCCATTTCCCCGAGTGGCTCCCTCTTGCCTTCCAGCGGATGCCGGAGGTATCAGCAAGGCATTCCACACCATCTTCAGGCTTATCCTTTTGGACATGGCACGCGAGACATCCATCACCTGCATACCAAAACCTGGTCATGGTAGGTTGTTCTGCACTGTGGATTCAGCTTATTAGTTTCCCATCACCTTTTGAATAAATATTTGACTTAAATTTTCCTGTGTCTCTTATGCTTCCCACTGGCCTCTATTACACACAGTACAGGTGCTCCATGTTTTTAGTTTGTTCGGTTGCTTCTCATCTGGTCCCTGAGTGTGAAGACCATACTGGGTGGCACTCCTGTCAGCTAAGAACAGGAAACTGAGGCTACCAATCACACAGGCTCACCAAAATTGGACAACAGATTGGAAAAATCTTGCCTGGTCTGAGGAGTCTTGATTTCAGCTGCGACATTAAGATAGTAGGGTCAGAATTTGGTGTAAACAACATGAAAGCATGGATCCATCCTGCCTTGTATCAACAGTTCAGACTGGTGGTATAATGGTGTGGGGAATATTTTCATGGAAGACTTTGGGCCCCTTAGTACCTATTGGGCATCATTTAAATGTCATGGCCTACCTGAGTATAGTTGCCGACCATGTCTATTCCTTTATGACTACAAAGTACCAATCTTCTAATGGCTACTTCCAGCAGGATAATATACGTCACAAAGCTCAAATCATCTCAAACAGGACAATGAGGTCACTGTACTCCAATGGCCTCCACAGTCACCAGATCTCAATCCAATAGAGCAGCTTTGAGATGTGGTAAAATGGGAGATTTGCATCATGGATGTGCAGCCAACAAATCTGCAGCAACTGCGTGATTCTATCATGTCAATATGGTCCAAAATCTCCAAGGATTGCTTCCAACACCTTGTTGAATCTATGGCACGAAGAATTAAGTCAGTTCTGAAGGCAAAATGGGGTCCAATCCAGTACTAGCAAGGTGTACCTGGCCGGTGAGTGTTTATTGTACAATTACATCAGTCCCTGCCCTCAAAGAGCTTACAATCTAGGGTTCCTAACTCACATTCATACATACACATACTAGGGCTGATTTAGACAGAAGCCACTAACCTAAGAGCAGGTCTTTGGAGTGTGGGAGGAAACTGGAGTACCTGTAGAAAACCCACAAAGGCACAGGGAGATCATGCAAACTTCAAGTGGGTAGTGGCTGGAAATTTTACCTTTTTTCATTATGTTACATGCATGTTACCTGCTGAAGCTCTCATTCTAGGTTGGGGGCAATAATTGTCTGACCTGTGGAACTAATGCTACATCTAAAAAGGTAAGCGCATTAGGCCCCGTTCACACTGGGGCGACGATACTTCGCCGGGCGCTGCTCGCACCGCGACCTCGGAGCGGCCGGCACAGATTTCATAACATTGAAGTCAATGCAGGTCGCTCCGGGTCGCCCCAAAGAAGCTCCGGACCCTTTTTCTAAGTCGGAGCGACTTGTGTCGCTCCTATTAGAAGGGGTCCATAGCTTCTGTATGGCAGGCGACCTACGGCGACCTGTCAGGCGACCAGATCGCCCCAGTGTGAGCGGGGGCTTACAGTACATAATGCTGCACAGATATGTTCCAACATCGGTCCTGGGAGTCAGGCAAAGGTCGCATGTGCTGGACAGAAGCCCTGGTTTTCCGTTAAGCTTTTAGGCTGTAACACAATATAATGTTTCATCAATGGCATAACTATTTTTGCATGACAAAGACACTACATGTCTACTGCTGTGTAACTGTATCGGCCATAAACAAAAAACACCTGTCCTCCTATAACCTTCTCCCTGGAGCCATTCTCTATTTTTGCAGCTAACAGGCAGTTAGGGATGCTGCCATCTGTTTTAAACAATCAACTTCAAGCATTTTAAACTTGTATTCATTTTATCTTTTCCAGTAATCAGACGTCAGCTTGGGTTAGTAAATCAGTATACTATTAAAAGTTGAAAAAAATAGCTGGCATAATATATGCTCATCTCAAAACTGTATCCTATTACTAATGCTGGGACATACCGGTTCATTATTTATACAAAATATAATACCAACATTAGTGGCATGCATGGCAATTTATTTAGGTTAACTGATAATAAAATACCAAATGCACACACCATCAAATCACTCAGAATTCTAACCATTCCTAGGAAATTCTACTAGCTGTTCACTTAAAACATTTTAGCTCAAAATCACTTTTGTGTTTCTTCCTAACTCCCAAAGCATAACACATAGTCGAGGCAAAAAGTCTTGTTTGCGATCATGTCAGTTCTGGTGTGCGCTAAAAAGTACAGCAAGCGTATCTTTCTCAGTGCACCATCTCACAGTGCTGCGGCCAATAGAACTTAAAGTGATTGTAAAACAATCACATTGTAAAACAGCCCAATTAGTTTAAAATAGAAATTAAATGCAAAACATTTTTGTATAGATATAAAAATACTACACACATTATAAATACCCCCCCCCCTTTTTTTTTTATAAGTGATCATATTCCATCTGTTCTCAGCTGCATAAGAGCTGGGGGGAGGATAAGCAGCAGCACGCTGAGCTTCCCAGGAAATGGCTTTGCAGGGGGGGGGGGGGTTGTCGGAACAAGTCCGAGCATTGGAGGAGAATACTCAGAGTTCCCAGCATAGCTAGAGAACTGACCACGGTGTGCTCTCCTACTCAGTGGGGTCAGTTGTTAAAAAGGAAAGCAAGGGGACTAGCAGGAACACCAGGGTTTTCACACAAAGGAAGCAATAAAAGGAGAGAGGGATCTGGAATATGAAGTGTTGGGGTAAACAATGCATTATGTATAAAGTAAAGAAAAGTGCACTACCCGTGGTCACCGTAAAACATATATGTTTTATTAAAATGCCAAATGCATACTCACAGAAGAGAAGAATGTAAAATCGCATTAAAAGATTCCATGGAATGGAACACGTCCTGTAAATGAGACCGCTAACGCGTTTCGGGAGTCAAGCTCCCTTCATCAGAGCTGGTCATAACTATGTGTGGTGGAATCTTTTAATGCGCCTCCTTTTCTTTCCTTTATGCATTCTAGTTGGAGTTCCCCGCCTGAGGAGAGCAGCAAACCGGTCTTCCCCTTTGGAGTGAGCGCTTGGCTGAATTGATTGTAAACAATGCTTTATCTATCACTCTGGCCTTGTTCACATGGGCTTAGTGAAGCCGCAAAATGAAAAACACCTTTTTTATGAACATGTTACACCCTAGGGTGCAATATGTTCCTTTCCTAAGCACCTGCTTTCCACCCCTAGAGCCCTCTCCCTGTGACAGTGTGCAGGGTTCTTCTCCCCCGCAGCCACTGTCACATTTAAAATCATTGAGGCTGTCTGGGGCTCCAGAGATCTGTGAATGAATAAACTACAAGTCCTCCACCATGGCAGACAGACTTGTAGTTATCAATGGACCACAAGTGCTGGAATCCTTGCCATCGTAGTCCATTGACACTTTCTCCAGTTCTGTAACTGAAAGCCTGTATGGGAGGTACATACAGAGAGCTGGAGAAAGAGTCTGCAGGAGCTTGACTTTGCCCCAATGGGGTGCAATACTATGTAGACTCCGGTGGAAAAAAAAAAAAAAGAAGAAGAATAAATGCACCATTTTGTTTCCTACAAAAATATGTATATTTTTTTTTCTTAAAAGGTGAACTTAGCCTTTAACTCAGCTCTAGTGTTAACCTGTGTTTCACACAGGTCACACCACATTAATAGACGCTGCCCAAATGCCACTTCTAGTTTTCAGGTTCTCTCGCAGGAGGAAGTGAATTTTGTTAATGCTTCAAAAGTATATGATGAAAGCATAAAAAGACATAGGTGCGATTTTGGCACGCTGCAATTGAATTTAATGGAGGCAGCAAGCTGTGGCAAAGACACATGTCCTAAAATTCTTCATGATACACAAAGCAAAACTATCGCCTGCCACTGTACGGGAGCATCAAAAACGTGGCTAAAATGATTGTTTTTGCATATTGCTAAGCCCACATATAAGAGGCGTAAGCGATATTTCAGTTAGGTTCATACAAAAAAGTAAACTGTTTGATGCGCAGTTTCCAGCACATCGGCACCACTGCCTTCTAGTGCACACCAGCAGCAGAGCAGTAGTGCACATTGCTGGAGTGAATGGGCCCTTAGACCAGGGTTTTCCAGACTTTCAAAACAAAGGTTCTTTATCCTCCAGACTTCAGAGGGGCCGGACTGAGGCCAGTAGAAGTAGGAAAATGTTCTGGCGTTGGTAAAAATGCCCCATCATTGGTGTCCAAGGAATACTGTCCCATCATTGGAGTCAGTAGGAGTAGTAGTGTCCCATCATTTGTGTCAGTGGGAATAGTAGTGTACCATCAATCGTGTATGTTGAAGGAATAGCGCCCCACCGTGGGCATCAGTGGCAGGAATTATGCCCCATTGATAACGACAGTAGGAGGAATAGTGCTCAAAGGGCCCCATAAAGGCAAGCAAGGGGCTCCATTTGGCCCCTGGAGCTCCAGTTTGGGGACCACTGCCTTAGACATTTCTCCACCTACACGTCATACATAGGTCCGTATATTGAGATGCAAAGCACCAAAAGACTGCACAATGTAGCAGGCACTGCTTGAAGAGAGTTATAAAGAAAGCACTAGGAAATATTTACAATTTTGTCTGTAGGAATGCATATCTGAAGACTTTTACTTATTCTTTTAGAGTTTAGAAAATGTTACATTGATGCTGACAGTGAGGAATGCGGCCCTGACATTACAGCTAAATATAGTTCTTGCTTTGGGAGACCTCATCCTGAGCGCCACTCTGTAGGGGACCACAAAGCCCTGTGCCAAATCATCTGTCTCCGGATAACAACATGGATGGCTGCAACGAATTTCAGAGCTTATTATTTCAACCCAAATGGACAAAAATAACGTATTTAAATGGAACCTGGACTGACATGAATGGGCGCAATTTCTCAGCACATAACTGTCTGCAAGTGTTGTTAAGCTTTCAAAATCTTTTATATCCATCTATATTAGTATAGCAGAATATTATTAAACCTTTGCTCTGTAAACTGCACACATATTGAAGAACCATAGACCATTGAAAAGGTGTTCCATCTTCAGACAAACAACAGGAAACTGCTGCTGACCAGATGACTGGAACAAATCTACTGATCTGTGGTTTCAAGTCAGTTTTCTTTGTCTAAGAAGAATTACAACACAACTGTGGTCTTAGAAACCCTCTCTCGTATATTCACTGCTTACATCCTCAAAGGGTCAGGCCACTCAAAATTATTTTTTTCATTTTTTGGCAGATGCTTTAGAGGAGTGGTCTCCAAACTGTGGCCTGATGGGGCCAGATTTGGCCCCTTGCTTAAGGAATGATAAAATCGGCACAAATATAGGCAATGGGTTGGGGGGTCTTTGAGCACAAGGCAAGGGGCTGAATGTGGGAACAACATCATCAATTAGGACATATAAATAAGGTCCATAAATTGCTAAACAGGCTGGCAGCAGTGTGTAGAGCAAAAAGGCAACTCTTGGGAAAGCACTGGAAAGAAACGTGCCCAAGTGTAGCTTTTTTAACTTGGATTATTATATATAATAACAAAGTATGTTACTCGCAAGAGTGAAAACATAATGGGCACATCAGGAATGTAGAGACAAGGTCATCTTCAAGGTAGAACTGAACACCCGTGGGAGGCAATCCAACTGAACAGGGTCCAAGGCTCTGACGCCTGGTTTGCCGGTGGGTTCCGGCACTTTCGGGACTCGTGGAACGCACAATGCTGCAGGTATGCTGTCACTTCCTGGATGCGGCGTTCTGTGTTCAGTGACGCGTTTGCGGAGCATGCACTCCTTTTTCAGCGTAACTTTGGGTGGAGTAACCCTTTAAGTTACAAAGATTCTGGACATTCTATGTGAGGTCACATATGCCTAGGCACTATTTGAGGTGCCCTTTGTTCTCTTAGCCTCACAGGAGCCTATCAAAAGATGGATACTTGGACCCCGTCGACATCTGCTGTAAATTACTGGATTGCATTGTCATTAAGGGTGATTAGCCTGGGTTCGGCCTAAACCTGGAAGTTAGCTGTCATTGATGGGCTAACGAGCTGCAGGAGGGAGATTCCCTGCCCTTCAGCTGATGAATACATAGGGGAGTGGGTGCTGGCGACATTTTTAACCTAATATGGGTAAATGGCCACATAGTATATAATTTATTCTGGCCATATGGTTATTTTAGGTCTATGATCTTATAAGCATTCTCTGCTCCTTTATTAACATGCAGCTGCGAGGTAGGTACTCTCACACTTGCATTTTATTGACCCAGCAATGAGGTCAGATTGAAACCAAGCTCATCTCTAGTCATCAAGGGTGATGTTTAATAGGAGTGGTTCCACATTCGTAACTCAATTTCTTACACTGAAGGATAGGATTGCCTGAGTCTAATGCTAGCCATACACGGCTAGAATTCTTGTCAATCACTGAATTGGTCAAAAAGTCAAGCTGTGGGTGGCCCTGTGAGCACCACCTGGCCTAAAAAACCTTTGACTGAAAAGCTGGGTGGAATCCTATTAGATTCAGTCACTGTTAGTCACCTCAAGCTGTCTGGATACAATAGCTGGCAGGGAAGTTTCCTCCAACCATTTCTGTTTACCCAGCATAGATTGAGAAATTTATGTATGTATGGCTAGCCTTCAGCTGGTTATAGATGGGTAGAATTCCAGATGAAAATTATTCGGATAAGAATGTTCTCAGAAAGTTTGATTCTTATTACTGGTGGGTCAAATTGAAGCTAGTTTTCGACTGCAGCAATAAGAAAATTTGAAAGAGTAGGATAGAACATTTTTCGTGAACAAACACATTTCTAAAGCTGGCCATACATTATAAACATATTCTTGTTCAATTCCCTTTAGATTTATCTTCAACTATGTAGTGCAAGGGCCTGCCTAATTGCATACAAATTGAAAGGGTTTAGGTTTGACCTCATATCATAAGGTTTTGGTAAATCTAAAGGAAAATTGTACAAGACAATTGTATAATGTATGGCCAGCCTAACCGTGTATGTGGTATTCGTGCTATTCATTCAAAAATTAAAGTGTTAAGAGCAAACAAAATCTTTTGAACGACATTCCAATGTTCTGAGAACTTTAGTATGAATTTTCCTAAGACTTTTCCCAATAATTTTTGTTCAAAATCCTATACAACTATGGCCAGCTTTAGACATCTTTATGTATCGATAAGGAATGGTCTACAGGTGGTCTTTAATTGTACTCTTTCAGAGCTAAAGTGCAAATTCTCTCTGCTGCAGGAGTGACCTTCAGTATACAGCATTATCTTACTAAATCAAGCTAATGAATTCACTGCTTTTAACACATACCTCATTGTATCAGTGGAAAACACCAGCGAACAATTGGCTGATGTCAATGGATACAGCTACACCCTACAGTGGAGTCCATAGTTTCACAAGAACTAGAGACATTATGAAGAACTCATTACAATTAAAGAGAGCAAAGCATCATAAAGACCAATTATTTGCACTGCATTAGTAAATAAAGCAACACCTGACAGGTCTGAGTCTGGTTTCAGGTGAGCAAGGATTTATTTCAACACCTTTTAACTGCTACAAAGCTAGAACATAATGAAATGCAAACAGTAAGTAATAAAATGTGTTATAACAGCTCAGTAAATGTCATGACGTGGTTCCTAGGCATTCTAGGCAGATGATAGAACAGGACTGACACTTCAACACAGGCTAATCTGATTTGCCCCTTAGATATGAAACACCCTACAGACATTGCATACAAATCCTGGATGTGTCACTGTGATTAAGAGAATTGGAGAGCTAGGCACTTTTATTACCTACAGAATTGGTTTCTAGCAAAAGGTGGGAACAGGAGTGGAAATGTTCTATAAGGTAGCAGAGGATGTAGAGGACAAACCACACCCACTTCCCACTATCCTGGAAATATATTTGCCATGTTCATTTCAAATAGTTGCTATATTGGGGGTAAAATGACTAAGCAAAGCTCTAAAACCACTTAAGGACCAGGCCTATTTCTGACACTTGCAGTTTACAAGTTAAAAATCAATATTTTTTTTTTCAGCAGAGACCCTAGAGAATAAAATGGAGATTGTTGCAATACTTTGTCACACCGTATTTTCGTAATGGCCTTACAAAATGCAATTTTTTGGGGGAAAAAATACACTTTTTTTAAAATTAAAAAATAAGAAAAAACAGTAAAGTTAGCCCAGATATAGATATATATATATATATAAATAAATAAATAATGTGAAAGATAATGTTACCCCGAGTAAATTGATACTTGACATGTCAGGCTTCAAAATCGGGCCCGCTCGTGGAATGTCGACAAACATTGTAACTTAAAAATCTCCATAGGCGACGCTTTAAAAATTTCTACAGGTTACTAGTTTAGTTACAGAGGAGTTCTAGAATTATTGCTCCCGCTCCAACGATCGCGGCGATACCTCACATGTGTGATTTGAATACCGTTTACATATGTGGGCGTGACTTGTTTCTGCACACGAGCTTGGAGGGACAGTGAGCTTTAATTTTTTTTTTTCCCGCCACTGGGACCACTTGTATATGAAAGAAGACTGCCGGCCCCGTAAGGAAATATTGGGGTTACGGCAGCTATCTGCTACCAAAACACCGGTATTTAAACATCAAAAGTACAGACATAAAACTGCGGCGGACAGTCCGGAAGGGGATCACGTGCCCCCGGTGGGCCCCTTCTGCTGGGAGTATTCCCAGCAGAAGTCAATCTGCGAGTGCCAGGCACTGGATGTCCACCGGCACCCGCCGATTGTCAGGCTGAGACACAGAACTGGGCTCTGCCGATGTAAACAAGACAGAGCTCTGTTGTGATGGGGGGGGGGGGGGGGTGATGGATTTTGTGTCCCTGAATAAAATCCATCTTTTCCCTTAGTAAAAACACCTAACAGTACACAAAAGCACTGGCTAGGCACACAGCTAACCCTCCGGTTTAAATAGCTACTGTATATAGTTTAGATTAAACAGACCCGTTTCTAATGTCTGGTTTATTGTGTTGATATCCTACTAAACCTTTATTAGAATTCTGTACAGAGGTATTAAAAAAAAAAAAAAAACCCACACGACTAATCCTACTCATTACATTAAATTTCAATCAATTGTTTGAGATAACATGTGTTTCCAGGTCTAATGACATGGATCACCACCTAAAATGAGATCTGCCTGGTTCCCAGCCCAATAAACATAACCACCATTGTTCATAGTAAGTAAAATTACACCCCATTTTTACTACTTTTATTTTTTGGCAATTCTGGAACCTTTCCTGGCTAGTACTTTTGAAGCCTTTTCAAGATTATCACCAGTATTTTGCAGCAAGAGTTCTAACTGTACTGTTATACCAGGACATAGACATTGATGCATTAGCAGGAGTGGCAAACGTGGACTGTGGAGGATCTCCCTGCTCACACCTTCTGCAGGCACTTGCTAAATAGGAGTGTAACATGGTGCAAAAATGATAGAGTTGGCCTTTAGCCCTCGCTCACATTGGAGGCAGGTCTCAAATCGTGCGAGTTCAGCTGAACTCACTCGATTTCAAACCCACATTCCATTGCGAGTTCGGGGGGGATTTGAAAGACATCTTTGCGGGTTCATGCACAGATGTCTATTGAAATAGCCTCTGAAGTCGCCAAAAGTAGTGTAGGAACTCATTTTAGAAATCGGTGTGGTGCTGCAAAGTCGGCGTCGCCCTGATTTGGATGGTGCCATTTCCGGCAACAGGCTGCGATTTGACAGTTCCCGCAAGTCAAATCGCCCCAATGTGAACGGGGGCTTAACGATGGTAAGAAAACAGATTTAGCAGTTCGGCATGTAATAGCCATTTTTATAGGTCAGTAGGACGATCCAAGCTGGTTTTTCTTTTATTACGAAAAGGAAGACAATCCTGTGAAAGAGGGTCAAATTGCAGCTGCTTTGCCTAAAAACTGGTTAATCCTGTAAAAGTAACATTACACCATAACAAATTGAAAATGTTTGCAGCTTATCAAAAAGATCTTTTGTGTACTGTATCAAGACAGAGTCTCTGTGGTATGCTCTCGTTTCCTGGAAGTGTTACAAAGTAGGGGTATTCATGGGCTCATGAAAGCAATTCCGCTTTCTGTCTAGTCATATGAAATGCACATGTCAGTTGTAAATAAAGTAAGACCAATCCAGGACATTTAGAGTAGTCCTACGCAAATACAAAAGGCAAAAAAATGCATACAACTGATAATTCGCCTAACCAACTGTTTGCCAACTGATTTCCAACTCCCAAACTAGATACTTCTGAAGCTCAAAAAAGGACACTAAATTTGTTTTTTTTGTTCTGAGCTGTGTTATTTTATACATTTCTTGGTACAGTCTACTAAGCTGCGTAATCAAATAAATGTGGTGCACTAACTTGCATGGCAATACATAATTGAGCATCTTCAGGTAGAAACGTATGTGGTTCTATTTCAGGCCTTGTTCCTGCCCACCTTAACCTAACATGAAAGCCTGAAAAGGTGGTAACAATGCCTCGGCTGCAATGCTTTGCTGACCGGCGGCAGCAAAAATATACCACGTGTTGTGTCCAGACAGGCGGTAGTGCTGCCAAACGAGACCTTTTCAAGTGAATAGAACTGCACCACAGCCACACTGCAACTACATCTAAAGTAACGCAGTTGCTAAACGGTGCAGTGGGCTTTCGATGGTTAAGACAGGCATTCTGGAGGCGACATGCTGTCCCTGAGCTGCCCTCTAACCATGAATCACCTTTCAGAGGGCATCGCAAGCATAAACAAAGGCCTACAATGCCTCTTCTGCTAGACAACCAATGAGAGCGAACCAAGGCAGCGATGTGGCAAGAAGGACCTTTCCACTCTTGCAGTAAAGAATATAGAAGAGGTGTGCCACAGATTTAGAGTGGTTCTAAAACCTAAAGTTTACTTTTTACCCTAATGCATTAGCCTCTTCTCACTGGCTGTATGCATACACTATATGCGGCCTCTCATGGGTGGGTTTTAGATGTGGAGAGGCAGCATATATGTGGCCTAAATGTAAACATTTCTGTGCTGAGAGCACACATCCAGCACCCAGTTGCCTGAAGGGATCAAAGAGCTCCTGATGCATACTTGCAATCGGGAGTTTTCCGATCATGTGACCACTGTGTCAGCCAATCACAACGGTCACATGATCTAAATGCCCGCCTCCACCTCCTGGTATCTAGAAGCTCTTAAAAGGCCAGGAGGCAGCGTTGGGAATGGGTTAAGGTAAAAAACCTTCTGTTTCACAGGATACCCCCTTATACTTTCCTGTGCCCAATCTCGGTCCAGTGTTGTGCTCTCCCTCAACACTGAGCAGACTAATAGCAGTGGGAGCCACTGGTTCCTGCCAATCAAATCCTGTGACGAAGGAGCAGGGGGGGGGGGGGTGTCTAGCCATGCAGTCTGCATCAATAGATGCAGACAGAGCATCCCAGGAGCGAGCCTGCATGAGTGACCCCATAGAAAGTGGGGGGCACTCGACAGGCAGGTTGAGCCAAGAGTGCCAGCAGGGGACCCCAGAAGAGAAGGATTGTGGCATTGCACAGAACAAGTATAAAAAAAAGGTACGTTATTTTATTATAAAAAGTTAAAAAAGGGAAGATTACTTTTTTTTTTTAACATGATGAAACTGTGTACATATACATACATTATTATAGTACATCATGTATAGTACACTATTTTAAGCATATCTAAATTTAAAAACAAAAATGTAATATATTGCAAATGACCAGTCATTAGATGTGGTGGTTTAATTAGATTTCTTTCAGTTTTTTTTTTTTTGCCCCCTTTATCTCCTAGTAATCTTGCAAATAACACACGTCATGTCCTTGGGTGGCCTCCCTTACTCTACTGTGACCATGGAGGGACCCATGTTTGTTTCCCAGGCTGTACTGCGAGGATATCTTGCTCTCTTCATCCCTATTACAGGGTGCAGGGATTATTCGTTTGCAGAAAGAAGATAACATTGATTGTGCTTTGATTTCAGCTCATTGGAAGTGACGATGACACTGCACTTCTGCAAGGATCAACAGGTATTTTCTGCCCCAGTTAAAAATGTTATTAATTTATTACAATATTTTTACTCTTACTAACATTTATAAAGCATCAACAGATTACAGAGAACTATAAAATAATTCAATATCGATCTTTTTTTTTTTTTTTTTTTTTTTTTCTTTTATTCATGGACAAGGACATAAAAACATGACCCTACAACAAATCTCACTTGTCTGCACTGATGCAAGCCACTTAAGGTTGAACACCTTTGAAATAAGGCATGTACATTCCCATTTAGAGCAATACAAATCTACTAGAATAGAGGTTATTCACACCACAATTACTGTACGAGAGATAAATTATAAATGAACACAAAAACCCCAGCGTAAGATCGAAGTCTTCATCCCCTCGAAAGTAGAAACTGTGCTATGAACATTGATTTATGTACTCACGCCAGTCTTTTTCTCTGTGGGAAAATATGTTATTCTGATTGATCATTTTTCGAAAATGTGATAGACCTCGAAGGTGCTATTATGTACTAAAGATGTCAGTAGGCCAATTCATAAAATCAAATTAGGGTCGTTATTTTAGTTATGTAATGCACCATCAAGTTAGCAGTAAGATAGCACAAGTTTTCATAATTCATGAAGGTGCCTGAACACAGCCGTTAATAAAAGGAGGCACAGTGGGAAGCAAAAAGGAGATTATTGAAACAGCAATACAAGCATTGCTACTGCTTTCTAAGATTTGCTACAGTTGATGGCCTAATTGATAAATTAATACTAGAGTAATAATTATAGCAACTAAGGGCTCTTTCACACGGGCGTTCCTTTTTTTTTTGCCCGATCAGGTCCTTTTTATTTTTTTTGTAACGGACACGGATGACACTTGTGTCATCCAGTCCGTATGTCCGTTTTTCATCCCATCCATTTGCGGATGAAAAACTGACGTAATGCATGTCTATGTAAATATGGATGTCTGCGGATGACACCACTGACATCCGTTTTTGCTTCAGTTCCGTTTTTTGAAAGGAAGAAAAAATAGGGTTCTCCTCCGTTCAAAAAAACTGAACTGAACTGAACTGACAAAAAACGGATGTCAGAGGATGATCATCCGATGACATCCGTATTTACATAGAGATACATTATGTCCGTTTTTCATCCGCAAATGGATGGGATGAAAAACGGACATACGGAACGCCCGTGTGAAAGAGCCCTAAGGGCTCTTTCACACGGGCGGTCCGATCAGATCCACCTGTCAGTTTTTTAGGCGGATCTGATCGGATCCTCCATGCAGCTCTATGGGGCAGCGGGTGTCAGCGGAGGTCACCTCCGCTGACACCCGCTGCCATCCGCATCCGATCCTGTGCTGAAATCTGGACGGATGGAAACTCTATTTTTCCATCCGTTCAGTAATCGGAGCGGAGCGGATCTGATGAGAGCGGACAAGCGGTCCGCTCTCATCCGATCCCCCATAGAGGGCAGCGGGTGCTGAGACACCTCCCTCTCCGCTCTGCAAGCGGAGTCGGAGCTATCATCCGCCCGGCTCAGCGGGGATCGCGGATCGATCCCCGCTGAGCAACACGGATCCGCCTGCGGAGGCGGACCGTGTGAAAGAGCCCTTAAGCAACCTTAAGCCTAGTACACAGTAGTTTTTTTTCCTTCAACCCAGCAGCATGGGGGCCGATCAGCAGACCTTTTTCGGTCATGCCCCTTTGACAGAAGCCCAACGGCTGACTTCTGTCGGAATGACTCCAGTACACACGGGCCAAATGGTTCTATTGAACCGGCTCATGCCACCTGACATTCAAAAAAAAAAAAAAAAAAAAAAACTTGTGGGTTTATCCAATTTTTTTCTCCTTTAAAAGGGGGCGTGGCAGGGGGTGTGCTCTATGCCGACATACTTATGTTCATTTGTGTCCCTTGTTCCAATTTCAAAAAGTTGGGAGGTATGGTTTCATGTAAACAGTAGTATTCAAAAGGGTTGTAAAATCTCATGGTTTTTCACCTTAACCACTTTACCGCTGAGTACCGTAGTACTACTGCGGCAAAGTGGCTCTTGTAGGTCTGACGACGTAGACCTACGTCGCCAGACTCCTCCCCTGTAGTCGGCGCTCGCGCGCCACCGGAGGCGCGCTCCCACTGTTTTCATTCACAGCGGGAGTCGGGCCAGGGGAGGAGCAGCGGCGATCGCCGCTGCTCTGCCCCGATCGTCGGGGAATCCAGTTTGGAGATCCGCCCGCCTGTGTAAACAGAGTGGGCGGATCTCAGTGACAGATCGGAGTGTTCAGCATAGCTGGACATCCGATCTGTCCCTGTCTCACTCATTCACCTCCCCCCCCACACGGCAGTAAGCACCAGGCATACATTAACCCCTCCCTCTCCAATAAAATTAACCCCTTCCCTGCCAGTGTCATTTTTACAGTAACAGTGCATATTTATAGCACTGATTACTGCAGTAATGTCACTGGTACCCCCAAAAGTGTCAAAAATGTCAGTCAGGGGTCCGATCTGTCCGCCGCAATGTCGCAGTCCCGCAAAAAAAAAAAAAAAACGCAGATTGCCGCCATTACTCGTTAAAAAAAAACACCAAAAATGACATAAATCTTTCCCTTTGTTAGTAAACGCAATAACTTTTGCGCAAACCAATCAAAATACGCTTATTGTGATTTTTTTTACCAAACATGGGTAGCAGAAAACAAATTGGCCAAAAATTCAAAAAAAAAATTGGTTTTTACATCTTTTTTGGGGGGAATTTCATATAAAAAAAATGTTAAAAATATTGTTATTTTTTCAAAATAAACGCTCTTTTTTTGTTTATAGCGCAAAAAGTAAAAATCGCACAGGTGATCAAATACCACCAAAAGAAAGCTCTGTTTGTGGGAAAAAAAGGACGTAAACTTTGTTTTGGTGCGGCGTCGCATGACCGCGCAATTTTCAGTTAAATTCGCACAGCGCCGAATCGCAAAAAGTGGCCCAGACGTAAGACAGCAAAATGCTCTAGTGGTAAAGTGGTTAATGCATTCTATGCATTACGGTGAAAAACCTTCTGTGCTTCAGCTGCCCCCCAGACCCCCCCCTCCCTTTTTCTTATCTGAACCCGATTGTTCCAGCTATAAGAACGTGCCCAGCAGCTCCAACAGCTGTCTCGGGTTCTCACTAGATAGATTGATAGCAGCAGGAGCCATTGGCTCCCACTGCTGTCAATCAAATCCAGTGACATGGGAGTCGGGCAGAGTCCTGTTTTCTGTGTCAATGGAAGCAGCAGTGGGAATCATGTGCGCACTCCCACGGGTGCCCCAATGGAAAGCGGATTTCCATGGGGGCACCCAATGTAGAGGAGCCAGGAGCCCCACCATAATTATATGGTTAATAATATAATTATGTTATATTTGTCTGACCTACACGTGCCTCTTTGATTTAATTGTAAGCAGTATGACTGAATGATCAAAATCAATGTCAAACTGGCCAAAACAATCAATTTCAGTGGGGGTTGAATAATTTTGAACACAACTGTATAATCACATGCAGTAAACTTAGCCATTTGCAAAACCGGGTTTATATTTAGACAAACTAGGCCTGGGGGTTGAATGACCTTGCTATATTCTTTAAATTGGCTGAATGAAGATACAAATGAACTCTGCATGGAAGTGCTGAGTCCAACACAGGACATTGCTGCACAAACAACAATAGTGATAGAAAAGGAAATGGGGCAATGCAGATAATAGAAGCAATTAAGTCTTCCTCCATGCAGGTCTCTAGTCAGCTATAATGAACTTCCTCAATGTCCAGAAAGCTCTACAAACCTATCATGAAAAACAAGTCAGCTGGTGAGATGGGTCACATTTACAGGAATGATGGTCAGGAGTGACAGCCCAGCTGTTCCTCATTTTTTTAAGAATGTCTAATACCACAAAGACATATGCATGTTTATACTGGAAAACTAGCTTTCACATGCAAAAAAGAACATTTTGTCTGCAGTGCACAACACTTAAAAGTAAACCTGTCGTTCACTACAAATTCATATAACATAAATAGCTATACAAGCAATTTTGTAATTTAAAAAAGGGGGTGTATAGTGGTTTTAAATATATTTTCACATATATAAACTATTGTAAAGAAAAACTGCTGTAGGTAGAGCACCTACCTTCTGTAGTAATCACAGTGCCTGCAGTAAATGGAGTCTCCCCAAATTCCAATACATAGTCAAGAAGCCAATAATTCTACAGCGTCGTGTCTATTTTTTTTTTTTTTTTTTTATTCTAAAAAGGCACTGTGCTGTCTATATAACTAAAAGGTTGGTGGGTAAGGTATATCTTTTTGCTGATGACACAAAAGGTGTGCAATACGAATCTTAGAAAGTATCATTTTACCAAAAGAGTAGTTGATGCTTGGAATAGACTATAGTGAGTCAGTCAACAGAAAGTGGATTCATACAAATGGGCAAACAGATCTATACTCAGACATAAAAATTAAATTATATTATATAATATTTTAATTATTATTAATAAAAATAATAGTATCAATAACAACAACAACAACATGGAGCAGACTCGATGGACCACTTGGTCTTTTTTTCTGCTGTCACTGTTGTATCTTTCTATGGATGTCCAGGAAACATGGTCGGTTTTCAGGACATAAGCTGGCTAAGCAACAAGAAACCCATGGATGGTTTGTTTGATATGCACTACCCAGTGGATGTATTTATTAGATGGCAAAGTGTTTTATCTTTTTAAAGTTCTGACCATTCATTTTAGATCATCATATGCATGTGTATAGATGAATCACTGACAAATGGGGAATAACCAAAGATCTGTCACCGGACCAATTTATTTTTGCATCCCATGATCATCTTATCACGCACATGGTCCTACAGTCAACAATTGTGTTAAAAGCTACAGAAAACCAAAACAGATGCTAAAGTACCGTGATTAGTATTATGTTCAGAAACAATGTACCAAGAAAGTGTCCCTGGGGCAGACACTGAGATTTGTGATTGTCACTCAGTTACTGGATTAAATGTAATTATAGTCTCATTAATGGCTTTTACCAGCAAGTGTGTACAGGGCTGCCAATAAGGCAGTATAACTGGTCCTGTTATACTGGGCCCAGGCCCCATCAGATAAACAGGGGGGCCCAGGGCAAATTTATTGTTCATTTCTGCCTAAATAAATGGGTTTTACTAGACCACACCCCCCCCCACACACTTTTACTTTCTTACCAGGGCTTAAATTACATTTCCGTGGGCCCCATCAGGTTAACAGAGGGGCCCAGAGTTTGGAACTTTTTTTTTTCTTTTTTCCAGAGCATGGGGGGGGGGAGGGGATAAAGGTCAGTAACACTGTTTCCCTGCACCCCAAGGGGGGGGGGGGGGGACACCAGGAAGGCTGTACGGGGCCCCATAAACAGTGGCCCTGAGTGTGTATATGTGTCCACAGCACAGATGTTTTAACTGCGAACATCAGCAGTCACAGCTCAAGCACTTGTGTTAGAGATAAGCAACGCGGACGATGAAATATACATTTCCTGCAACTGCCAAAATCCTGTCCATACACTGCAAGCCCTAGGTCATTACCAGAAGAGGAAACTAGAGAGCAAAATATATTAAAAGTAAATCTTGAAAGAAAAGCAAATTGTGAATCATCACTTTAAGCATGCCCTTTTTTTTTTTTTTCTTAGATGGACATGAGTGGCGGACGTGAGCTGTGGATGGCAGTGACCATGAAGTGGTATGACGCATCTTGGTAATACAAGAAAGGGTTGCTCTGGCGAGGAATTTATGTTTAATGGAAATCCCCTTTACGCAGGATTAAATTGGAAAATGTGAAAAAAAAAAAAAAAGAAGGAAGATTTAACCAATGGTCTAATCCTTCATTCCTTTTTGGATACATGCGATGCAGCATTGAATTTGTTTTGGCCTTGACACAGCACTCATAACAGGGAATTCGGTCAAACTTCTAAAAGTAGTTGATACCCCCTTTTATCAACAGTTCCCAAAAACTTTTTTCATTCGCGTATCTCTTGGAAACTCCTTTTTATAAACTTTACACCTTGACAGACCATTTCCATAAATTGCACTCTTCAGATTAGCAAAATGTTTGTAGTCAATCTAGTTGCTATTATTTCAAATCTATAGGTTATAACTGTAAGGCAGGCCATAGACTGTGCAAAATTTCTTTCCTGCAGAAATTTGCATGATTCCCCATCAACAAGGACAGTGTTGACAGGGGAATCCCTTCTGCCAAGCAACTGTCTTCTGCCAGCTGGGGCATGTGGGGGAAGCCATCCCCGTTGGGAGAAGACAGTGATTATCTCTAGTGGCTATAGCAGCCGCTTGCGATAATTGCAAGCGAATCCGGCAGGCTGGTTGCACCAAAGCTGTTAAATCGATCCACTTGGTACATTCTGCCTGCCCATTAATGGTTCAAATCTCGGCCGGTTCCTGCCAAGATTTGAACCGTCTATGGCCAGCCTACATACAGTGCATCCAGAAAGTATTCACAGCACTTCACATTTTCCACATTTTGTTATGTTACATCCTTAGGGCTCTTTCATACGGGCGTTCCGTATGTCCGTATATTACCCCATCCGTTTGCGGGTGATATACGGACATAATGCATGTCAATGGGATTGCGGATGTCAGCGGATGACCATCCGCTGACATCTGATTTGCGTCCTTTCAGTTCTGTTCCGTTTTTTGGAACCCTTTTTTTCTTCCGTTAAAAAAACTTAACGGATGCAAAGTCGGAAGTCAGCGGTGTCATCCGCAATCCCATAGACATACATTATGCGTATATCAGTATATCATCCGCAAAACGGATGGGATGATATGCGGACATACGGAGCAGATGACACAAGTGTCATCCGTGTCCGTGAAAAAAAAAAAAAAAGTGCCGCAGCGGAAGAAGAAATCGGAGCGGCCGTGTGAAAGAGCGCTTATTCCAAAATGGATTAAATTCATTATTTGCCTCCAAATTCTACAAACAATAACCCAGAATGACAATGTGAAAGAAGATTGTTTGAAATGTTTACAAATTTATAAAAAAAGAAAAACAAACAAACAAATGTACCTAATGCTAGCCATACACGTATAGATTTTCGGCCGGAAATTTTCGTTTCAAGAAAATTCATTTGATTTTCTAATCGTTAGTGGGGTTAAATCGATATCCTTTTCCGACTGCAGCGACGGGAAAATTCGTAGGGGCAGAAGGGAAAACTTTTCTCGATCAACGAATTTTCGGGCAGTGTATGTGGTAATCGTTCAGAAATTACATTCATTTTAAAATTAAGTGTTAAAAGACAATTTTCGAACGACATTCGTCTATTCAAAGAATGTTCAAAGAATGTTCAAAGAATGTTCCCGTCCAAAAATCTATACGTGTATGGCTAGCATTAGTATTCACAGTCTTTGCTCAATACTTTGCTGAAGCACCTTTGGCACCAATTGCAGCCTCAAGTCTTTTTGAGTATGATGCTACAAGCTTGGCACACCTATTTTTGGACAGTTTCTCCCAAAAAAAAAAAAATAACAGGGGTTCTATTCCGTCTGTACTCCATCCTCAGAAAATAAGTTTTGGCTGGAGTTGCACTGGTTGAATATTCTCAAGGCAAAAGGCACTAATAAACAATGTTTAGAGTGATTTTCTTGTTAAATTAACTAAGTCATCCAAGAGAAATACGTTCATACTTGTCAGTAGTGACAGCAAAGCTAAGGAAAATAAATCATTACAGAAACTGTTTTGGCAGCATACACACTATCTTTTTTTCTCAGATCCAAGGGCTCCTCTTGTGTTTATCTTGTAGGTATACGGTTACAGAACCAAACCCAGCCTTCTGGCACTGCTCTATAATGCCTGCTATGCAACACAATAAATGTACAGAACTAGGAACTTGGGGACAAATGTGGAGACAATGGTGATAATCAAGTCACTGAATAACACATGCATATGCATACATTGTTATTAGCAAATTTCTTCATTTAGGTTTTTCATTTTTAGGTCCCTTTCACACTTGTTCACGCAATTTTGACTGGACTTAAAGCAATGCCTGTGTAATCTTGAGGTCTTGAGCAGTACTCATTGGAAATCATGGGGTATGACTTGTCATGTGACTTTGCAGTCTCAAGTTGCAGGACAAGTCGCACAAGTGTAAAAAGGGGCTTAAAAGGGAGATATACTCTTATATATCAGCTATTGAGTACAGTACAATATCTTTATATTTAACACAGCGTTACTGCATCATGCCAGATAACAGCTTTTTACACATCTCCCAAATCTCAACCAGATCAGCATAAAGTGGGGTACACACTAGAAGGAAAATCATCCATATAATCGTCAAATTTCCCTCGTTGTTTCACAGCAAGTTGGAACAGAGGAAGGAAATAATGTACCAAACTTCTTGTATGACTTAGGCCCCGTTCACACTGGGGCGATCCGACTTCCAGGGGCGACCTCCGAGGTCGCGGTGCGAGCAGCGCGCCGCGACCTCGGAGCGGCCGGCACGGACTTCATAACATTGAAGTCTATGACGGTCGCCCCAAAGAAGCTCCGGACCCTTTTTCTAAGTCGGAGCGACTTGTGTCGCTCCTATTAGAACGGGTCCGCAGCTTCCCTATGGAAGGGGACCTACGGCGACCTGTGAGGCGACCAGGTCGCCTCACAGGTCGCCCCAGTGTGAACGGGGACAAAGGCTTTTTTTTGTTTGTTTTTTGTTTCTGATCATGTGCAGTCTCTCTTTTCAGATTTTTCTCATATGAAAAACGGTATACATTAATCGAAAATCGTCCATTCTGTTCCCGTACGGTAAACATTTTGGAGTTTGTCCCTTTGGAAATTTTCATTCAGAAGGTCGGAAAGTGGTGTACACACTATCAGAAAATACAATTCTTCCTCGAACGAAAATATTCGCCCAACTTTCCTACCTTAAGGCTCCTTGCACACAGGGTGTCTAGCTGCTGCATCCAGATGTTTTAGTATACCTCCAGAGGACCTGTGTTTCCAGGCATTCATTCCCGAACACATTGGGCCCTGAATGCGAATACCACTTGGTGCAGCATTCAGCCTCAGTATATAAGCAGCCGGGTTATATTCTGCACCTGTGCCTCCCGTCTATACTAAAGCACAGGGATGCACGCACACAGTAACTAGATGCTTAGCAGTGTAATAACTACACAACAAAATTTTGAACCGACAATATTAGCTATCGTTTCCTGTTAATACCGCTCATGTAAGAAAAGATGCGCCACCAGAGAAGGACAGCTATATGAAAACAGCTGCATTCATTCTGGTAATAGTAGTACTCTGTAAAGCCTAATACACACTGCTAGTTTTTTTTTTTTTTTTGTTCAACCCAGCAGTCTGAACTAAAAACAAAACTGACAGCTCAGGTCAAAGCTGCTGTACTAACAATCCGTTGTTAGTACAGCGATTTCCCCTGCTGTGCTATTGTAATCTGGACAGGGGGACGGCCCCTTCACCAGAACACTACAGTCGGCACTATCAGGCATTGGTGGTCGGCAGACTTTTTTTTAGTCATGCCCTGAATGGCCAGCTTCTGTCGAACAGGCAGTAGTACACATGTGCTGAATGTCGGCAGGTTTGTATTTAGCCCGGCCAATTCCGCCCGGCATTCAGCCCATGTGTTCAGGGCTTAAACAGCAAACGAAATTTGTTTGACTTTCATTGCTGATTCAATAGGTACATTTTGAATCACAGTAATTAGTACCAGGCTATTTATTTAAATCATTTAGAGCAGTAGTTCTTAACGGTTTCACCCAAGGAGAACTTTGTGAAATTCTTTTTATTGAAAATTTGTCACATTAAGTTACAGAACAGAAGAAAAGAAAAAGAAAAAAAAAAAAAAAAAAGAAATGCATTTCTTCAGAAAACAGCAGATTACAAAACAAAATAAAGAACAAATAACACTAGAAGCCTTAGCGCCGGTTCACACTGCAGCGACGCTACTTCGCACCGCGACCTCCGAGGTCGCGGTGCGAGCAGCGCGCCGCTACCTCGGAGCGGCCGCCACGGACTTCATAACATTGAAGTCTATGGCGGTCACCTCTGGGTCGCCCCAAAGAAGCTCCGGACCCTTTTTCTAGGTCGGAGCGACTTGTGTCGCTCCTATTAGAACAGGTCCGCAGCTTCCCTATGGGAGGCGACCAGGTCGCCTCACAGGTCGCCCTAGTGTGAACCGGCACTTATTATTCAACCACCCTCAAGGTCTTCACCCAAGATATGGGCAAGAGACTCCTCTCCGGCAAAGCACTGTCCCCCACACAGAAAAAAATTCAACCTTTGAAGTCGTTTCAAACTTCCATACCCTTTAGTAGGCCCAGTAGGCCTAAAGTAGTTTCAGGGAACCCCTGCTGAAATAAATGATATGAGGGAAGAATATCCATTACATTGGTGGTCATTGCAACAAATGCTCCCCTTGTGATGGTGACCAGTGATGGTCAGGATGCTACCGTCACAGATAGCAAAAAACATCATTGGTTTCATACCGCTAGCTCTGACAAGTGACCTTGGATCAGCAAATCTAAAAACACAATAAGATGGGAGGTCAATCAGCCACAGTTAAAAGAACCCCTAGGAATCTAGAATCGAATGCCTCGTACACACGCAACGATATCGGCCGACCAATGTCCAGTGTTGTTGTGTTGGTTGAAATGTGCTCTAGACTGCACATGAATTTTCTTGGCCAACAAAAATCTACTTCAGAAGTGATGTCATGTGATGGTTTACTTTCCGTGTGTATTTTCATCTCTGAGCATGCCCAGTCTTGTTCATCAGATTTTTGTCTGCCGAAATCTGTACTGACTGACAGAAAATCAGCCGTTGTGGTGACGGCCAACAAAAATTTTATAGCCTGCACACCAGATTTTATTTGGCCAAAAAGTCGGAGTCGGTTGTCGAAAGCATCATACTAACAAGCCGAAAATCGGCCAATCGGATGTTGGCCGAAAATTCACGGGCAACTATCGATGCGTGTGTACGAGGCATAAGGAGGAACCCTAGGGTTCTACTGAACTCTGGCCGAGAATGGACGATTTAGAGAGTAATGACGTTTTTCATAAAGAACTATACACAGAACACAGTTTGCTTCCCCAAAAAGATCTTACAGTCTAATTCACCTTTTCTCAACCTTTTTAACACAGAGGAACCCTTGAAATAGCTTTTTTGTTCTTGGGGAACCCCTGATAATAAATAATATATCTACAGTTCATGGAAAAATTAGGGTGATGGTCAATAGGAAGAATGCTCCTTAAATGTGTGGTCTTTGGGAAGATCCCACCATCCCACTTGCAGATAGCTAAAAAAAACATTAGTTTTGGTAGTTACATATCTGCAAGGCAAAAATGACTCATTGCCTAAGGAACCCCTAGCGTCCCCCAGAGAAACCCCTAGTTGTTAAAAACCTGTCTAATGTCCCCTATAAAAACTCATTCAGACACAATGGTCAGTTTTTAGAGGAGGAAGCCATTTAACCTACTAGCATGCTTTGGACTGGGGCAAATAACCTAAAACATCCCAAAGAAACATATAGGCTCCATGCAGAAAACATCCAAGGTTGGAGCCAAATCTAAAATCTCAACAAACCAAAGCCAAGAGGACCAATTACACCACATTGCTGATATATTCCATCCTACTAAATTATAAAAATACAGGTAAGCCTGGAGCATTGGGCAGCTTTAACCTGTACTGTTTTAAACGAATTAACCCAACAATCCCTGGAATCCATATTTAAGGTAAGGTGTATATGAATCTGTTGCAACATAGACACAACTGTTGCAAGCCTCTCTCCAGTGAAGAGGGTGAGTTATACAAGAAGTGAAGATATATAGAGAAGTTTGGAGAGCAAACCTAGTAACTATCAGTTCTAGGCAAACCAATATCCAAATTCGTCTCAACACAATGCTTATATTTGTGACACAATCAACAATTTACTCCAACATTCAATAGGTTTTTTTTTTTTTTTTTTTTAACCTCCACTTTCCTTATTGTGGATATTATGTGTTTATTTTATTTTTTTAAATAGGTTACAACAATAGCACCATACAATAAAAAAACGTGTTAAAATAAGAACTACTTAAATTTGTTGGTACTAACAATGAAAAAATAGTTTAAAAGTTGGCCCAAAGCTTCCAAACTACAAATACACCTTCAGGAATGTGTTACCTTAAGCTGCCCATAGATGGCCAGCTGAACCGGCCAAACTTCGATCCAACTGTAGCCATTCCCTCTTGACAGAAGTCAATCTAATGATCGACTTCTACCAAACAGGACTGTTGGAAAGCTTTGGTCAATCAGCAGGCTGATCAGTGTATCCTGATAGTGGAGGAGTCCCCGCTGTCAGAATAAATGGCACAGAAGGAAGGGAGGTTTCCTTCATTCACCTAGCAAGTGTGGTTGGGAGAAAACAGTTTTTTTTTTTTTTATCTATGCATTTTTATTTTTTTTGTGGATCGGCCCTCTGATTGGTCGAAAAAAAAAAAAAAAAGGGAAGAGGCATCTATGGCCAGCCTTACTGAATCGTGTCCGCTTAGTTTAAAAAAGTTGCAATGTCCTCAGCTGTGTCAGATGACAAAAACTGTAATATGCAAGTTTAATGAAGCGTGACAACAGTGTGCATTAGCAAATTAATGAAATTACCATGACACATGCTTTCTCATAGATATATATTATGTAATATTACCTACAGGAAGTTCCACTAAACTGATAAAAGTCTTACCCTACACAGCCTCAATCTGTAAACTAAAGATTAGCTAATATGTAGACATTTTACAATAGTAAACCACAAAACATGCTACAATTCATCATCAGAACATACAAACAAATGATCACAAGCATATGCTCCTCAGCAACCAGTGAACACCTTTCATTTAAACAGATTGGCTTCTGCTGATGCCAAATACATGATTTGTAACGGAGATTAATCGCTGCTACAAATTGCTAATGCCAGCGATTTAATTGCCAGAGTCACCGGGGAGTGTGCTACAGCATTGGGTTGTGCTTGGCTTCAAATCACTCTCCTTATAGCAACATTCCATGGAGAGGCATTAATAGTAAAAAAGTGTGATTTGGTCACCCGCACAAAATGCTGCCGAATCTTGATCACGAAGTGACAAAGTGATTTAAATATTAAGCAATTCCCAAAAAAAGGGCTCATCTGACATCAGTCTAATGCTTATGACACAGGGAGGACTCGGCTGAGATCTTGCCCCTGACAATTTGTCAAGATTGGCAGCGGCAGGATCGCTAAGAGGATGCTCATTTATTCCGATGATATAGAGATTCAGCAGTGTTTACGCCAGCAAGAAAGTGTCACCTCACCGCATCTGGCTACAAAAGGGAGACATTCCATAGGCACACACATAGTCTTTTTTTAGCGATCCTGGCACTGGCAATTTGTCACTGGTGTCAGAAATGACCCATTGGCCATCAGCCTTGGGTTAATGTCATACGGGTGTTTTTTTTTGTAGAGCTTAATCACCCAGGCTGGACGGTGGTAAACATAGGTTAGTTAGCCACAAAGCTTTAAATTAACATGGTTGCAGCACATTGTGGCCAAAATCTAAAATCTGATTGGCAATATTGCCGCCAAACACAACTATTCAAGTGAATATGGGTGTGCCCCAACTGAGAACTCAACACTTGGTTTCTCGGAACGATTTTTTTTTTCTATTAAAATAACACATTTTGCTGAAAATAGGCTGTTCAGGAGGTGGCATAATTGCCTCAAATACTTGGGCCAGCCATAGACAGAGGGATTTTCTTTCCTGCAAACCATGTTGCATGGAAAGATCACTAGATTCTCCCATCAACACAGTCAGTGTTGATGGGGGGGATTTCTCCCGCAAAGCCATTGTGTTCTCCCAGCAGGAGGTGAGGGAAGCTGTCCCTGCTGGGAGAACACAGTGATCATTTCTAGAGGCTATAACAGCCGCTAGCAATACTTGCATGTAAAAATTCAACAGCCTGGTTGTACCCAAGTTGATTGATCAGCCTGCCTATACATGGTTTAAATCTCACGCGTCGAAAATTGGCAGGGAATTGTCGGCCAACGTCCGATCTGCCTATTTTCGGCTTGTTAGTATGATGCTTCCGACAACCAACTCCAACTTTTCGGCCGAAAAAAAATCTGGTGTGCAGACTATAAAATTTTTGTTGGCCGCCAACATAACGGCCGATTTTCGGTCAGTCAGTACAGATTTTCGACAAGTCTGGGCATGCTCAGTGAAGAAAGAACACAAAGAAAGCAAACCAACACATGACATCACTTCTGAAGTAGAATTTTGTTGGCCGAGAAAATTTGTGTGCAGTCTAGGCACATTCCAACCAACAAAACACAGCTTGGACAAAAGTCGGACGATCGGTCGGCCGATAATCATTGCGTGTGTACGAGGCATAACAAGATTCAAACCAACTGTGGCCAGCTTTGGCAGCTGAAACGGGATCCACCACAAAACGTGTTGAAGAGAAGCGGTAGAGAGTGGTACTTCCATAAAGCAACTTCCACTGGTGATTTTACCGCTGACTTTAAAGAACTTGTGAATCTCAATCACTGAGCAACAAATTGCATTAAAAATTGAAGAGTTAAATGACTCAAAGGAAATTCATATGATCTTAGTGAGAAAATCCCAATTAACAAAACAGGAAAGGGGGAGAAAATCATGGAACAAATTTGGCTATATGACATCAGCCTAATGGTGGCTATACACGGTGCTTTAAACTGATAGATCACATAAATCAACCGAACAATCAATTTTCATGGCAAAATTTGATTGAGATTCCATATTTGTGAACCCCAAGTGTTGATTAATTCCATACATAAAACAATTGTATCAAGTTGATCAGACAGAAGCACGGGTCATCCTTTGTTTTTCCAGCTGACTGGAAGGGGTGAACCATAGGAATGGCTAAGGTTCCTTTCACACGGGCTTTCCGATCAGGTCCGCCTGTCAGTTTTTCAGGCGCATCAGATCGGATGCTCCATTCAACCCTATGGGGCAGCGGATGTCAGCGAAGACATGTCCTCTGACACCCGCTGCTATCCAATCCAATCTTGTCTGTAAAATCCAGACGGATGGAAACCCTATTTTCCATCCGTCTGGAGGATCGGATCGAATGAAAAACGGACAGGTGGTCCGTTTTCATACGATCTCCCATAGAGGAGAGCGGGGACCTGACAGCTCTGTCTCTGCAAAGTAAGCGGAGACAGAGCTGTCATCCGCCTGCTCAACGGCGATCGCCGGATCAACCCCCCATGAGCAAAACGGAGTCCGCCGGGCGGAAAGCCTGTGTGATAGGACTCTTAGAACACAAAAAAACACCATTGATTGACCCTGTATGATCTTTTTTTCCCCCCCTTTCCACAACTGATAATCTTGGATTGAATGGAACATCCCTGATGTCACTCAGGCACACCATTTTCACCTTGCTCGATTCACGTCCAATTTGAACATTTTGTTGATAGCTCAGTTTTACAGCCCTGTGTATGGTGATCACCACGTTTCTGTTGGACTGTACACCCTATTTAAGGTCTACCAACATACATGTAGTGCAAGAGCATACCTAATGGATACACATTGATTGGAAAGACTAAGGAAGACTCTACATTACATAGTGTTAGTAAATCTAAGGTTGATTGTACAAAGCTTGTATAGACAGATTGTGTGGGGTGTATGGTGACCCTAAAGCTGGATACACACTATACAACTTTTGTTGTCAGATTTACCTTCAACGATGTAGCACAAGGGCCTGCCAGATTGCATACAAATTGAAAGTGTTTAGGTCTGACCTCATATTATATGGTTTTGGGAAGTCTGAAGGAAAAAAAAAATCTAAAGAAAATTGTATAGTGTGTATCCAGCTTTAAACCTTGCACACACACGATTAGATTATTGGACTTTTTTTTTTTCTTTTCTTTTTTTTGCATGCTAGTCTCCATATTGATAATAAAGAGTTTACCAAAGTTATGAAAATTCTTGCACGACAGAATAAAAATTCGGAAGTGATATAATATATTGCATTGCATTTTTAGACAAAAACTGTACTGAACAAAACCTTACGATCTGGTATCATACGAGAAAAACGTTCGTGTTTGTCCCTTTGGATGAACTGTCCTGATCGACTCTCGAAAGCTGTATACTAATGATCAGATTATGGTACGATCGTTTCGAAAGCGATCGTTTTCATCCAAATGTTCTGATTGTGTGTACTAGGCTTAAAGCGCTATTCATTTCAAAAGCCAATGCTCATTACTGTAATCAGACGCTATAAAAATGTACACATGGAATGTTCCCACCCACCTATTCCATGAACGGCCCTAAACTAAGACAGGAGCAGCTGTGCATGGCAAACCAGTCAGCTTCCAGCTTTCATTTCTAAAGCTTAACTGAACAGGATGAAGCTAGAAGCTGATTGGTTACTAGGCAAAGCTGCTCCAGTTTTAGTAAACCTATGGAATCCCCCCACAACTGCTGGATCAGAATAAGTTTCCAGCACATGTCTAAGTAAAGTCCAGCTCCTGCACCATGTGTAAGTTGCTGCACACAATGCTGCAGGCAGATTCCATCTCCTGGTGAGAAGTTGAAGAAAGAGATGAGAGTGAGCAGAGAGGCGCCTAATAACAAAGACATGAGTGTCTCCTTTGTATGTGTAGGGATCAGTGATCACTTACCTTTCCTGTGATCCTCAGGTGTCCTGTGATCACACAGCCTGTACAGTAGGGATGACAGAGCAGTCACTGAGCTCCTGGGACACACGCCGTACTCTATAGAGGAGAGATGTGATCAGTTACTCACAGAGGAAATGACTAGCCCTAATTCCTAAGGTAGGGCTATTAGCATAGACAAGTCCCCGCCCACCCCACTGTCTGCTCTATGACAGGGGGCGGGGCCCAGGGAGTGACAATGACCAGACTGGTACCTGGCTCACTGATCTCTGCTGCGCTAACCCCTTCACTGCCACAGCCTGGGCTCACGGGGGGAGAGGAGGGGAGGGGGGAGTATTGCACAATAACATCACAGCGATTTTCCAGATGGGACAGCAGCTGACTTTCATCAGAAACCTCAGAGTGTTCCAAAGAGGACAGTGCGGTTTAATAAATGATCAGGACAATGACGTTACCATATGCTTTATGATGGTGTTACTGGAAGAGCTCGCCCTTCTCTTGTTGAATCATGGAAAAACTTTACAGGCTCCTTTCTTCTCCATGTTTACCTTAAAAGGCCCAAGATGCTTTATATCGCACTGCTCCTGGTTGCTGCTCTCTAATGCCCCGTACACACGCATCGATTATTGGCCGGGAATTTTCGGCCAACGTCCGATCGGCCGATTTTCGGCTTGTTAGTATGACGCTTTCGACAACCGACTGCGACTTTTCGGCCGAATAAAATCTGGTGTGCAGGCTATAAAATTTTTGTTGGCCGTCAACACAACGGCCGATTTTCCGTCAGTCAGTACAGATTTCGGCAGACAAAAATCTGATGAGCAAGACTGGGCATGCTCAGAGAAGAAAAAACACAAAGAAAGCTAACCAGCACATGACATCACTTCTGAAGTAGAATTTTGTTGGCCGAGAAAATTTGTGTGCAGTCTAGGCACATTCCAACCAACAAAACACCACTCTGGACAAAATTCGGACGATCGGTCGGCCGATAATCGTTGCGTGTGTACGAGGCATTAGGCTGTCCATACATTATCCAATTTTTTTCCCATATGATAGGAGATCAAACCTAAAGGCCCGTACACACGTACCGATCGTCGGCAGACAAGCGTCGGCCGACGACCGATCTGCCGATTGTACGCTTGTTAGTATGATGCCTCCGACAGCCATCAGCGCACATTCTGCCGACAAGAATCTGTCATGCAAGCATTAAAATTTTTGTATGCCGACACCAGAGCGGCCGATTGTTCGTCAGTCAGTACAGAATTCGGCCGACAGACAGCAGATTTGCAAGACTGGGCATGCTCAGAAAAGAAAAAACACAGGGAAAGTTAACCATCACATGACATCACTTCTGCAGTCGGCTGTAGTCGGCAGACAAAATTCTTGTGCTGTCTTTGCACTTTTCAACAGACACGACAGCCCTGGGACAAAAGACGGCCGATCGTTCGCCGACGATCGGTACGTGTGTACGGGGCTTAACCACCTTCTATTTGTATGCAATCAGCAGGTCCCTGCACTTTAGGCTGGCCATACACTATACAATTTTCTTGTTCAACTTTCCTTTAGATTTACCAAAACCATGTAATATAGGGTCAAACCTAAACACTTTCAATTTGTATGCAGTCAGGCAGGCCCATGCACTACATAGTTTAAGGTAAATCTAAAGGAAATTGAATAAGAAAATTGTATAGTGTATGGCCAGCCTTAGAGTTAAAAGTTAATCTAAGGCCCCCACTTTCACACTTGTGCAACTTTTCCTGCGACTTGGGGCTACAAAGTCCAATGAGTACCGTTCATAGTAGGGATCGACCGATTATCGGCAATGCTGATATATCGGGGGCCGATATGCATTTTCTCCGATATATCGGAATCGGCCCCTGAGGATACCGATATTGCCGATATTCTAGGAAAGTGCTATACTGGAGTGATGCCTGCAGCTAGAGGCATCACCCCGGTACCAACGTCCATAGCCGACAGCCAGCTGTCTTGTAATGACAACCGATGCGGCTGAGAAGCCGCTCAGCTGTCATCACAAGGAGCGGGAGGGGACGTCTCCCGCCGCCTTCGGCGGCTCGCCCGGTTCTCCCGTCCCACTGGGAGACCGGGGCATACTACCTACACGGCCGCCGAAGAGAAGACCCGATCAAAGCTGCATTCGGCTCTGATTGGGCATCGATGTAAAAAATCCGGAAGTGATGCACTTCCGGCTTTTTGAATTTTTTTAAGTGCAGAGGAGGGGTTTGGGGCTTTTAGACCCCCAGATCCCTCCACAACAGTACCTGTGAAAAATAAAAAAAATGTTTTTTTTTAAATGTCAGAAAATATCGGCCGATCCCGATATCCGATGACCAAAATATCGGTATCGGCACGAAAAAAATTATATCGGTCAATCACTAGTTCGGAGCCAGGCCTGCTGTTAGAAATCACAGGGCCCTGTACAGCCTACCTGACAGCACCCCTCCACTGAATACATCAAGACAATATTTTCACTAAAAATACACTAAAATCATTATTAGCTGACACATTCATAACAGAGAACCTGTGTGAATTAGCCCTTTTTATTAGTTTTTTACATAAAAAAAAAAATTCATGTTTACAACTATTTTATTTTAAATTTTTTTAAAATTAATATTACAATGCTTTATTATTTTCTTTTACAATTTGTTATTTTTTTACAGGACAGGGAAGCTTGCAGCGCTGGAAGGAGGGTGGGACAGTGAAAAGGGGTCAGGGGCGGACTGACCATTCGGGGATTAGCCCCAGTACACATTGGTCCGATTTGATATGTCAAATCGCATGTCAAATCGGAGCCAAATGCCAGCAATTGCACCGTTCAAATCGGTGCAACGTCAACTTTGCGGCGCCGCACCAATCCCCAAAAGTAGTTTCTGTACTATTTTTGGTGACTTCGGGGGGAGGGGGGTTGCCATTTCCATAGACATCTGTGCAGGATGTCTGTGAAATCGCCCCCAAAGTCGGACTGAAATGGTGGCTTGAAATCGTGTGAGTTCAGCTGAACTCACACGATTTCAAACCAGCCTCAGTGTGAACCTGGGGTAAAGGATAGTGAAAAGGAAAAAATGTGTAACCACTAGACCTCCGGAAGTTTTTACCCCTTCATGATCAGGGCATTTGTTGCTATTCAGCACTAAGCTACTTTAACTGGTAATTGTGTGATCATGTGACACTGTACCCAAATGAAATCAATATATTTTTTCCCCACAAATAGAGCTTTCTTTCAGTCCCGGTTCATACTTATGCGATGCGGGAAGGCTGCGAATTTGCAGCCTGTTCCCGCATTGCAAACGCACCCCTGGCAGTTCACACTGCCATATGCGATACGCAGGGGGTGTCAATTAAATGTTAACGACCCCCCCCCCAGTTTGATCACAGTGCGATCTGACAGTTCGCAAAGGATCGGATGGCACAAGTGTGAACCGCTGTGCGATCCGATCCTGATGCGGCTGGAAAAAAGGGTCCTGTGCGTCTTTTGTGCGGGTGCAGTGCGAATTTCAGCCATACAAAGTGTATGGCTGAATTCGCACTGCACATCTGATCGCATGTAATAAAGGAGCAGTGCGCTCCGAATTACATGTGATCGCCACACTCGCAAGAGTGTGAACCGGCCCTTAGTGGTAATTGATCATCACTGGGTTTTTTATTTTATAAATAAAAAATACAGTAAATTTGAAAAAAAAAAAAAAAAACAATATTTTTTTACTTTCTGCTTAAAAACATATCCAATAAAAAATGTAAAAAAATGTCTTCATCAGTTTAGGCCAAAATGTATTCTGCTACATATTTTTGGTAAAATAAAAATCCCAATAAGTGTATACTAATTGGTTTGTATGAAAGTTAAAGCGGCTACAAACTATGTGATATATACTGCAATTTTTATGTATTTATTGCTAGTAATGGCAGTGATCCGATGGCTGGGGCAATCAAAGGGTTAACTCTCTGCCTAGTAATGTGTAAAGTGTTTACTATGTGGTGCTTTACCACTTAAGCCCCGGAAGATTTTACCCCCTTCCTGACCAGGGGGTTTTTTGCGATTTTTTACTGCGTGATTTTAACGGACAATTGCGCGGTCATGCGACGCTGTACCTAAACGAATTTTCACGTCCTTTTTTTCCCACAAACAGAGCTTTCTTTTGGTGGTATTTGATCACCTGTGCGATTTTTTGATCATGCGCTATAAACAAAAAATAGCGGAAATTTTGCAAAAATAACAATATGTTTCACTTTTTTTTATATGAAATTCCCCCCCCAAAAAATGTAAAAATCAAAATTTTTTTAACATTTTCGGCCAATTTGTTTTATGCTACATATGTTTGGTAAAAAAAAAATCGCAAAAAGCGTATTTTGATTGGTTTGCGCAAAAGTTATCGCGTTTACTAACAAAGGGAAAGATTTTTGTCATTTTTGGTGGTTTTTTTTTTTAACGAGTAATGGCGGCGATCTGCGATTTTTTTTAGCGGGACTGCGACATTGCAGCGGACAGATCGGACCCTTGACTGACATTTTTGACACTTTTGGGGGTACCAGTGACATTACTGCAGTAATCAGTGCTATACATATGCACTGTTACTGTAAAAATGACACTGGCAGGGGATAACTGTATTGGAGAGGGAGGGGTTAAGTGTGTCCTAGGGGCGTGTTTCTAACTGTGATGGGACATGTCTACTATTGTAAAAACAGAGATCAACGGTTCTACATAGTAGAACCGTCTGATCTCCATTTTTACACAGGGGAGAATGACAGGCGGCTTGTTTACATAAGCCGCCCGCCTTTCTCCCGCTCTACCGACGATCGTAGTGTGACCGGCGGACATCGGGTCCTCCGGTCACACGCGCGGACACCTCTGTGAACGAGCCGGGGCGGGCGCGCGCTCGCCCGCTATTGGCTCAAAAGCCGGTCACAGGCTAGCGACGTAGATCTACGTCACTCTGCCTGGCCGGGGCTGACTGCCGCAGTAAATATACTGTGCGCAGTCGGCAAGCGGTTAACTAGGGGATTGCAGGTTTTTATTTCCTCCTTTGCAGGGAAACAAAAACCGCCACATCACTGATATCAGTAGAGAGCTCTGTGTTGTTTACATACACAGAGCTCTCTCCTGTCACTCACTCCGCTGATTAGCAGGTCCAGCCAAAAATCATTGGCTAGGACCCGGTGATCAGCATGTGCTGGAGCCAGTAACAGCGCAGCTGGGTGGGCAGGCGCACATGGGTCCCTCACGCGGAAATACAAAATCACGTATTGATACGTGATTCTGTGCAGCCAGCCCACACTGTAGCAGTATAATTACAGTACATGGTCGGCAAGTGAATAAAGTATGGCCAGCCTTAGGGTGGCCATACACACTTCCACAAAAGATCAATCTCTATTCCGATCGGAATAATCCATCTCTATTAGATGAATCATTTGATAAATATGTAGGCAGGTACAGTCTACTTTCTCCACTGCAGGTGGCGCTCTTCTGCAGCAGCAGGGGAAGCTATCCTATTTGATGATGCCATCCCATGTGACTCAAGCAACCATCTTGGGTCAGACCGAGCCTATTTAAGGCCCTGGCTCCCAGGTTTGGTGTGCATTTTGCAAGTTGGCAGAGTAGGAACAGGTGCCCTGTCTGTTAGGGACAGTACTACTGGCAGGGAAAGGTTCCCAACGAGGTGGGAAAGCAAAGGATCGCTGCTTTTCTGGAAATCTTCCTGCTTGGGCCTGAAATGGCCAGGTTGCATTCTGCCTCTCTTTACAGATGCTGTTAGTCCGGCTGGAACCCGCTCTTTTCACATTGTTGGGACCCATAAGTACACCTGGTTGGGCAGTTTTTCCACCAGGTTCGTTGTGAACCGTTACGGTAATACTTCAGCACAAGTTTTAATATTGAATTATTGTCGCCACACCACACTACACTCCACCTACAAAATTGCCACACAGGGAAGTAGATCTCAATGCATGGTTAACCCTTATAACGCATTGAAAGTTTGCTTTTAGGGCTATTACCCGCACATATGCATCCATGAACAGCTGTGAGCACACTCTTAGCGCAATGACTTAGCTGTCAAAGACAGCTCCTGCCTCTAGTAAGGCCCCTTTCACACAGGCGGACCGTTCAGATCCGCCTGTCCGTTTTTTTGGCGGATCTGAACGGTCCCCCCATGCATTCCTATGGGGCATCGGATGTCAGCGGAGACATGTCCGCTGACATCCGACCCGATCCGATCCGTCAAATCTGGACTGATGGAAACCCTATTTTCCATCCGTCCAGCAGATCGGATCGGATGGGATCGGGGGAGAACGGACTGACGGTCCGTTGACATCCGATTTCCCCCATAGAGATGCATGGGGAACTGTCAGCTGTGTCTCCGCACACAGCGCGGAGACACAGCTGTCCTCCTGCTGCTCAGCGGGGGATCCATCCCCCGCTGAGAAAAACGGACTCCGTCCAGCGGACGGAGTGTGTGAAAGAGCCCTAATGGTCTGGAGCCAGCTGGGACCAGCTTGCAATCATGTCAGCACTGTGACAGCCAAGATCCTGTTAGAGCAGTATTTAAAAAAGTGCCCCCTACAGGTTTGTGCCATAATATGCTAGTATGCACTGCAGACTAGCATATTATGACAGACTTCCCTTTCAAATGGAGCCCTCCAGTGGCACAATGTCACTTTTCCCGGCGCTTCTATCTATGCCTGGTCTTCCTTCAGGGTTTGCATGCTATGGACCTTTGATTGGCGGAACTGTAATGAAATCACTCCTGTACATGGGAGTCACCATGATGGCATAGCGCTTTCTGCATTCAGGGCACACTCAGCACTGAAAGAAGAGTGCACTGTCATTTGGAGCCATTGCGAGGTTTCCTAGAGTTTACTACCACTTTAAAGAGACACCGTGGCTGGGTTAAAAGAGGTTAAGATATGATTTTAATTTACAATTGTAAGTTATCGATCGCATCTCTGTGTAATCTTATTATCTCATCAAGCAAAATACAATCATACTCATAAACAAAGTACACTATATTACCAAAAATATTGGGACACCAGTCTTTACACGCACATGAACTTTAATGGCATCCCAGCCTTAGCCTGTAGCGTTTAATATTGAGTTAGCCCACCCTTTGCAGCTATAGCAGCTTCAACTCTTCTGGGAAGGCTGTCCACAAGGTTTAGGAGTGTGTCTATGGGAATGTTTGACCATTCTTCCAGAAGCACATTTGTGAGGTCAGGCACTGATGTTGGAGAGAAGGCTTGGCTCGCAGTCTCTGCTCTAATTTATCTCAAAGGTGTTCTAGCTGGTTGAGGTCATCACAGTGCAGGCCAGTCAAGTTCCTCAACCCCAAATTCGCTCATCCATGTCTTGCTCATCCAAGTCCTATTCAAAACTATGCATGCTTTATGTGCCTTAAGATTTGATCTCAGCAGATGACGTGAAGTGACTGTAGTGAAATACACTGCCTTGCCAAAAAAAAGTCGTCACCAAAAAAAAAAGGTCACACACTCTAATATTTTGTTGCCTTTAATTACGGCATGCATTCGCTGTGGCATAGTTTTAATAAGCTTCTGCAATGCCATAAGATTTACAGTATTTCTGTCCAGTGTTGCATTAATTTTTCACGAAGATCTTGTATTGATGATGGGAGAGTCGGACCATTGCGCTAAGCCTTCTCCAGCACATCCCAAAGATTCTCAATGGGGTTCTGGACTCTGTGGTGGCCAATCCATGTGTGAAAATTATGTCTGATGCTCCCTGAACCACTCTTTCACAATTTGAGCCCAATGAATCCTGGAATTGTCATCTTGAAATATGCCCGTGCCATCAGGGAAGAAAAAATCCATTGATGGAATAACCTGGTCATTCAGTAACTGTCCAATAGGATAGTTACCTCATGCTTAGTTTAGTTAGTTGCTCAGTTAAAGCCAGATAACAACTTTTTTTTTTTGGCCAGGCAGTGTATTTAGCCACAAAAGGGATCATCTACAAATCTGTATATATAATAACAACAGTACACCAAGCATGTAAAAAAAAATATTAATGTTTTTTCAATAATGACTTTAGGGTATGTGGTCAAAAAATACCTTAAAATGTATCTAAAGTTTAAGAACAAAAACTGTGAGCTGCCAGCTCTGTATTGCAGAAGATGCATGCACTGTCCCTTATTTAATAAAAAACACTTGGTAAAGTGCAATAATGAGTGCAAATAAAACAATCCCTTTTAAAGCTGTTACAAAGGTTTTTTTTCCCTTAAAATAATAAACATGTTATACTTACCTGCTCTGTGCAATGGGGGTTCAGAAGCAGGCAGAACAGATAGGGGGACTAGTGGTCCTCCCTATCAGCAGCCCTGAGTGTGGGCTTGATTCCTAGCTGGGCTGTGTGCATACATAAACACACACAGTGAGGCTCAGCTCCGCCACTCGTTCTCTGCTCACAGAATTTGATTGACAGCAGCAGAAGCCAATGGCTCCCTCAGCAAAGTCGGTGGAGAGGGGAGAGGCTACAGACAGGTACAGTGCCATATCGAGGGCAGACTGAGGTAAGTATTTAGAGTGGGGTGATACTGCTACTGGCACATATTTTACCTTAATGCAGGGAATGCATTAACAGCCCATTCAGACTGCCGCAAACCGACTTTGGGGGGCGACCTGTGAAGTCACGGTGCACAGCGTGCACCGCGACTTCGGCACAACTTGCAGAGACTTCATATAATTGAAGTCAATGCAAGTCGCCTCCAGGTCGCCCCAAAGTAGTACAGGACCCTTTTTCTAAGTCGACCTATTAGAACGGGTCTTGTACTAATCAATTGCGAGCGAAAGCGACCGCGACTTGTCAGGCGACTTGGTCGTCTGACAAGTCGCGCTAGTGTGAATGGACTCTAAAGAGTATCTTTAGTTTTATTTGTAAACATTTAAAAATCAGCAGCTACAAATACTGTTTAGGCCCCATTCACACTAGTGCGACTTGTCCCGCGATTTTAGACCGCAAAATCGCATGACAAGTCGTTTTCCATTATTTTCAATGAGCCCCATTCATATCAGTGCGTTTTGAAGTCGCACCGACTTCAAAGTAGTTCCTGCACTACTTTGCCACGATTTTAATGCATTTTGAGGCATATAGCCTTGCCCATGCTTTCAAAATCGCGGCAAAAATCATGCCGCGAAATCGCGGCAAAATTGCGTTGCAATAGTGTGAAAGGGGCCTTAGAAGAAACAACCCCCTTTCTTTGTGGGACTTTAAATGTAACAATGGAAATCTCTCAGGAGAAGAGGATTGGTATTTAAAAGTGAAATTTATTTTAAAGAGAAAGTGTAAATACTGAAAAAGTCATCATATCAACAATAGTATATATTCATTGACTTTGGACTATCATACAGTCATACAATACAATCACAGGTATAAAGCAGAATCCAACGCGTTTCAAAGGTTGTCAAATGCAAAATTCTTCCTCAGGGAATCTGCATATATTCCTGAAAAGCATAATTCAATATAAATTATAGGTTCCATGGAGAGGACATACAAATATTCATATTACAATAATAGTTACATTGATCCAAGCAAATGTGCAGCTGCGACATTCTTCTCCCCCAGTATTCCTTGGAAATCTCTCTTGGCCCCCCAGTACACACCCCAGACCCACCCACCCCCAAAAGGATACCACCCCACAGGAAAAAACCTCCCCAACACATAGGAGACAAAGAAAAAGAAAGGGAGAAAGACAAGCCAATGGGGAGACCCCTTGATGAAATGCCCAGCGTACTAAAGCCACATACCTGCAGAAAACAGTACCCCATAGGATTGCCCTTCAGGGGATAAATTTGTTCTCCCAAAGCCGAAAGCTAGAGTCAGGTGTGTTCAATTAAGAATTTTTCATTGACCTGGAAACAGTGAGTGTGTCTTGTGATTATTATCAGAGGAACTGGGGTAATGTGTTGATAGTTATATAGATAAATATACACAAGAAGTTCACCAGTTATGATGATTTTCAGTATATAAAAGAAAAGTTTTTAAAAAGAAAGTTCAAAGAGGTTGCCCTCCAATGTATATATCTACAAATACTGTAGCTGCTGACTTTTAATAAAGAGACACCTGTTTAGGGATCCAGCACTGTTCTCACGGGGTCGATTCTTTGCTGGTCTTCAGGTCTCTGGCGCCACCATGTGAACTGGAGAACATCTGCTGGGATCACCTTGGTGAAGTGGGAGCGGATGCCTGATAAAACTAGGTAGCCGCTCGCCAAAAAAAGAAAATGTTCCAAAAGGGCAAGGGGGTTCTGGAAGGAGGATCAGCAGAGCTTCTCTTTAGGCCCCTTTTACACAGGCGGGGGCCGTTTAGATCCGCCTGTCCGTTTTTTTTTGGCGGATCTGAATGGTCACCCCATGCATCTCTATGGGGCATCGGATGTCAGTGGAGACATGTCTGCTGACATCTGACCCGTCAAATCTGGACGGATTGAAACCCTATTTTCCATCCGTCCAGCGGATCGGATGGGATCGGATGGGATCGGATGACAACGGACAGACAGTCCGTTCTCATTCGATTCCCCCATAGAGAAAAGCGGGGACCTGACAGCTCTGTCTCCGCACACAGCACGGAGACAGAGCTGCCATCCGCCTGCTCAGCGGGGGATTGGCGGATCGATCCCCCGCTGAGAAAAACGGAGTCTGCCGACGGACTCCCCTGTGTGAAAGGGGCCTTAGGGATTAAATTACGCTTTAAGATAAAAAAATGTCTGGGCTTTTGAACCACTTTATCCCCTGTATGTAAAGAGAATTTTACAAGATGACCAGTGCAACATAAAAGTAAGCTTGTATCAATTAATTCTTGTGTAACATAAAATGTAACAATTTTTTCCAGATCATGTGAAAACAATCATAGAGAAAAGTCCACAAGTCTCCAAGTTGTGCAGAAAACTCTACCATGTACCAATCTCTCTCTGTGTAAGTCCCGATTCACACATATGCAAAGCGGGAACCCTGCAAATCAGCTGCGGGTTCCCGCATCGCACCTGACTAGCAGGCAGTTCACACTGGCATATGTGAATCACTGGGGGTGTCAATACAAAGTTAATGACAACCCCAGATCAGTTTGCACACGAATCGGATCGCATAGGTGTGAACAACCATGCAATCCGGTTCTGGTGCAGACCAAAAAAAGGGTCCTGTGCGACTTTGTTCTGAATGCAATGCAAATTCAGCCATACAATCTGTATGGCTGAATTCACATCGCACAGACATCGCATGTGATTTGCAGAGCAGTGGCAATTTTTCATTTTTTTTTAGTTCAACCTAGGCTTCAACCCCCATTCACACATCTCTTTTTTGCTGAATGTGTGACAAAACTCACAGGAAACAGGGGTTTTGCCACGCTTTTTGAAAGCAACGTACTGCAAACACACATCACGCTTATGGCGGCATCAATTGTTAATGGCACCCAAAACGTGGTTAGCAGACACACGTTTTGATTTTTTGCACGGCAAACGCGGGTTGAAAAAACGCACAATGCTCCGTGCCCCAAGAAGCAGGGAGACAACTTTGGTGCATTTGTTATGTACAGGGTTTCCTTTAATAAGTGAAGCCTATTTAAGGAGGAAAAAAAAAAAAGAGTGGGAACTTTGTGAAGTGCGAATGGGGCCTTAGTCCATCTCCCCCCTATTATGCCACTTTTAAATCGTGTTTGTGATTGAATTGGACCAGCACTTACCAGATTAAGAAACTCCTTATTCTAAATGGGTCATCTGTGTTTTTTTTTCTCCTCAAATGCCGGTATTCCCATTCATATATCAATCCATCATCTAGTAATGTGCAAAAGTCTTAGGCAGGTGAGAAACATTATTGTAAATTACCACTTCTGGACCAGAAGGTTTTACCCCCTTAATGACCAGGCTATTTTTTGCAATACGGCACTGTGTTAATTTAACTGACAATTGCGCGGTCGTGCGACGCTGTACCCAAAAAAAATTAGTGTCCTGATTTTCCCACAAATAGAGCTTTCTTTTGGTGGTATTTGATCACCTCCGCAATTTTAATTTTATGCGCTATAAACAAAAAAAATAGCAACAATTCTTTTTTTTTTTTCCTGCTATAAAACATTCTCGAAAGAAAAAATTAAAAAACTAAAAATTTTCATCATTTTAGGCCAATATGCAACATATTTTTGGTATATAAAAAAAAAATCCCAATAAGTGTATATTGATTGGTTTGCGCGAAAGTTACCACACCTACAAACTAGGGAAAAGATTTGTGTACTTTTTATTTATTTATTTTTGTTCTAGTAATGGCGAGGATCAGCGATTTTTCGCGGGACTACGACATTGCGGCAGAAAGATCGGACACCTAACTGACATTTTTTGACACTTTTGGGGGGACCAGTGACATTACTACAGTAATCAGTGCTAAAAATATGCACTGTTACTGTACTAATGACACTGGCAGTTAACACCAGGGGCGATCAAAAGGTTAAATGTGTCCCTAGGAGGTGCTATCTAACTGTGTTAGCGATGGGCTTACTGAATGAACACAGAGACCTGTGTTCCTTAACACAGGATGCCTATGCTCATTACTGTTCATTACTGACAGAACAGCAGACTGCCGTTCTGTCTCCATGGACCCGCTGATTGGCTCCCCCTGTAGCCAAGCAGCGTATGCGCGCAACTCTGGCGGTGCGCATGCGCCCACTAGCAGCCCAGTGAAACGACATACAGTTACATTGTTTCGTGGGACAGAGCCAACCTGCTGAAGTATATGTACTAGTTTGCGGGCGGCAAGTGGTTAAGAATGCTTTCACAAATAGAAGTGTTGATAGTTTATTTTTATCAATTAACAAATTGGAAAATAAATAAACAGAAGAGAAATCCAAAACAAATCAATATTTAGTGTGACCACCCTTTGCCTTCAAAACAGCATCATTTTTCTAGGTACAGTACACTTGCACACACTTTTTAAAGGAACTTGGCAGAGGTTGTTCCAAACATCTTGGAGCACTAATCACAGATCTTCTGTGGATGTAGGCTGCCTCAAATCCTTCATGTAATCCCAAGCAGACTCAATGATATTGAGATAAGGGCTCTGTGGGGGCCAAACCATCACTTCCAGGACTCCTTATTTTTCATAATGCAGAAGATAGTTCCTAATGACATTGGAGGTATTTTTGGGGGTCATTCTCCTGCTGCAGAAAAAAATTGGGGTCAATCACACTCCTTGCTGATGGTATGGCATGATGTATAGGTATCTGCCTGTATTTCTCAGCATTGAGGACACCATTGATCCTGACCAACTCTCCAACTCCATTTGCTATAATGCAGCCTCAAACTTGCAAGGAACCTCCGCAATGCTTCACTGTTTCCTGCAGACACTCATTATTGTACTGTTCTCCAGCCCGTCAGTGAACAAAATGCCTCCTGCTACAGACAAATATTTCTAATTTTGACTCATCAGTCCAGACCACCTGCCGCCTTTCGTCTGCACCCTAGTTCCTATGTTTTCATACATAGTATGGTCACTTAGCCTTGTTTCCACCTCAGAGGTATGGATTCCATGATCCCCTGATTAAGTCAGCACGGGCTGACGAAACGTGCGTCGGGAGCGTGAGACCGTAGACTTCCGGGTTGGTGGAACGCTGTTGTGAAGCGGTGTTCATTTATCCAGCTACCGTGAATATCCATGACTTTACAAAGCGACTTTTCTTGGAATTGTAGTAAGTGCATTACCTTTTTAATAAAGTTTGATGTTATCGACTTACTGCACCATGAGAGCTTTCCTATATGTCCTTACTGAGATCCTGTACCTGGTCTGAAGGTTTACCCCGGTTGGTGAGGGAATCTGAAGTGGAGGATCGGTGTATTTATTGGATCAATATGTCTATGTGACCCCCTGTAATCAAGGGGTCATATACTTCTGGTAAGAAGTACCTTGTAAGAGCACTGGGTGAAAGTTTGGAGGTGGAGGCTTTTAATCACTCCTATCGAGTCTATGCTTTTATCAAAAATTGTTGCTGCTGATCGTTGGACTTTTTACTGATATTGAGCATTTTAGAGACTTTTTGCACTCCCATATTTATTATTTATGTATTTATTTGCACTAGCACTTTATTGATGAACACCTATGTGTTGAGCGCAATATACTCACCTTTTAAAATGGATTCCATGAGGACCACTTCTGGCCAGACAGTGCATGGGTGTACTAGGTCCTACTGTTTTCCACCAGTTCTGTGCCGATGGCACTGCTGGACATTTTCCAAAGTCAAAGGGAAGTAAGCATGATGTTTCTTTATCTGCAGCACTTAGTTCCTTGGATGGCCACTGCATCTACGATTCTCAGCATTGCCCGTTTCTTTGTCCTATTTCAAAAGACCTTGAACAGCACATCTTGAAACCTCAGTCTGCTTTGAAATCTTTGCCTTGGGGAGAGACCTTGCTGATGCAGTATAACTACCTTGCGTTTTGTGTCAAGGGAACACAGAACCTAATCCAGCAGGAGGCTGTGAAAAAAAAAAAAAAAAAAACAGCTGTAAACAAAATATCATAGGTAAGAAATAGAGCAACAACATGATGTGATTAACATAAAAAATACACTGAGGCAAATCCCACCCCCCCCCTCAAAAAAACAAACAAAAAACAGGTCAATAATAGAAGACCAGCCTGCTTCTTTGTGAACGCCCAAGCCCTATACCAGGCATGTCCAAACTGCGGCCCGAGGGCCACAGGCAATGCAGCCCACTGCCCCCTGACAATCTTTTTTTGCTGGGGAGGATAGAAGTCGGGTCGGGGGCATAGCCACAGCAGCTTCAAACTAACGGTAGGCAGAGGCTGAGGGGGGGGGGGGGGGTGGGGGGGTGCCGAGCATGTGCAGTGATTCTGACTCCTACCACCATGACCACTTCAAATCAAATCAAATCATGAAGTGGTCATGGTGGTTAGAGTGTTCCTTTATTGTCTCTCAGAAGAAGTAAACCTCTGTATACTGGTTCCATTTAATTTGATCATCCTCTAGTTGTGTTAAATTAGTGCGGGGGGGGGGGGGCCGTGGCATTTTATTACATGCCTTAACTATAGTATATATTTTATATGCGGCCCGAGAAAATTTCTCTACACTCAATGTGGCCTAGAGAGGCCAAAAGGTTGGACACCCATGCCATAGACTCTCAAACCCTTCAATTTAGGGGAGGAAGGTTCCATCAAAAGAATGATGTTAAAACCCCACCTCTGGGATGGTCAGATAGCACAAAGCAGTAGATGCCCAATGGATATGTCTCAAAGAAATTAATAAAACCCTCTCATAGTGTAGTAAGCTCATAAATCACGTTTTAGCATAAATTTATTTAAGGAACGCTACATTTCTATGTCTACTTTTATGTTTATGTTTGCAGCCAGCAAATTGTGTTAGCAGCCTTTTTAATTAGATCACGTCCCAGTGCATGTTTTGTTCTATTTTTTAAAAGAATGAGGTTGCCTAGCCAGGCAACCAATCTCGTAAATGAGATATCCAAAGAATGTGAGAATACCCACAGCGTAATATTCCAAAAGGAGGACTAAGAGACCCCTGAGACTTAAAGTGAACTCAAGAGTACTAACCCTAAAGTCAGTCTGACTTAAAAAAGAGTGTTTAGTACACAAGAGGGGTCCCTACAAAGGAAATCAAGAATGAAGAGTATATCGTAAACCCCAGACTGGTATAAATGGAACATCAAAGCAAAGGATGAGCAAAAAAAAATCCACTTTGACACAGGGGGTTTCTTTGGGGACTGACAAGGATACACAGAATCTTCCTAACCTTGAGCACAAACCATGGTTCTAAGAATCTTGTGACCCACTCTGGTCTAGTGAAGCATACAGAGTCAAGCAACGAGGGGCAAGAACTGCTAAGAGCCCACACCTAAATAAGACAGAATTGAGGAAGGAATCTAGAGGAGCTTCCCCAAGAGACAGGTGATCAGGTCCCATGAATGCCTCTAGACACTGCCCCTACCAGGAGGCACCTGCAGCAAGATCCCAAGCTGTTCTGTCTGTTGATAATAAAGGGGAGTGCAGACCCCTTTAGCAATGATTTATTTTAACTATGCAGGAGATGAGCAGCATACAGGTGTGCACACCTCTCCCTTCAGTGTGAAGACTATCAATGACGGAGAGTCAATGTCAACGCATTGTCTCTAAGGGAAACAGTACAGTGGAGAGTGGTACTCTCGTCATACTTCAGCATAGGTACCAGGTCAGTTGTCCTGTCACAGAGAAATCTTTCCAGAGGTGAGGGTCCTGCAACATTCATGTTATGTATAACATGTAACACGATACAGTGCAGGAGCTGACCTTTCTCCCCATGACAGTAGACGGGGGATTCTTCTTCCCACATCCTCTGTTATATTTTAAAAACAGCATGACTGTGTGTGGCGCTGCCCACACAGCCAGGTCATTCGTTCACAGAAATCTGTGAATAAATGAACTGCAAATCCTGTCTGCCACCGCGGCAGATGGCTTGTAGCTCTCAGTGAACTACCAGGGTGCCGATGAGTTCCATGAGTTTGATGACTCTTGCTGCACACCAGTAACTGTCTGCCCATATGGGAGGTATGGGTAGATTTCTGTACTGAGTGTCTGCAGGAGCCTGGCATTGCACCCATGGTCCACTGATCGCATATGCAATGCTTTGCTGGCTGCAGGGTAAAAAAATAAAAAATAAATGAACATTGTGTGTAATTATTATTATTATTTTTTTTTTTTTTTAAAGGTGAGCTTAGCCTTCAAACCCCAGGTATAAAGTTCACCCAGAGCAGGTAAAAGAGAATACCCCATTCTTTCAAGGAGACTGATGGGACATGCATTTCCTGGTCAATAGGGACCATCTGGATGTCTTTCCCTGAATCCAGTTTCCCGGGAATAGGCAAAAGCTAAAAAGGCCTCAGAGTCAACAAGAGAAGGGGAGACTATGTTAGGAGGGCATTCCCCCAACACCTTAAAAACTGGGTGAAAGAACTTTTTTCTGTACTGCCCTTAGTTAATTAAATACACCAAAACATGGAATTTGTAAATGGAACCTATATAAAAGATGGACTTTTAAAGAAGTTTAGAAAAGTTGACTGCCATTTATTTGTACACTGCACTATATTCTAAATAACAACACACTCTGACAATCTAAGCATACATGTTAATGTCTGACGATGAGGAGAGTTGGAGTTGGAGTGTAGTCAGATGCCTTCCACACCATCCTGATCTGAGAGTAAATGATGATATCCAACAAGGCTGATTGGCAGTAGATGTATCCTATTACTGATAAACATAATAAATCTGGATCAGGCAATATTTATCTGTCTTTAACATTGAATTAATATTAATGTCTCAGGCAAACACAACTATTTCCGATTTCAATGCAGTTTTTGGCAATAGAAAAGTTTCAATCCTGCTGGAGTATGTTAATATTTCTTCATCTGCATTCCTTCCAATAGCCAGGGCTTTAAAGCTGAGACCTGACACAGAGTCAAGCATCGTCCGGAACTTATGAATGGATTTCACATCAATGCATAGCGAAGGAACAGCATCGGTATACATTCCTCTTGCGCTCAATGTAAGGATACCAAAGTGTGCCCTCCATTTAAAATCGCAAAAAAAAAAAAAAATAGAAGGAAGGAGTTAATAAAATGTGATTTGTCTCGTTTAGAAATGTACTAGAATCATGTTACTGGTACAAATCATTTGTTTAAATTTGTTTCAACAAACAGGAACAAATGCAAATGTAAAACTTTTAAATGTTACGATAAGAAAAAAGTCAACAAAATTGTAAGGAAAGAAAGATATGAAAGAGTTAAAAAAATTAATTACAGTTCGCCAATTGTTAATAATGGGCTAAAGTGTTTTTTTTTTTTTTTTTTTCAAGATTTTTGTAATTAACACAAAATCCTCTTCTTTGAGTCTATTAAGGGACACAGGAATTCAGAAATCGCTGGGTTATACTGCTGCTTACAGGATGTTGGAACACTGGTAAACATAAAAATTGTGAGAAAGGCCCTGTGTAACCCCTCCCACAGAGTAGGACCCGTGACTCTAAATGGACTGCAAAAAAAAAAAAAAAGGTTTCACTATAAGTACAAAAATCTTATTTTCTTTCTTGTCTATTGGGAGACACAAACTGTTCAAAAGCAATCCAAAATCAGTCGAACTGGGGGAAGGGGTTAACAGCCACTGACAGCCCCTAGAATTCCCATGAACCATCTGTAACGCAGAAGTACATGAAGGACCAATGTCTGAAGCTAAGCCAGATGATAAGGCTTAGCCGGAGAGGGGAAATACCCCAAACAAGGGTAAGTTGGAAGGAACTTCCTAAATAGTCTGCAAATCAGCTATAAAAGGAGGACCTACTGTATCTTCCAGTGATCAGGCCCATGAAGGTCTTTGGACATAATCTATCCCCTACAGGGGGCACTTGTAGTGGAATCCCAGTTTGGTCTGCCTTCTGACATTATAGAGAAGCACAAGGCCATACAGAGATGGATACATCCTGTCATGCAGAAAATGAGGAGCACTAAGGTGCAGAACTTTCACTCTGCAGTGTGGAGACCACCAGTTTTGATGAGCCAGATGGCAATGCCTTGTCTGTAAAGGAGAAAGTACAATCAAAAGTAGAACACTCAGTGTTGTTTAGTGTAGGGACCCGGCTACTTGACCAGCCACAACCTTCCTGGAGGTTAAGAACCTGCAACACGTAAGAGCTGTCCAATGGAGACCAAGTCAAAATAACCACAGACAGTGGGAACTGTCACGGAGTAACAAGGCAGAGCCTGACGTAAGAGGAGTGGCTTACCGGGTAACTGGTGTGGCACAGGTTCACCAGAGGCGCGGAATCTAAGTGTTAGCCGGTTTTCACCAGGGCCCCAGATGGTGGGATGGACTTGGCTGCTTGCTAACACCAGGTCGCGGCCCCCCGGATTCCCTGCGAGAGCCAGGAACAGATCCAGGACCAATAGCCGGTAGCAGGTAAACAGATCAGGACGAGACAGGAGGATAGTCAGGACAAGCCAAGGTCAGGTGAGGCAGCAGGTAATCAGAATCCAAAGACAAGCCGGGTCAGGTAAACAGGAACAGCAGATATAACAGGGACAGGATACAGGAGAGCTGAAGACAACACAGCAATCACCTAGAGTGACAGCTGTGTTTAAATAGGCCGTTTTGGCGCCAATTTGGTAGCCTCGAACTACACTGAGGTAGCCTCAAACTCTGTCGAGGTAGCCTTGAACTCTAACGAGGTAGCCTCGAACTTCCACCAAGGAAGCCTCGAACTCCGCCAAGGTAGCCTCGAACTCTAACAAGGTAGCCCCAAACTCTACCAAGGTAGCCCCAAACTCTACCAAGGTAGCCTCGAACTCTACCAAGGTAGCCTCAGCGCATGCGCATAGGCGTTCGCCGGTTAGCGACGCCAGTGCGTCTGCGCAGGGTATTTAGTCCCTGACAGGAACTGTCTGTCTTGGGGAACCAGACTAAGGTTATAGGTATGGGGGGCACACCACACCATGTGCCCCAAGAGACTGATAGGTTAAGCCAGGGACTTTTTGGTTCAAAGAGACCACCCAGAATCCAGGCTCCCAAAGAAGGGGGCTGAAAAAGATTGAACGTTAACAAGAAAATGGAAAATTATGGAGAGAGGGTATTTCCTCAATATCCTACAGGCCCTGAAAAAAGAAGGAAGAATAATTTTCTTGGGGTATAAGAAAGGGATCAATGACCCAGAGGAAGTGGACTTCTTTAGCAAGTATTTGATCTAAACAGCCCTGCCCATTGGTTACCAACTGCTGCCAAAACTAGACACCTGTAAAGCCTGACTCAGTTGAATCCTGCAGATGTTGGGCCCTTCAGAAGAATTTGGACAACATGAGTCCAGAAAGCTGACCCTCTTCTGGCAAGGTAGTCTGAGCTTTCCAAAATGGGGATGCCAGAACAAGTCACTGGGGTGGACACAAGGTCAAGTGCATTGAAAAATAACAGTTACCTTTGGAAGACAGTGATTTGTCAGGTTTTTATTAGGGAAGAGAACAGTAGAAACTGGTTCCCGCTGACCTTGTACATCATGGGTCCCTCATAAGAGGGTAAAAGTGAGGGGTACTAAGCATCACAAGCAGGTTCAAGTGTACATGAGAATCAAGAACTCTCCTGAAAAGAGGAGTCCAAGTCCAAGTCAAGTAGGAACAAGGGGTCCCAGGGTGCAAGGAACCCAGACAGACCTGGAAGGTAATACTGAAGTAACACCTGAAAAATGGTGAGGGGCTGCTATGCAAGACACAAAGGTTGAGTTACAGGAGCTGATCTGAGCTGAGCACTCAAATGCTGAGGAAACAAACTGTCTAAGGACCCTGTTTATGACTGTTCTTCAGAAAGTTCAGGTGATGAAACACGTTGGAAAAAGGGACATCATCAAGTACAGTGGTATGCCCCTCGCTCTTGGAAGACCAAAAGAGGAGGAGGATATTTAGCAAGTTAGCAGTGCTGGGTTCAGCACCAAGAAAAGTTTTTAATCGGTTTCTATTGAAATAAAAGAATTATAGATTTGCACTATGGAGGCTGTCTCTGTTTTTCCTGTTCTACTGATTTTTGAGTTATCGGGATTAAAGTGGTCTGAAGGAAGGGGGAATGGAGGAGTGTGGGCTGCTATCCCAAGCACTCATTACCCTTTTGTTAATATAAACATGGGAATGGAACTTCAGCACAACATAATTTCCTTTCCCTCCACTCCTCATCCTCACTGCCATCAATAATCTGACAGAGACTCGGAGCATGTCTGCACACTGGGGATCCCGCCACATGCTCTCACATACCTGCAGATTTTTTTTTTCTGCAGTGACAAACTATCTTAAAGGATTAATTATGTAACTTAAATTTAGTGTTACATCAGAATGTTACAACTCTTACTTCAATTTGTTTCCACTGTTCTGTCTATCAGGGGACAAAGTTCATGTACCGGTAATACATACTTTGTCCTATGTTCCTAAAGGCTTTGTATGCCTAGCTGTGAGGTCATACAGGGCTCCCCCCTTCCCTCACACTCATTTGACAACATATATTAACATAGCTAGCAGAGGGAGGGCAGCTTGTCAAATGGTGCTTCTCTCAGATCCAATCATTTGCCTGAGGCAAGCAGCTGCAAGAAGAATGCAGTGTGTGTGCAGGGCCGCTGATAGAGGGGGGGGGGGGGGGACCACCAGCCCTCTTGTAGGGGGCCCGAGCACACAGGGGGGTTCACACAGAGAGGGGGATTAATGATGGACAACAAATACAGAAATCTTCCTCCAGCACCTGAATCTGATCTCTGTCCCTCTCCCTGCTATCAGCTTTTATCTGCTGAGAAATAGACAGTTGTCCCTCACTAATCCCCCTCCCTGTGTGGTGCCCCCATCCCAGCACTGGCTCTAATGTTATCTCTGCTCAGGAGTTTATTTGTAACTTTGTTTCTCTCCCTCTGTCTCTCTGATCACGATGTAGCTCCAACTGCCCAGCCTGTATATTTTTTGCATCTCATCTTCATTTTTATTTATTAACATTGTTTTTATTTTTTAGATTAGCAGGAATTATGTGAGTTATGTTATATTTGTGTCTGAAAATAGTGATTTTGTTGTAATTTTAGCTAAATATATCGTTAATATTTTCTTGGGGGGGCCCTGCCAGGTAGTCTGTACGGGGCCCTGCGATTTGTAACAGCAGCCCTGTGTGTGTGTATGTCTGTGGGGGGGTTTCAGGTATTGTCAGCCTCCAATCCCTCTGCATTCCTCTTGCCGCCGCTTGTCTCAGAAGCCGAGAAGCTTGAAGCCAAGACTATTGTCAGTTATCAAATAGCCATCTCCTTGCTAGCTATGTTGTGGAATGGCTGGGGGGGGGGGGGGGGGTGCACCTCGTCCTTTCTCATAGCTAGGCTTTCAAGGAACATGGGACAAATGCTATGTTAGAATTAGGGTAATGGTTAAGGGTAGGTTAGCGGTAAGTAACTTGTTTTGGTTTTGGAGCCCGGAGGTTTCACAATTAAAATAAAAATATTGCTAAAAGGAATGGCTTTAAATCCCCTGCAACATATTTATTGTGCTGTAGTTCTATTGCACAGTAACTTTTACATCAGTACAATTAGTTTTAGCACATCTGTGGAAGACTAAATGGTTTGACATTGAGATTATACAGCATATTTGTAAGAAGCCTTTTCATATCTCTCTACCACGCACAAGGGATTCCTCTTCTTACTGCCTTTACCAAACATTCTGTATCATTTATCTGAAAGTCATGACAAAAGGGGCAAAGTAAAAGAGGCCATCAGCCAATGTTTTATTTCACTTGGACCTTCATCACATTTTCAGTACGTGAGTCAGACAACTGTAATTTCCTTTCTGTCTTAACCCTTTCATTATAGCTGAAATGCTGTTCTTTTCTTTCTTGCGATTGTGTGCTACTTTAAGGAATGGATGTGTGTATTCCCTTTAAATACAGCACTTCTTAAAGTTGAACTCCTGGAAAATAAAAATTGGCCCTCTCAATGGGGTTTGCTCTGTACTGCAAGGTCTAACTGCCAGTTTCTCTAGGATTTCTTAAAAAGCTCCTACTTACCTTATCCCTCACTCCCCTGGCAGCCAGCGCCAACCTCTTCTCACCAGTGCTCAAGGTTGTGGCTGGAGATCCTCTGCATCCTCAGTCACAATGCACAGCATTGTTAGAGCTTGGTTATTGTGAGTAAGTAGTGACAACCATAGTTTTCAGTCTATTCAGTCTTGTAGGACATAACCTTGACATCTTTCTTTCTTATTGAAATACCACTTAAATACCCCCACCTCCCTACCTTTCAGAGTAGGCGCACATAGGCCGGCCCTACACGGTTCGAATCTTGGCCGGCTCAGCAGGAACTAATGGGCAGGCTGAATGTACTAATGGACAGGCTGAATGTACTAATGTGCAGGCTGAATGTACCAAGTTGATTGATCAATCAATCAGCCTGCCGGATTCGCTTCTGATTATCGCAAGCGGATGCTATAGCCACTAGCGATAATTACTGTCTTCTCCCGGAAGGGACAGTTTCCCTCGCTCGCTGCCACCCCCCCGCTGGGAGTAGACAATTGCTCGGCAAGAGGGATTCCCCTGTCAGCGCTATCTGTGCTGAAAGGGGAATCGTGCGAATATCTGTCCTGCAACACATGGCTGCAGGAAATACATTTGCACTGTCTATGGCCAGCCATACTAATAGCTTATTCCTTTTCAGCTAGTTGCACTAAAAGTTAGTTTAAGGTGTGTGGCCACCATTATTTTTCAGCACTGCCTTAACCCTCTTGGGCATGGAGTTCATCAGAGCTTCACAGGTTGCCACTGGAGTCCTCTTCCACTCCTCCATGACGACATCACAGAGCTTGTGGATGTTAGAGACCTTGCACTCCTCCACCTTCCGTTTTGAGGATGCCCGATAGATGACCCACAGATGTTCAATAGGGTTTAGGTCTGGATATATGCTTGGCCAGTTCATCACCTTTACCCTCAGCTTCTTTAGCAAGGCAGCGATAGTCTTGAGAGGTGTGTTTGGGGTATTATCATGTTGAAATACTGCCCTGTGGCCCAGTCTCCAAAGAGAGGGGATCATGCTCTGCTTCAGTATGTTACAGTACATGTTGGCATTCATGGTTCCCTCAATGAACTGTAGCTCTCCAGTGGCGGCAGCACTCATGCAGCCCCAGACCATGACACTCCCACCACCATGCTCGACTGTAGGCATGAGACACTTGTTTTTGTACTCCTCACCTGGTTGCTGCCACACATGCTTGACACCATCTGAACCAAATAAGTTTATCTTGGTCTTATCAGACCACAGGACATGGCTCTAGTAATCCATATCCTTAGTCTGCTTGTTTTGAGCAAACTGTTTTTGGGCTTTCTTGTGCATCATCTTTAGAAGAGGCTTCCTTCTGGGACGACAGCCTTGCAGACCAATTTGATGCAGTGTGCGGTGTATGGTCTGAGCACTGACAGGCTGACCCCCCACCCCTTCAACTTCTGCAGAAATGCTGGCAGCACTCATACATCTATTTCCCAAAGACAGCCTCTGGATATGCACGTGCACTCAACTTCTTTGGTCGACCATGGCGAGACCTGTTCTGAGTGGAACCTGTCCTATTAAACTGCTGAATGGTCTTGACCACCATGCTGCAGCTCAGTTTCAGGGTCTTGGCAATCTTCTTATAGCCTAGGCCAGCTTTATGTAGAGCAACAATTCTTTTTTTCAGATCCATCAGGTGCCATGTTGAACTTCCAGCGACCAGGATGAGAGAGCGATAACACCAAATGTAACACACCTGCTCCCCATTCACACCTGAAACCTTGTAACACTAATAAGTCACGTTACACCGGGGAGGGAAAATGGCTAATTGGGCCCAATTTGGACATTGTCACTTGAGGGTGTACTCACTTTTGTTGCCATCTGTTTAGACATTAATGGCTGTGTGTTGAGGTATTTTGAGGGGACAGCAGATTTACACTGTTATACAAGCTATACACTCACTACTTTATAAGTGTCATTTCTTCGGTGTTGTCACATGAAAAGATATAATAAAATATTTACAAAAATGTGAGCGGTGTACTCACTTTTGGGAGATACTATATATATATATATATATATATATATATATATATATATATATACACACACACACACATACACACACATGTATGTGTATATGTTGTGTATATACTGTATATATATATATATATATATATATATATATATATATATATCTTTATCTTCCTGAATATAATTTTTTTGAATATATTTTTTTTAGAATTCTTATATTCTCTCTTACTTATATATTTATGGTATATGCCTTTTTTAACCAAAGCATCATCATTCAATATATGCACACTACAAATACCTCATAGTGATCCATATCGCACATAAAACATGTCTTGCATATCGAACATAAATTTACATATTCCTTTTCTACATATTTTTTGTCAACCTCTTTTTATTTTTTACTTCTTTTAATTTATTTTATTTATATAGTATCTACATAATATCTTACTAAAATGACAAATAAATACCACCCCCTCCCCTTTTACACAACTATTTTTAGTCCTTACACTTGATGCTTTCATTCCTTCAACATATTTCTTTCTACTGTCATCTCATGTACTGTACTAGACTTTTCATTTTTTTTATTTTCACATAGAGTACAGCTGTTATTTGTTTATCCACCCCCGAGGCCAGTCTCAGCAGCATTGTATAATTTTTTTTTTTTTAGGCGGGCTCAGGATTTGGGTCTCCCTGTCCACTGGCACTGGTGCCCCTATAAAGGCTTAACCGTAATGGTCCCCCAGAAGGCCTGATAAAGTAGCACGCATGCTCCGAACGTACGCCAGCCAGGACACGCCCACTGCTGCCACTCGAGTAGGAAGATGTCGGCAGCCCTCTTTCTCTCCTCCCAGAGCCCGGAGTCCACCAGCGCAGCCAGAACGCTGGAGGACCCAGGACCTCTGCCTGCCACCAGGACTCAGTAACACAACATGCCCTACACACTATAAATGCTTGTACCATTGTGGAACATGTGAGTGTTTCTTATCCTTATAAATTGTTTCTTCACCTTTATGCTACACTTAGATCTTCGCCGCTCTTTCTCCCCCTGTCTCCATACTACAGAGCTGCTTCATACTCTTCGAGCTGGCAGCAGACCTCCTAAAGTGCACCCCTAGTGCGATTTTCACCAGCAATTATGGACTTTATACTATTAACTATATACTATGAACTGTATACTATGAACTGCCACTTGTTGATACCTGTCACTTGATGTAACATTGCTCCCTGTACGCACTTATACATCATATACAGCCTGACTCATCGGCTGCCTTCCCCCCTTAGCGTTCACTTTCCCCTCCTACTCTTTTCCTCAAAAACCAGCCCAGGGGTGTTATTTTTGCTGTTTTTATTTTTGGAGTAACTGAGATAGGATTTAGGAAATTGAATGGTATACTCCAAAAACAGAACTATGTACAGATTGAGGACAATAAATGCCTTTCTGAAAAGCTGAAGTAGAACTCCTTGCTTATAGCAAACTGTGGACTTAGCTTTGTAGTGCAATCAGTTAAATGCAGAATTAGTTCTTTAGAGCAACAAAGTCCCTTCACATAGACTCAGATAGACTGAGCTCTTCAGGACACCAGCTGATGTCCCCATTACACAAAAACACAGCTGACTATCTAGCACAAGAGAGGTGGCAGAAGCCCAAAAGTCTCTAAGATCTCTCACAGCAGTCTGTACTCACAAATGTCCTGGGACAGTTGGTTGCATCCTTCCAACTTCCAAGGGACTCCTTTCTCCAATGATACCAGACTAGATCTTTAGCAAACAGCCCCTCAGTTAGCTCTCTGTATCTTCAACATCCAGGTCCTCAGGCTGCCCACCTGAGGCCTCACTAACAGCAAGCACATGGCAGCATTGCCTCGGAGAACAGCAAACCCACCAGACTGGGCCTTCCCTCTGCAGGCAAAGACCCAGAAGCTCAGTGTCTCTGAGTATTTAAATCAAATACTCAGCAGCCTTCAGGGTCCTGGTTTTTGGGATTGGCCAGGGCTACATACATATTCATGCTGCCATTTGCCTTGCCCCACACCTATGTTCAAGAGAAGCAGAGGGGGCGGTCAAACTAGCAGCAGCTCAAACACTGAACAGACCTAACTAATCAAAGTCAGCTGCACTGGGTTTAGTGAGCACAGCTAAATTTGCCTGACACAACAATTACAGCCACACTAGTTACAGTGAGTTAAGCTAAGTTTACCTAACAGAAACACACACAGCTTCACTGAACACATTGAGCCAGTACTAAATTTAACTAATTCTATCACCTATATAGGAGCTGCTACAGCCTACAGGTAAATGTTTGTTTTTTGCTTTTCTGGTAATGACCAGAAAGAAAGCTTTGCTTGGAATGCAGCTACTGAGAAAAGGGAGGGGGTGTGGAGGTTGCATGTGTTAACTAGGAGAATGAGGAAAGAGATTGTAGGTGCTTGCTGGAAGTAGCATGGGTATAGTCTTTGAAAAGTTAAAGGGTATGTTGTGGGTGCTGACAGACAGAAGGCTTCAGAGTCTCTGTTGCATAATGGGAGCTGAGGAAGCCGGCGTTAGGTGCAGCTACTTGAAATGCAGTTACCAGACCAGAAGTGGGTATTTGGTGCTCAGCAGATGAAGGGAAGGTGGGTACTACTCTGTGGAGGAAGGATTTGTGGGGTAGTGGAATGCTAACTAAAATGGTGGAGTGTGTGTTGGTGCCAACAAACCACAATTTTGCAAAGAATAGAGGCAAAGAAAAATAAGGCCACAACAGTATCTAGATACAAGGGTTTACATATTACCAAAGGACACATGCTAGTGTCTAATCTTCCTTTGTAAGCTTATGTAGCGCTACTCCCATAGGAATCGCTTTAGTATTACCTAGATAGTCCTTACTTCACTGGCATCCAGGCACAATGCATTTTCTGCAGCCAGGCACAAACACACACACTTTAGCTGGATGTAGTCAAAGACCAGTCTAGGGGTGTTGTTTTGTAGTTTTATTTTGTAGAAACCGGGATAGGGTAGGGGATTTGTAGTAGGAAACTCCAGAACAAAACTATGCACAGATTTAGGATGGCTCTAGCTAATCTAGAATTGAGCAGTAGGTAAAGTCCCTTGCTGGAAGCAGATGGCAGACTTCTCCTGTGTAGCAGTGCAGAAAGACAGAGCATGTGCAAAGTCTCTTGTATTAAATGACAGGTAGACAAAGCTCTTTAGATTACTAGCCAGTGTTCCTTTTAGTTGGACCCTTGGCTGACTGTACTAGCACAAGGGGTAGCCAAATAGTATAGGCCCCCTAGATCTTTGGTCTGTACTTACAGAAGTCACAAACAGATCCTCTCAGGCACAGCAACCCTTCAGTCAGCTCTTCAGAAGCAACATGGTCACTCCTCAACTTTAGCTTCAGGCCCTCAGGTCGCCCTCCTGAGGCTGCACGGCAGCAAGTGCCAGGGGTGGCAAGCTTACCTCGCTGGTACACTCCACCATCTGGGAAGGACCCAGAGCTCACTTGTTCTGTCAATATACAGGCCAATCCCAGCATGCTCAGAGGCACCTCCCCTGTAATTGGCTGAGACTGCTACATACTCATGCTGCCTATTTGCATAACTCCCACCCATGTTCCAGAAAGCTCTACTGGTTTCTAGAAGGTGGGAGGAGCCCAGGCAAACCCGACGGCACCAGAACACCAGGAGCAGCCCTAACTAAAGAAGCGCAGCATTCTGATAAGCAGACATGCTGAAGATAGATTTGCCTCTAGCCCCACCGTAAGGCAGAAGAGCAAATTACAGAGGGACTTTGTTTCAAATCAGGGACAGTCCCACTAAATCAGTAGCAGTTGGGAGCTAGGGAATTGTCCTCATATCACCAGGAATGAAAGTAAGGGTAAATGCATATTTTTTGAGATGCCACCAGGATTAGAATAGTGGGGGAATATTCCAATCAGGATACTTGTTTCCGAAAAAACTGGTAAAAATCTATCCTCTCAGGTCCTGTTAAGTCTACTGTACAGGACAGGAAGTAAAGTGAAATCTCCCTAATGGGACACAGATATCAAAAATAAAAAATAAACAGTTATTTTAACTTTCCCTTATCCAAAATAAATAAAAGATTTTGTCTTTATATATAATGACAACCATTGAGCTCTGCTTAGCATTATATTATACAATAAATCTAAACCCCAACAGAGCTGCAAATACATGTTCTTCAACTTACTGGCAAACCTTCATAAAATGTCTATATTATTTATTAATCTACAAAGAACTTGGTATTAGTTGTTATGCTGTTAACTATGATAGTTTATAGGTAATCACTTGTAACAGAGGCGTAACTAGAACCTTCAGGGCCCCCGGTGCAAGAAACTATGCAGGACCCCCATGATCCGCCCCCTTTCTTCTGAGCCTCTGGCTTCCAATTTTGGGAGGGTGTCCATAAACATCCTCCAAGAACTTTGCTTCCCGCGTGGCTCCTGGGGTGATCATCCAGCACACTCTGTGACTGATTTTAAATACAGAAATGTTGGCCTACAGAAAAGTATGTCCATGTACAGCATAGTATGCACTCAATACTTGGTCAGGGCTCCTTTTGCAATAATTACTGTATCAATGTGGCGTGGGGTGGAGGCGATCAGCCGTGGCCAATGTTTCTGTATTAAAAATCCTTTTCTTTTTTTGGTCTTATGTAATATTCTAATTTTCTGAGATTTGGGGTTTTTACTAGCTATAAGCCAGAATCATAATAATTAAAAGAAAGAAATGCTTGAAATATATCACTCTGTGTGTAATGCATCTATATAAAATATATACATTTCACTTTTTGAATTGAATTACTAAAGCAAATTAACTTTTTACTGATATTTTAATTTTATGAGATGCACCTGTATATAGAAGAACAAGGAAGCCTACATCAGAGCCTCATCTAGGACATTTTGGTGAATGTGCCTTGTGTGAAGATTGTTGCCTCTAGCAGGGGCAGACTGGTAACTTTGAGCCCAGGGGGCAATTACAAACCAGAGACCCATGGTGCAGTGACTCGGCCCCCCCTCCCACTTTCCCTCTTCCTGGTCTCCTCCTGACCTCCCATTCCAAGCTGAAGCTCCGCTCCAGGTACTCTCTATTTACCAGCCAAATCCAGGTTCCCGACCTGGCCAGCAGGGGTCAGCAGGGGGCAGTTGGGGGGGGGGGAGCTGGGACAGCTCCGTCGGGGCTTCCTCTGGCAGAAGAGTCTCCATTGGGGCATGGAACTGGCCTCTGCTCAGACACAGTTCATACCATCCATGCTGGGGGGGGCTGCGCTCTGTCCTTGTCTTCATCCCGCACTCAGTAGGTCAGCAGTGGAGACTTTTTATTTCTCTTCACCAGGAAACCTTTAGGCATGTCTGCGGCAGAAGCGGTGCAGCCGTTTTATGGAGCATCAGAGTGGCCCAGGGGGCAGTTGCCCCCCTGCCCCCAGGCCCAGTCCTCCCCTGGCCTCTAGGACTTTCTGATGTTCCCAGAAGTTGAAGGGCTCCTTGGATTGAACTGAAACTGTATTTATCCATTTTATTATCTGTACTCCATTTTTAACCAAAGTACATTATTTTAATACTAAACTACTTGTGAGTTGTTTCAATTTTTAAACTATACCCATAAATCTGAAAGGGTGAGCATAGAACCTATCCACAAAAATAAATGTAAAAGGAATTTAACTCTTTGTTACACTCCCCATGTCAAAGCATTTTTTTTTTTTTTTTAAAGACAGAATGCCTATTATTGGCTCCAAGCAGGAAATCCCTCTGCCCTGATAGGTCTTGTTGATACTGATCATTTTCAAGGCTCCTCCTTTGCAAAATTCCTTTTCAAGTGAAATGTGTACACAGACGCTTTTTCTTTACTTTATTTTACCCAAAATATTTTCTCCTTTAACTGATTTGTGTTGTTCTTTTGTGCAGGTTGGCTCACACTGGCAGGATAGCTCTGCTTGTGAGAAACGGAACGAGTTTTGCACTTTATAATGAGAAAGAGTTGGCTGGGATACATGAAGCTGAAGTCATCTTACAGATGATGTGGGCGGCTAGCTGCCTTTTTTTGCAGTTACATATTTTACAGCTTTTATAGCAGCCTTTGCTTTTCCACTGAGTCTTTTGTATGATTGCAGATTAGCCAGAGTTTGACTAAACCTTGGCGTAATTGGAACTTGGCCAGTGCTTTTAAAAGTAACCCTTTTTTTACTCCTACTTTGGCAGTTTATTGAGGAAATGCAGCTTTATGTACACATAACATACTGTATACAACATTTAGCACGTAACTTAAGGTGGATCTGTGGAATCCACAAAACAACACATTAACCCTATGTCTATACATGCATGGTATGCAATGAGAGCTATATCACACTACTTTTAGGGCTGTTGTTTGTCCTGTGTAATTCATTTTTAGATTTGAATAAAGTTACATGTGCCAGGTGCCATTGTTTGGCCACGTAGTCATTAGTATTCATAAGGGTGTGAACAGTTCATTTATTGCCATAGAGTAGGTTTAAAGTACTTCTGAAAATTGTGACTGGCATTAGAGAAATATTTCAGAATGCATAATAAAATAACAACACCTGCCAAGGATGTTGCTATGGTACTAAAAAAGGGCACCCCTAAGAAATTTCTAGGTAAAAAAGACACGTGATCTACAGCAGCAGAATTGGGATATGCGTGTGGTTTATGTGACCCTGCTTAAATAGTGCTTTTAAAGTTAATCTAAAAGCAAAACTTTTTTTATTCCTTTTGGATAGAGTAGGGGAGGGCTAAAATTTCTGTAAATTTTAAAAAATGTTTTTTACTATCTGTATCTCATTGAGATTTCCCTTCACTTGTCAACTCAAAAGGAAGTGGAAAGATATCTTTCCACTGTGAGGGAAATACACTTTTAGGCTCCATGCACACTAGCACTTTCTTAAGCTCCTAGAAGCTGTTAATATCATTTTTATTTACTCCTAGAAGCTAAATAGTGTCATCCTATGTGCCCATGCACACTACTTCAGGCTATTCGTTTTTGAGCTTCAGCGTCTAGGACGGTGTTTCTCAACCGGGGTCAAGCAGATGAATGGCAGATCACATCCCCAAATATCTGACAGGCTTCGGAGGAAAACTGACAACACTGTCCTGCACCTGTTGCGGGAAGCCCTCCCCCTCCCCCAGGAGCCTGTGTGTGTGACATCACATCGGGAGGGATGAGAATTGGCTCGTGAGGTACGATTGTGATCCAGCAGCTTCCATGAGTTACTCTGCATGAGGTTCACTGTAAACTACTACAGATGCCATCATTATACCCTCCAGTTTCTTCCTGCCCCCCCCCATACTATAATTTTCTCTCTTGCCCCGTACTATACTTTTCTCTCCTGCCCCCTCATACTTTACTTTTCTCTCCTGCCCCCCCTGTACTATACTTTTATCTCCTGCCCCCCCCCCCCTTGTACTGTACTGCTCTCTCCTGCCCCCCCCCTGTACTATACTTTTATATCCTGCCCCCCCCTGTACTGTACTGTTCTCTCCTGCCCCCCATCTGATATAAGTTGCTATCAGTACAGGGGGGACCAGGAGAAAAAAGTATAGTACAGGGGGGCCAGGAGAGAATAGTATAGGGGGGGGGGCAGGAGAAAAATTGATAGGGCCTATCAATTTCTCTCCTGGGCCCCCTGTACTATTGTCTCCTGGCCCCCCTATATTATTCTCTCCTGGCCCCCTATACCTGTCTGAGTCGTCTCTCCTGGCTCCCCTATACTATTCTCTCCTGACACCCCTATACTATTCTCTCCTTGCCCCACTGTACTATTCTTTCCTGCCCCCCTATACTATTCTCTCCTGCCCCTCTACACTATTCTCTCCTGACCCCCCTGTACTATTCTCTCCTGGCCCACCTGTACTATTCTCTTCTGCCCCCCTTGTACTATTCTCTCCTGCCCCCCTTGTACTATTCTCTCCTGCCCACCTATACTATTCTTTCCTGACCCCTGAACATTTTTTTTCTTTCCTTTAAAGGAACTGCAAAAATGCTAATAAAATGCTAATGCTCCTAAAACGCTGCTACAAAAAGCTGTTACTAGCGTTTTTTATCCAGCATTTTTTCCAGCTTTGTTTTAGCATGGAGCCCTAGACAGTTGTTAGGTGATTTTTCCTTTGCTCCTGTTTTGGTGGCAACTCCAAAGTTTGTGTTTAACCTTACTTTCAGACCTGCTGACATCACCAGATCAGGACAAATAGAGATAATGAATCTCCCTAATGTAAAAAAAGTTTTGACTCTGGTTATACTTTAATTCTACCTACTGTATCCACTGCTTGTGTCATATTTCACTGTTGGTCCTCATTTACACGGGGCAATTACATCTGTGCCCTGTGCACAGCTGTGTTTTACTGGCATGGGGATACAGACACCTGTGCATTCTAGTGCCTGTAAAACACGGCTGTGCACAGGCAGTCCCATTCATGTCTATTGGGACACAGCGGCTGCACGAACACAGCCACTGCTCCCAATATGACATCCATGTGGGTGTGGGTGCACAGCATTGAACACACCCAGGATGAGCTCAGGGACATGCATGGGCACCCACACCCACATGGATGTCATAGTGGGATACAGGTGCTGTGTCCATGCAGCCGCTTTGTCCCATTAGATATGAATGCGATTACTGGCTCGCAATTTCACGCAACACCTGTGCATCCCTTTGCCAGTAAAACTCAGCCCTGCATGAGGCATGGATGCAATCGCTCTGTGTGAACAAGGCCTAACATTTACAAAACACAAGGTATGCTTTAATCTCACAAAGTGCAAGACTTACTGTTACTGGCACATTCAACTCGCCGAGTTTTCTTCAAATTAAGCTCAAATAAGTGTTTGTAGCTCACACATTGACTAATTGACTTTGTTGCTATGTTTGGAGCCAGCAACAAGATTGCCAGCTTCAGTAACTACTAATATTATTCAATGTAGCTGCTGATTATCAGTGCACACCAGAGATTGTTAGCTAGGATAAGCATATGGGGAGGTACAGCGTGGTTCGGCAATAGTAAACACACAGAGTCTGGTTGCAGAGAACATAATTTGTATTAATGCAGAACCCAGTAATTCACTCACAATGAACCCAGTGGGTAGGCACCTGACTGGGAACACTTACACCAGTATCAGCAATGTGTAGCAGAGCAGGTCCCAGATGTGCCGACAGTGTCTATCTTCAGGGGTGTAATGCCTGGCCAGTTCAAGCTCAAATGGGGAAGTCTCCAGAAGGATGGCCTTTCCCTATTCTTTCCCTACTTGTCTGGTACCTCTCCCTGCCAATAATCACGGTCCCTGTAAGAGGGATGGCCCGTCTCTACACTAGCCACATACAAATGCAAGTCTGGGAGGCAGGACCTTAAATAGGCTCTGCATGACCCAAGATGGCTGCTAGAGCCATATGAGGTGACAGCATCCAATCAGATAGTTTCACCAGTGACCTTGGAATCTATAGAGGAACCATGTTCCTCTTGACTTCCTCTCCCCCTGCTATTCCCCTGTAGTTGAGTGCTACCTGCAGTGGAGAAAGTAGACTGGGCCTGCCTACAAGCATTGAAGTCAGGATAGCTGCAGGGAGAAGAGAGTGAAAAAGACTGAGATTGGGTGTTGTCCCATTCGGCCACTGTCCGCACTGAAACAGTATGACACATATACCACTACATGTCCAGATGTTCATTAGTGACATCGTTTAATTCCCTTGGGGACAGGTTTGCGGTGTGATAGCATTGCACGTTATTAACACTGAGTATTTTTGATATGTGATTTTAATCTTTTTTAATACTTAGACAATAAAATTAAATTAAATTACCCCCCGCTTTAGGCTGGTCTTCTCTTTTGGTGTATATGGGTGTTGCCTCAGCCTAGGACTTCCCACCTGTATTAATAGGACTTCCTAGTGATAGGGCAACGGCGGATGTTGGCCACCGCCACCATAGAAGGAATAGGCTTGTTTACTGCCGAACAAAGCTTGGTTGAGCCCAGGGACAGCGCACCGTGTGATGGGGGATCAACTATTCCTTATGTGATTTCTGAGAGGACAATCATATCAGTCTTTCAGTAGACCTCAGTACATAGGTAATGTGGCATTACTGCCTATTCCTGGATTCTGCCAAGTATGAACGCTTAGCGCAGCCCAGAAGAACTCATCTCGGGTAGGCCTCTCATGTGGCCCTTGCTTGGCACCCAGTGAGGAGGGAAACATGGAGGACGTGATGCCCACTTTGTCATGTGACCTGCCACCTACCTACCACATCACCCTGCCTATACGCACACAATCTGTATCTACACTATGGGGGCTATTTAGTAAAGCTGGAGAGTGCAAAATCTAGCGCATCTCTGCACAGAAACCAATCAGATTCTAGGTTTTATTGCCAAAGCTTAATTGAACAAGCTGAAGTTAGAAGCTGATTGACTACCATGCACAGCTGCAACAGATTCTGAGTGCATCGGTTTTAGTAAATCCCCCCTGCCTTATTTACAACTTTAGCAAGATACAGGCATTTCCTAGACCCTATATGGGCTTATAATTAAAGGATTGCAAATTCAAATTCCACATAACCCCCCTTGGTCTTATGCCCTATAGTAGCCCGGAGTGTTGTTTTGAAGGCAGTTCCCCACTGTTTTAATTATGATAAGAAAACACATGTAAAATGACAAAGTTCAGACCTGATGTCCTTCAATTCTTTGGAATCATATGTCAGCATAAAATAAACATTGTGATGATTCACTTTTATTTATTAGCTTTATTGTCAAGTGATCATGCAATGTAGTCTGGCACTGACACCTACCATGTATTTACAGTAAGTTACTATCTGTTTGTTGAAGGTAATGGATTTTTAGATGAAAATATTAATTTGGAGGAATATGTTAACTTTCAGATATTTTACTGCATTACTATACCAAAGAGAGAGTGAATTGTACAGTGTGATTATCTACCAGATGAAATCCCACAAACACATAGGCATGGCTAAGGAAATATCATACCCTCACACAAACGAGCGAACACCATACTTCCCAACTGTCCCTTATTTGGAGGGAATGCCTATCTTTTGGATTTAACTACCTCTGTCCCTTATTCCTCATTAGCTATCCCTCTTTTTGGTCTGATATACAGATATCTATTAAAATGCCTACACAATGGGGTTGATTTACTAAAACTGGAGAGTGCAAAATAGCCAATCAGCAGGCCAAAGATGATACAATTTTCTTTCCTTCCATCACAGGTGGAAGGAAAGAAAATCGCTCGACTTCCCCATTAACTTAGTCAGCGTCGATGGGAAAATGCCTCCCGCTGAGCTATTGTATTCTGTCAGCGGGAAGCATAGACAGAATTCCTGGCCAGCAGAATACAATGGTTGCTGCCAGTGGCTATAGCATCTGGCAATAACCGTCTGTAGAAAAATGCAACAGGCTGGTTGTACCCAGGTCGATTGATGGATTGATTTGTGTACAATTAGCCTGCCCACACATGGATCAAAATTCGGCTGGTCCCTGCTGAACCACCCGAATTTAAATCCATGTATACCTGGCTTAACTTCAACTTCTTCAACTAAGCTTTGACCTAAAACCTTAGAACCTGATTGGTTTCTTTACAGAGCTACACCAGATTTTGCACTCTCAAGTTTTAGTAAATCAACCCCATAGAATTTTTCTGCACGAAAACCTTAAAGCTATCATTTAATCCCACATAGTTACATAGTTAGTCAGGTTGAAAAAAGACACAAGTCCATCTGTCTCAACCAATAAAAAAACAAAAAAACCCAACCATACAATCCCATATGCACAATCCTATACCCACAGTTGATCCAGAGGAAGGCGAAAAACCCCAGCAAAGCATGATCCAGTTTTCTCCAGCAGGGGAAAAATGTCCTTCCTGATCCCCCGAGAGGCAATCGGATATTCCCTGGATCAACTTTACCTATAAATGTTAGTACCCATTTATAGTATATACAAGGGCTCAAAATTTCAAGTCATGAGCTACTAGCCAGGCCTTAAGAGTTACTCGCCACTTGTTGCCCCACCCAAACCCTACCCTGCTCCGCCCCTAAACACACCCTCTATAGAGGACTGCAAATCCCGACAGTACATAATACAGCAGTGAAAAATACCATCAGCTATAGAGGCGTACAAATCCCAGTAACCCATAAAGAATATTGACTTACAGTGCGCAGTTCATCTGATTCATGTGCTCCCTTCCTCTCCTGGTGGTTGTAGTAGTGGTGCAACAATGTTCTTCTTACATCAGTGTCCTCTGTCCCCCCTGCATATCACATTGCCCTCTTCAATGCAGAGTGCCCACAGCGTGCCCCCTTTCAATGCAGAGTGCCCACAGTGTGCCCCCTTTTAATGCAGAGTGCCCACAGCGTGCCCCCTTAAATGCAGAGTGCCCACAGCGTGCCCCCTTTCAATGCCAGAGTGACCACAGCGTGCGCCCTTTCAATGCAGAGTGCCCACAGTGTGCCCCCTTAAATGCAGAGTGCTCACAGCGTGCCCCCTTTCAATGCCAGAGTGACCACAGCATACCCCTTTCAATGCCAGAGTGACCACAGCGTGCCCCCTTAAATGCAGAGTGCCCACAGCGTGCCCCCTTTCAATGCCAGAGTGCCCACAGCGTGCCCCCTTTCAATGCCAGAGTGCCCGCAGCGTGCCCCCTTTTAATGCCAGAGTGACCACAGCGTGCCCCCTTACAATGCAGAGTTAGCACAGCATGCCCCCATAAATGCAGAGTTAGCACAGGGTGCAGAGAGACCAGCGTGCACTTACCTGATGCAGCGGCGGCTTCTCCTCAATCCTCCGCGTCTCCCGAGTCCTCCTCCTCCTCCTTGGCCAATGGCAATTGTTCACCTTTCGGCCAATCAGGAAATGGGTCTCGGACCCGCTTCCTGATTGGCCAGGAGGAGGATCAGGAGGAGGATCCGTGTGACAATAGCGAATATTCATTTGCTATTGTCACACAATGGGTGGGCTCAGGGTGCACTGCTCTGTGCCCCGGGTCCACCGTTTTCTGAAGAAGAATGTCAAAGCAGGCTGCACTGTGAACGGCAGCGGCAGGGGCAGGCACAGGCACTAATACACTCCCTATCCCCATACAGCACAGTCCTTACTGGCCATCCTCATAATTCCACTCGTAAAATGCGAGCAGGCGAGTGGAATTTTTGAGGGCTAGTATATACACCTAGGAAAGAATCCAGGCTTTTTTTTTAAAGCAATCTAGTGAGCTAGCCAGAACCACCTCTGGAGGGAGTCTATTCCACATTTTTACAGCTCTAACAGTGAAGAAACCTTTCCGTATTTGGAGACAAAATCTGTTTTCCTCTAGACATAAAGAGTGCCCCCTTATCCTCTGTGTTGACCTTAAAGTGAATAACTCAACACCAAGCTCACTATATGGACCCCTTATGTATTTATACATGTTGATCATATCCCCCTTAATCTCCTCTTCTTAAGAGAGACTAAATTCAATTCCTCTAATCTTTCCTCATAGCTGAGCTCCTCCATGCCTTTTATCAGTTTGGCTGCTCTTCTCTGCACTTTCTCCAGTTCCCTGATATTCTTTTTGAGAACTGGTGTCCAAAACTGAACTGCATATTCCAGATGAGGTCTTACTAATGATTTGTACAGGGGTAAAATGATATCTTCCTCTCTGGAGTCCATGCCTCTGTTAATACAAGAAAGGACTTTGCTTGCTTTGGAAACTGCAGCTTGACATTGCATCCTATTATTAAGCTTAGGATCCACCAGAGCACCCATATCCTTCTCTGCTACAGATTCTCCCAGTTCTACTCCCCCTAGTATGTATGAGGCATGCATATTCTTAGCCCACAAGTGAATACCTTTACATTTATCAACATTAAAACTCATTTGAGGTCAGCTTGTAAGTTGGAGACATCTGTAAGGAAGTTATTTCACTGCAAAGCTTGCTGTCATCTGCAAAGACTGAAATTGTACTTTTATTCCCAGATCCTATATCTCTTATGAAGATATTAAAAAGTAAGAGTCCTAACACTGAACCTTGGGGTACACCACTGATAACCTTAGACCATTCAGAGTAAGAATCATTAACCACTACTCTCTGAATTCTATCTTTTAGCCAATTTTCTATCCGTTTACAAATTGATCTTTCCAAGCCAGTAGACTTTACCTTACACATTAGTGATGTGTGGGGAACTGTGTCAAACGCTTTTGCAAAATCCAAGTATACTTAATAAACAGCCATCCCTCTGTCCAAGGTTTTACTTACATCCTCATAAAAAGAAATCATGTTTGTTTGACAACTTCTGTCTTTCATGAAACCATGCTGTAGGTTGCTTAAAATATTTTTTCCAGCAAGAACTCTTGGTTTGTGGTCTTTTATTAAATTCTCCAATATCTTCCCGACTATAGAAGTTAAACTAACAGGTCTATAGTTACTTGGCAAAGACTTTGATCCCTTTTTAAATATAAGCACCGCATTGGCCCTACGCAAATCCAGTGGTGCCTATATTTAAGGACTATTCCAGTCCCTAACGAGTCCCTAAAAATTAGAAACAAAGGCTTTGAAATTAAAGCGCTCAATTCTTTTAGGATGCGTGGGTGGATGCCATCTGATCCAGGTGCTTTATCCACCTTTATTCTCTGTAAATATTTCACCTTTTTTTATTTTAAAAAGCCTGTTTGAAGGAAAAGTAATATTGGGTAAAAAAATTGGGGGGTTTAGCCAATAACTTTTGGCATAACATTTTTAACGGTTTGCCTACTTTCTCATCTAGGAAAATTGGGAGGCATGAAACACTGGTGTTTTTACAGAAAATGTATACTTGACAAAGTAATGAGTGTGCTTGATTTGATAGCCAAGCCCTTTTAATGCTGATATTACCTTTCCTTGTACTCCCCCTCCATGTTCACCTTCCAGAGACTCATAAATTAGTGAGTGCCCTAAGGTGGTGGTTGGTAACAAATTAATCACAATTAGTGTTGAGCGAACACGGACTGTATTATTCGTGTTCGTACCGAATAATTGGATTTTTTTTACCCGAACACGGACACGGACACTTTACTGTATGTTCGGGTAAAAATCCGTGTTCGGTCGTTTTATTTCCGGGTTTTGCATGCTTTGGCGCTCTTTTCATGGCGGGCTTTCAACAGCCAATCAACAATCGTTTAACTGGTGTGCCTTAAGCCATCCCAGCCATGCCTGCAAATGTCTTAGTAGCTGTGATTGGCCGTCTGAAGCATGTGACCAAGTCTTTATAAGTTCGAGGCAGCCGCCGCAGCAGCGTCATTCTGCTGCTTAGCTAAGGGACAGAGCACACATCAATGTGCTGGCTGCTGATTAGGGAAAGATAGGCAGGAAAAAACCATTTGTGTCCGGATAGAATTGAGGGACAGGTCGGAGTGTTTAGGCAGGGCGAGTTGTAGGCATTTTAGGGATAGAGTCTGCTGAATTATAGGGTCAGTGTCTTCTACAAACTACAATCGATATTGCTGTGTGGGGGGTGGGGTGAATCTGCACTCAATCCTGATCTACGATCTCTTCTCAATCCTGTTAGGGACAGAGTCTGCTGAATTTTAGGGAAACTGTGTTCTACAAACTACAATCGATATTGCTGTGTGGTGTGGGATTGGAGATAGGCAGGTGTCAGTGATCCACATCCATTTTTCTGTGTGTGAGCTGCAGTGAACACAATCTTTTTGGGCTGCAGTGAACACAATCTTTTTGGGCTGCAGTGAACACAATCTTTTTGGGCTGCAGTGAACACAATCTTTTTGGGCTGCAGTGAACACAATCTTTTTGGGGTGCAGTGAACAAAATCTTTTTGGGGTGCAGTGAACACAATCCTTTTTGGTGTGCAGTGAACACAATCTTTGTGGGGTGCAGTGAACAAAATCCTTTGTGGGGTGCAGTGAACACAATCTTTTTGGGGTGCAGTGAACAACATCCTTTTTGGGGTGCAGTGAACAACATCCTTTTTGGGGTGCAGTGAACACAATCTTTTTGGGGTGCAGTGAACAAAATCCTTTGTGGGGTGCAGTGAACACAATCTTTTTGGGGTGCAGTGAACACAATCTTTTTGGGGTGGAGTGAACAACATCCTTTTTGGGGTGCAGTGAACAAAATCCTTTTTGGGGTGCAGTGAACAAAATCATTTTTGGGGTGCAGTGAACACAATCTTTTTGGGGTGCAGTGAACACAATCTTTGTGGGGTGCAGTGAACACAATCTTTTTGGGGTGGAGTGAACAACATCCTTTTTGGGGTGCAGTGAACAACATCCTTTTTGGGGTGCAGTGAACACAATCTTTTTGGGGTGCAGTGAACACAATCTTTGTGGGGTACAGTGAACAGAATCTTTGTGGGGTGCAGTGAACACAATCTTTGGGGGGTACAGTGAACACAATCTTTTTGGGGTGCAGTGAACACAATCTTTGTGGGGTGCAGTGAACACAATCTTTTTGGGGTGGAGTGAACAAAATCATTTTTGGGGTGCAGTGAACAACATCCTTTTTGGGGTGCAGTGATCAAAATCCTTTTTGGGGTGCAGTGAACACAATCTTTTTGGGGTGCAGTGAACAAAATCCTTTGTGGGGTGCAGTGAACAGAATCTTTGTGGGGTGCAGTGAACACAATCTTTGGGGGGGTACAGTGAACACAATCTTTTTGGGGTGCAGTGAACACAATCTTTGTGGGGTACAGTGAACAGAATCTTTGTGGGGTGCAGTGAACACAATCTTTGGGGGGTACAGTGAACACAATCTTTTTGGGGTGCAGTGAACACAATCTTTGGGGGGTACAGTGAACACAATCTTTTTGGGGTGCAGTGAACACAATCTTTGTGGGGTGCAGTGAACACAATCTTTGGGGGGGTACAGTGAACACAATCTTTTTGGGGTGCAGTGAACAACATCCTTTTAGGGTGCAGTGAACACAATCTTTGTGGGGTGCAGTGAACAACATCCTTTTAGGGTGCAGTGAACACAATCTTTGTGGGGTACAGTGAACAGAATCTTTGTGGGGTGCAGTGAACACAATCTTTGGGGGGTACAGTGAACACAATCTTTGTGAGGTGCAGTGAACACAATCTTTGTGGGGTGCAGTGAACACAATCATTGTGGGGTGCAGTGAACTCAATCTTTGTGGGGTACAGTGAACACAATCTCATACTTCTGAAGATTTGAGGGTGCTGCCTGTTCCATACTCCCCCTACTCCTCATCTAGCCTTTTAGGGGTACAAACAATAGTAATTGGGGCCTAGTGTGGTTGTGTACGTGTGATATACATACACTTTTTTTGGATCATATTTTCTATTCCGCTATTTAATCAAAAACCTTTGGGGATCAGTTAAATTGGGGGATAGTCTGTGTTGGTACGTGTGAGAGAGATCCACCTTTCCAAGTTGTTGGGGTTCATCTCATACTTCTGAAGGTTTGAGGGTGCTGCCTGTTCCATACTCCCCCTACTCCTAGCCTTTTAGGGGTACAAACAATAGTAATTGGGGCCTAGTGTGGTTGTGTACGTGTGATATACATACACTTTTTTTGGATCATATTTTCTATTCCGCTATTTAATCAAAAACCTTTGGGGATCAGTTAAATTGGGGGATAGTCTGTGTTGGTACGTGTGAGAGAGATCCACCTTTCCAAGTTGTTGGGGTTCATCTCATACTTCTGAAGGTTTGAGGGTGCTGCCTGTTCCATACCCCCCCTACTCCTCATCTAGCCTTTTAGGGGTACAAACAATAGTAATTGGGGCCTAGTGTGGTTGTGTACGTGTGATATACATACACTTTTTTTGGATCATATTTTCTATTCCGCTATTTAATCAAAAACCTTTGGGGATCAGTTAAATTGGGGGATAGTCTGTGTTGGTACGTGTGAGAGAGATCCACCTTTCCAAGTTGTTGGGGTTCATCTCATACTTCTGAAGGTTTGAGGGTGCTGCCTGTTCCATACCCCCCCTACTCCTCATCTAGCCTTTTAGGGGTACAAACAATAGTAATTGGGGCCTAGTGTGGTTGTGTACGTGTGATATACATACACTTTTTTTGGATCATATTTTCTATTCCGCTATTTAATCAAAAACCTTTGGGGATCAGTTAAATTGGGGGATAGTCTGTGTTGGTACGTGTGAGAGAGATCCACCTTTCCAAGTTGTTGGGGTTCATCTCATACTTCTGAAGGTTTGAGGGTGCTGCCTGTTCCATACCCCCCCTACTCCTCATCTAGCCTTTTAGGGGTACAAACAATAGTAATTGGGGCCTAGTGTGGTTGTGTACGTGTGATATACATACACTTTTTTTGGATCATATTTTCTATTCCGCTATTTAATCAAAAACCTTTGGGGATCAGTTAAATTGGGGGATAGTCTGTGTTGGTACGTGTGAGAGAGATCCACCTTTCCAAGTTGTTGGGGTTCATCTCATACTTCTGAAGGTTTGAGGGTGCTGCCTGTTCCATACCCCCCCTACTCCTCATCTAGCCTTTTAGGGGTACAAACAATAGTAATTGGGGCCTAGTGTGGTTGTGTACGTGTGATATACATACACTTTTTTTGGATCATATTTTCTATTCCGCTATTTAATCAAAAACCTTTGGGGATCAGTTAAATTGGGGGATAGTCTGTGTTGGTACGTGTGAGAGAGATCCACCTTTCCAAGTTGTTGGGGTTCATCTCATACTTCTGAAGGTTTGAGGGTGCTGCCTGTTCCATACTCCCCCTACTCCTCATCTAGCCTTTTAGGGGTACAAACAATAGTAATTGGGGCCTAGTGTGGTTGTGTACGTGTGATATACATACACTTTTTTTGGATCATATTTTCTATTCCGCTATTTAATCAAAAACCTTTGGGGATCAGTTAAATTGGGAGATAGTCTGTGTTGGTACGTGTGAGAGAGATCCACCTTTCCAAGTTGTTGGGGTTCATCTCATACTTCTGAAGGTTTGAGGGTGCTGCCTGTTCCATACTCCCCCTACTCCTCATCTAGCCTTTTAGGGGTACAAACAATAGTAATTGGGGCCCAGTGTGGTTGTGTACGTGTGATATACATACACTTTTTTTGGATCATATTTTCTATTCCGCTATTTAATCAAAAACCTTTGGGGATCAGTTAAATTGGGGGATAGTCTGTGTTGGTACGTGTGAGAGAGATCCACCTTTCCAAGTTGTTGGGGTTCATCTCATACTTCTGAAGGTTTGAGGGTGCTGCCTGTTCCATACTCCCCCTACTCCTCATCTAGCCTTTTAGGGGTACAAACAATAGTAATTGGGGCCTAGTGTGGTTGTGTACGTGTGATATACATACACTTTTTTTGGATCATATTTTCTATTCCGCTATTTAATCAAAAACCTTTGGGGATCAGTTAAATTGGGGGATAGTCTGTGTTGGTACGTGTGAGAGAGATCCACCTTTCCAAGTTGTTGGGGTTCATCTCATACTTCTGAAGGTTTGAGGGTGCTGCCTGTTCCATACTCCCCCTACTCCTCATCTAGCCTTTTAGGGGTACAAACAATAGTAATTGGGGCCTAGTGTGGTTGTGTACGTGTGATATACATACACTTTTTTTGGATCATATTTTCTATTCCGCTATTTAATCAAAAACCTTTGGGGATCAGTTAAATTGGGGGATAGTCTGTGTTGGTACGTGTGAGAGAGATCCACCTTTCCAAGTTGTTGGGGTTCATCTCATACTTCTGAAGGTTTGAGGGTGCTGCCTGTTCCATACCCCCCCTACTCCTCATCTAGCCTTTTAGGGGTACAAACAATAGTCATTGGGGCCTAGTGTGGTTGTGTACGTGTGATATACATACACTTTTTTTGGATCATATTTTCTATTCCGCTATTTAATCAAAAACCTTTGGGGATCAGTTAAATTGGGGGATAGTCTGTGTTGGTACGTGTGAGAGAGATCCACCTTTCCAAGTTGTTGGGGTTCATCTCATACTTCTGAAGGTTTGAGGGTGCTGCCTGTTCCATACTCCCCCTACTCCTCATCTAGCCTTTTAGGGGTACAAACAATAGTAATTGGGGCCTAGTGTGGTTGTGTACGTGTGATATACATACACTTTTTTTGGATCATATTTTCTATTCCGCTATTTAATCAAAAACCTTTGGGGATCAGTTAAATTGGGGGATAGTCTGTGTTGGTACGTGTGAGAGAGATCCACCTTTCCAAGTTGTTGGGGTTCATCTCATACTTCTGAAGGTTTGAGGGTGCTGCCTGTTCCATACCCCCCCTACTCCTCATCTAGCCTTTTAGGGGTACAAACAATAGTCATTGGGGCCTAGTGTGGTTGTGTACGTGTGATATACATACACTTTTTTTGGATCATATTTTCTATTCCGCTATTTAATCAAAAACCTTTGGGGATCAGTTAAATTGGGGGATAGTCTGTGTTGGTACGTGTGAGAGAGATCCACCTTTCCAAGTTGTTGGGGTTCATCTCATACTTCTGAAGGTTTGAGGGTGCTGCCTGTTCCATACCCCCCCTACTCCTCATCTAGCCTTTTAGGGGTACAAACAATAGTAATTGGGGCCTAGTGTGGTTGTGTACGTGTGATATACATACACTTTTTTTGGATCATATTTTCTATTCCGCTATTTAATCAAAAACCTTTGGGGATCAGTTAAATTGGGGGATAGTCTGTGTTGGTACGTGTGAGAGAGATCCACCTTTCCAAGTTGTTGGGGTTCATCTCATACTTCTGAAGGTTTGAGGGTTCTGCCTGTTCCATACTCCCCCTACTCCTCATCTAGCCTTTTAGGGGTACAAACAATAGTAATTGGGGCCTAGTGTGGTTGTGTACGTGTGATATACATACACTTTTTTTGGATCATATTTTCTATTCCGCTATTTAATCAAAAACCTTTGGGGATCAGTTAAATTGGGGGATAGTCTGTGTTGGTACGTGTGAGAGAGATCCACCTTTCCAAGTTGTTGGGGTTCATCTCATACTTCTGAAGGTTTGAGGGTGCTGCCTGTTCCATACTCCCCCTACTCCTCATCTAGCCTTTTAGGGGTACAAACAATAGTAATTGGGGCCCAGTGTGGTTGTGTACGTGTGATATACATACACTTTTTTTGGATCATATTTTCTATTCCGCTATTTAATCAAAAACCTTTGGGGATCAGTTAAATTGGGGAATAGTCTGTGTTGGTACGTGTGAGAGAGATCCACCTTTCCAAGTTGTTGGGGTTCATCTCATACTTCTGAAGGTTTGAGGGTGCTGCCTGTTCCATACTCCCCCTACTCCTCATCTAGCCTTTTAGGGGTACAAACAATAGTAATTGGGGCCCAGTGTGGTTGTGTACGTGTGATATACATACACTTTTTTTGGATCATATTTTCTATTCCGCTATTTAATCAAAAACCTTTGGGGATCAGTTAAATTGGGGGATAGTCTGTGTTGGTACGTGTGAGAGAGATCCACCTTTCCAAGTTGTTGGGGTTCATCTCATACTTCTGAAGGTTTGAGGGTGCTGCCTGTTCCATACTCCCCCTACTCCTCATCTAGCCTTTTAGGGGTACAAACAATAGTAATTGGGGCCTAGTGTGGTTGTGTACGTGTGATATACATACACTTTTTTTGGATCATATTTTCTATTCCGCTATTTAATCAAAAACCTTTGGGGATCAGTTAAATTGGGGGATAGTCTGTGTTGGTACGTGTGAGAGAGATCCACCTTTCCAAGTTGTTGGGGTTCATCTCATACTTCTGAAGGTTTGAGGGTGTTGCCTGTTCCATACCCCCCCTACTCCTCATCTAGCCTTTTAGGGGTACAAACAATAGTAATTGGGGCCTAGTGTGGTTGTGTACGTGTGATATACATACACTTTTTTTGGATCATATTTTCTATTCCGCTATTTAATCAAAAACCTTTGGGGATCAGTTAAATTGGGGGATAGTCTGTGTTGGTACGTGTGAGAGAGATCCACCTTTCCAAGTTGTTGGGGTTCATCTCATACTTCTGAAGGTTTGAGGGTGCTGCCTGTTCCATACCCCCCCTACTCCTCATCTAGCCTTTTAGGGGTACAAACAATAGTCATTGGGGCCTAGTGTGGTTGTGTACGTGTGATATACATACACTTTTTTTGGATCATATTTTCTATTCCGCTATTTAATCAAAAACCTTTGGGGATCAGTTAAATTGGGGGATAGTCTGTGTTGGTACGTGTGAGAGAGATCCACCTTTCCAAGTTGTTGGGGTTCATCTCATACTTCTGAAGGTTTGAGGGTGCTGCCTGTTCCATACCCCCCCTACTCCTCATCTAGCCTTTTAGGGGTACAAACAATAGTAATTGGGGCCTAGTGTGGTTGTGTACGTGTGATATACATACACTTTTTTTGGATCATATTTTCTATTCCGCTATTTAATCAAAAACCTTTGGGGATCAGTTAAATTGGGGGATAGTCTGTGTTGGTACGTGTGAGAGAGATCCACCTTTCCAAGTTGTTGGGGTTCATCTCATACTTCTGAAGGTTTGAGGGTGCTGCCTGTTCCATACTCCCCCTACTCCTCATCTAGCCTTTTAGGGGTACAAACAATAGTAATTGGGGCCTAGTGTGGTTGTGTACGTGTGATATACATACACTTTTTTTGGATCATATTTTCTATTCCGCTATTTAATCAAAAACCTTTGGGGATCAGTTAAATTGGGGGATAGTCTGTGTTGGTACGTGTGAGAGAGATCCACCTTTCCAAGTTGTTGGGGTTCATCTCATACTTCTGAAGGTTTGAGGGTGCTGCCTGTTCCATACTCCCCCTACTCCTCATCTAGCCTTTTAGGGGTACAAACAATAGTAATTGGGGCCTAGTGTGGTTGTGTACGTGTGATATACATACACTTTTTTTGGATCATATTTTCTATTCCGCTATTTAATCAAAAACCTTTGGGGATCAGTTAAATTGGGGGATAGTCTGTGTTGGTACGTGTGAGAGAGATCCACCTTTCCAAGTTGTTGGGGTTCATCTCATACTTCTGAAGGTTTGAGGGTGCTGCCTGTTCCATACCCCCCCTACTCCTCATCTAGCCTTTTAGGGGTACAAACAATAGTAATTGGGGCCTAGTGTGGTTGTGTACGTGTGATATACATACACTTTTTTTGGATCATATTTTCTATTCCGCTATTTAATCAAAAACCTTTGGGGATCAGTTAAATTGGGGGATAGTCTGTGTTGGTACGTGTGAGAGAGATCCACCTTTCCAAGTTGTTGGGGTTCATCTCATACTTCTGAAGGTTTGAGGGTGCTGCCTGTTCCATACCCCCCCTACTCCTCATCTAGCCTTTTAGGGGTACAAACAATAGTCATTGGGGCCTAGTGTGGTTGTGTACGTGTGATATACATACACTTTTTTTGGATCATATTTTCTATTCCGCTATTTAATCAAAAACCTTTGGGGATCAGTTAAATTGGGGGATAGTCTGTGTTGGTACGTGTGAGAGAGATCCACCTTTCCAAGTTGTTGGGGTTCATCTCATACTTCTGAAGGTTTGAGGGTGCTGTCTGTTCCATACTCCTCCTACTCCTCATCCATCCTTTTAGGGGTAGAAACAATAGTAATTGGGGCCTAGTGTGGTTTTGTACGTGCGAGATACATACACTTTTTTGGATCATATTTCCTATTCCGCTATTCAATAAAAACCTTTCTAGGGCAAGATCTTAAATTACAGAAATATGAGGAGACCGTCAAATAAGGGCCGTGGCCTGGGTCGTGGTGCTGCTGGTAGAGCTCCTGTTGCAAGGAGAGGACGTGGTCGATCTGTGCCAGCTACACGCACAAGTGAAACACCTTCCTCAAGTGTGAGTAGGCGACAGAACCTGCATCAGTATTTGGTAGGGCATCAAACGCCCCTAGAAGTGATGAGGCCAGAACAAGTTGAGGCGATAGTAGATTGGTTTGCTGCTGACAGTGCCTCCAGTTCCTTCACATTGTCTCCCACCCAGTCTACTGCAGAAAGGTCAGAGTTGGCACCTGCAGCCAATGTCCAACCGTCTTTCACCTCACCCCCTTGCAAATCAGGCCAGCAGTCTGAGCCCCAAGCCATACAGCAGTCTCTTATTCTTTTTGAGGACTCTGTCAGCAGGGTTTCCCAGGGCCATCCACCTAGCCCTGCCCCAGAAGTGGAAGAGATTGAGTGCAGCGATGCCCAACCACTTATTTCTCAAGATGAGTACATGCAAGGATCATCGCAGCACGTCTCCGATGATGACGAAACGCAGGTGCCAACTGCTGCGGCGTTCAGCATTGTGGAGACCGACAAGGAGGGCAGGGGTGAAGACTGGGTGGAAGATGATGTGGAGGACGATGAGGTCCTCGACCCCACATGGAATGAACGTCATGCAGGTGACCTGAGTAGTTTGGAGGAAGAGGCGGTGGTCGCACAGAGCCACCAGCACAGCAGAAGAGGGAGCAGGGTGCAGAAGCGGAGCGGCCGTGCCCTAGACACTACGCCCGCTACTGCCCAACGCAGCAAGGGAACGAGCGCACCAAAGTCAGCTCAAAGGAGTTCTCTAGCGTGGAAGTTCTTTAGAAAATGTGCTGATGACAGGACACGAGTGGTTTGCACCCTGTGCAATCAGAGCTTGAAGCGAGGCATGAACCTTCTCAACCTGAGCACAACCTGCATGATCAGGCATCTAAGTGCAAAGCACGAGCTGCAGTGGAGTACACACCTTCAAAACCAAGAAACGTCTCTGGCTCATCCTGCTTCCTCTTCTGCTGCAGTCTCGGCCGCTCCAGCCACATCTGTAGTGATACCGGCACCTGCCACCCCGCAAACAGACGATCTGTCAGCAACACCACCACCTGGGTCACCAACAACCATCTCCACAATGTCCCGTGGAAGCGTTCAGCTTTCCATCTCCCAAACACTTGAGAGGAAGAGGAAGTACCCCCCTACCCACCCGCGATCCCTGGCCCTGAATGCCAGCATTTCAAAATGATTGGCCTTTGAAATGCTGTCATTCCGTCTGGTGGAGACGCACAGTTTTAAAAACCTTATGTCGGTGGCTGTCCCACAGTACGTCGTGCCCAGCCGCCACTACTTTTCCAGGCAAGCCATCCCTTCCCTGCACAACCAAGTGGGGGAAAATATCAGGTGTGCACTGCGCAACGCCATCTGTGCCAAGGTCCACCTAACTACGGATACGTGGACCAGTAAGCACGGTCAGGGGCGTTATATCTCCCTAACGGCACACTGGGTAAATGCAGTGGCGGATGGGCCTGAGGCGGATAGCAATTTGGCGCATGTCCTTCCACCACCGAGGATTGCAGGGCGCTTCAGTTTGCCTCCTGTTCCTAACTCCTCCTACTCCGCTTCCTCATCCTCTACCGCCTCCTCATCCGGACAGCGTAACACCTTCACCACCAACTTCAGCACGGCCAGGGGTAAACGACAGCAGGCAGTTTTACAACTTGCCTGTTTGGGGGACAAACCACACACCGCGCAGGAGTTGTGGAGGAGCATGGAACAGCAGACAAATGAGTGGTTGCTGCCAGCGAGCCTCAAGCCCGGCCTGGTGGTGTGCGATAACGGGCGAAATCTCATAGCAGCTCTGGGCCTAGCCGGTTTGACGCACATCCCTTGCCTGGCGCATGTGCTGAATTTGGTGGTGCAGAGGTTCCTTAAAAACTACCCCGATATGTCAGAGCTGCTGCAGAAAGTGCGGGCCGTTTGTGCGCACTTTCGGCGTTCTCACCCTGCTGCTGCTCGCCTGGCAGCGCTGCAGCGTAACTTCGGCCTTCCCGCTCACCGCCTCATATGTGACGTGCCCACAAGGTGGAACTCCACCTTGCACATGCTGGAAAGACTGTGCGAGCAGCAGCAGGCCATAGTGGAGTTTCAGCTGCAGCACGCACGCGTGAGTCGCTCTGCGGAACAGCACCACTTCACCACCAATAACTGGGCCTCCATGCGAGACCTGTGTGCCTTGTTGCGCTGTTTTGAGTACTCCACCAACATGGCCAGTGGCAATGACGCCGTTCTCAGCTTAACTATCCCACTTCTATGCCTCCTTGAAAAAACAATTCGGGCGATGATGGAAGAGGATGTGGCACAGGATGAGGAGGAGGAGGAGGATGAAGAGGTAACATTTCCAAGGCTTTCAGGGCAGTCATTCGCAAGGGGCTCCGAGGGTGGGTTCCTGCACACGCAAACGCCAGGGACGCAATTGTCCAGCAGGGGCACAGTTCTGGAGGATGAGGAGGATGAGGAGGAGGAGGAGCTGGAGGAGGAGATGGAACCATGTTCACAGCAGGGTGGCACCCAGGCCAGCTCATGGCCATCACTGGTGCGTGGCTGGGGGGATACAGAGGACACGGACGATACACCTCCCACAGAGGACAGCCTTTCGTTGCCTCTGGGCAGCCTGGCACACATGAGCGATTACATGCTGCAGTGTCTCCACAACGACCGCCGAGTTGCCCACATTCTAACTTGTGCTGATTACTGGGTGGCCACGCTGCTGGATCCCCGTTACAAGGACAACGTACCGTCCTTAATTCACTCACTGGAGCGCGATCGCAAGATGCGCGAGTACAAGCGCACGCTGGTAGACGCCATGCTGCTGGCATTCCCATCTGACAGCGGGGCCACAGTGGAAGCACAAGGCAGAGGAGGAGGAGGAGGAGGTCGCCAACGCAACCAGGGCACCGCCAGCACCTCAGAAGGCAGGGTTAGCATGGCCGAAATGTGGAAAAGCTTTGTCAGCACGCCACAACAAACAGCAGCACCAGCAGCTCAGATGGAACGTCTTAGCAGGAGGCAGCATTTTACCAACATGGTGGAGCAGTATGTGTGCACACGCCTACATGTAGTGAATGACGGGTCTGCCCCCTTCAACTTCTGGGTCTCCAAATTGGGCACATGGCCTGAGCTTGCCCTTTACGCCTTGGAGGTGCTGGCGTGCCCTGCAGCCAGTGTATTATCTGAACGGGTATTTAGCACGGCTGGGGGCGTTATAACAGACAAGCGCAGCCGCCTGTCCAGAGACAATGTGGACAAGCTCACGTTCATTAAAATGAACCAGGCATGGATCCCACGGGACTTTTCCGTACCTTATGCAGAATAGCAATGGATACCGACCTTACCCACCCATTGTTCCATTTTTGCTCTTTCTCACTCTTTTGGGGTGTACCCTCATTTAAAATTTTTGAAAAGAAGCAGTGTTGGCTACCTCGTCCTCCTCCTCAGGGCCAGATTAATGTAGGGGCTATTGGAGCTGCAGCTCCAGGCCCCTACCTTTTATATAGGCCCCGGGTTGGCCATATTCACTGTTACCGCTCTTCTGTCACTTGTAAACACAGAAGTCTGGCTTCTATGCTCGCTTCCCCAGGCAGCACCCTCAGAACCTCCCCACACAGCGTGAAGGCCGGACAAGGAGGGACAGTTGGCGATGCATGGATGTGTTTATGGGCTTCAGAGACAGCATCCCATGTTGAATTAGGCATGCATGGCTGCACCCTTCCTCCTCTGGGTGCATGGCAAGGCACGGCCCTTAAGGCCCTTCAAAATCCTCAGCACCAAGCCCTGTTAATCCGGCCCTGGTCCTCCTCCACCGCCGCTTCCACCTACACCGCCCATAGGTGTGCGCAGCCTATTGCATTAAGGTGTGCACCCCAAAGTTGAAATACACATGCATGTGTTTGCCAGCAGGGAGAGTAATGTATCGGGGCCATGTACCTGTAGGCAAGGAGAAATAGAGCAGAGCAGGTCCCAGGGAGATCTTTCCCATCTCCTCACTGGCAATGCTATGTGCCCTAGGTGATTAGGGTGTGCCCAGGCACACCCAGCACACCCTGTGCGCACGCCTATGTCACCGCCACATCCACCACCACCTCAACCTCCCTCCTACTCCATATGGGCCTCGTCCTTCAGAGATGAAGAAGAACATTGTTTTATTTTTCTGTTTTTTTTTTGTTGTTTTAAGTTATTTCCCTATCCACATTTGTTTGCAGAGCACTTGCCATGCTCTTAATTACGTTTTGCTGCCATTTGCAGCACTCTAGCCCTTTCCTTTGGTGTTTTAGAGCCATTTTAGTGCCTTAAAGTTCGGGTCCCCATTGACTTCAATGGGGTTCGGTGTCCGGGAAAAGTTCGGTAAAAGTCCGGGACACGGACCCGGACTTTTTTTTAAAGTTCGGCCGAACCCGTCGAACACGGACATCTAGGTGTCCGCTCAACCCTAATCACAATCTATCCATCGAGAGCTACCTGTCAAGCATGGACACATGAAAACTGGGGATGAGCCAAAAATCATACAGGTATAAAGTAAAAATTAATGGGAGGAAAAGACCAACCCTAATATGAACCCGCACCCCAAAATAGTATTATCAAAAGCTTATTGACCCCCAGGGATTTGGTAGGTAAACAGAGAACATGTAACAAGAATATTAAAGAGTAACAAATATCCAATTGCATTAATCACATATAAAATCCAAAAATATAAAATAGCATAAAAACAATGCATATAACATACAGAGACCGTGTATCACCTGCCCCCACATGGGGGTGAACGATCTAGTGAAAGCCCCCCTTTAGGTTCTGCAGATCATGAAACCATGGGTCAGTGAACCCAACGCGTTTCCAGGAAATAGTGTTGTCCTCTTCTTCAGGGGATAATCACTCTCTCAAATCTATAAAGAAATTAAAATCAAATAAAGTAGCAAACAATTGTATATAAAGTACATACCAGGACGCAACACACATGGCATACTCTACTTACATTTCATATAGGGAAATTAGATTTAAACATCCTGCATGCTCATACAATGGCATATGTGTGTCCAGCCAGTCACCAGATCTGGTGCCCCTCTACTCTGTATTACCAACTACCGATTTCTGCACTCTGCATTACTTACTATTGGCTCCTGAACTCAGTGTTACTTACTATTGACCTCCAAACACTTTGTTATTTACTACTGACTCCTGAACTCTTCAGACCTTCCTTACTTTTGAGTAGGGCCTTGCTAGGTAATCTTTTTAAAATAAATTGAGCTGCATCCTGGTGATGTTAGTAGAAATATTTCTCTGTTCATGTCCCCCCCACCAACGCCGCCATAACCTTAAGTGCGGCAGAGGTTAATACATCTAAGAGGCTGTTACAGGCTCTCATCAAGAGAGCCAGACTATGCCTGCCTTTTCTGTCCAGCTCCACCCATTCATAGAAGCCTACTACAGCTTCTATGACCGAAACAGGGTATATAAATTGATGGGAAGACCTAGCTATCATTCGCCTGTACTCCATTTTTAGATCGTGCTTCATTTATTTGTAGCTAGGAGCTGTCTGATATTGCCTGCTAGATCAGGAAACACTCTGCAGCACTGCTGCAGTAAGACTGTTTCACCCTAGTGCTCAGCTAAGACTCTATCACATCCTGACAGCAGAGTGATTAACATCAGGGAGTAAAAGCAAAGCATCTTGGGAGTTGTATTCTCAGGACTCATGTTTCACACTCAAGCTGGACTGTAATGAACTACAAGTACCAGTCGTCTGGAGTAGGAGAATATAATGCTGGGAGAGGATATATAAACCCTGAGCTAGGTCGGGATTGCTCTCTTGGGACCCCAGGCCTGGATCTGCAAGCAAGTGACTGAGTGTCAGACTGTGACTTGTGAGAGTCATCGAGTGTGTGTACAGAGGCATCCATCAACAGCTAGTTCTGGATGTCCGGAGGCAGCCTGAAGGCCGCTCTCATCACATCCACGCCAGATGAGGAGCCCTTGCTCCATTCTTCAATACCACCAGTGGCTGGGATCGGTGAGCGAGCCTTTGCCTATACTGTTACTAAAAGGCACACCTCATGCAGACAACTTTGCCTTTCTTGTTATACTCACTCTCTGCCAGGCAGCGACAGGGTTCATTTTGCTGCAGGATACCACAGGCCTACCACAGCCTAATTGGCCTCAGTTCGCTTAAAAGGGGACCTTCAGTGTATCACCGAAGAGCTAGCTGAAGATTCAAGACTTTCTTTCATTCAAAGGGGCTACACCTTACTCCCCCACACAAGGGAATAATAATTGAGATGCTTTAAAGGCCCTACTTTCACCTGAGACCCTGTTATTATATGAGCGGGTACAGAACCTAAATGTTAAACTGTTTATACTGAATTAAGTACAGTATTACAGTATCTCACAAAAGTGAGTACACCCCTAACATTTTCATAAATATTTTATTATATCTTTTCATGTGACAACACTGAAGAAATGACACTTTGTTACAATGTAAAGTAGTGAGTGCACAGCTTGTATAACAGTGTGAATTTGCTGTCCCCGCAAAATAACACACAGTCATTAATGTCTAAACTGCTGGCAACAAAAGTGAGTACACCCCTAAGTGAACATGTCCAAATTGGGCCCAAAGCGTCAATATTTTGTGTGGCCACCATTATTTTCAAGCACTGCCTTAACCCTCTTGGGCATGAAATTCACCACTGGAGTCCTCCTTCATTTCTCCATGACGATATCACAGAGCTGGTGGATGTTAGAGACCTTGCGCTCCTCCGCATTCCATTTGAGGATGTCCCACAGATGTTCAATAGGGTTTAGGTCTGAAGACATGCTTGGCCAGTCCAACACCTTTAGCATCAGCCTCTTTAGCAAGGCAGTGGTCGTCTTGGAGGTGTGTTTGGGGTCATTATCTTGTTGGAATATGGCCCAGTCTCCGAACGGAGGGGATCATGCTCTTCTTCAGTATGTCACTGTACATGTTGGCATTCAATGAACTGTAGCTCCCCAGTGCCGGCTGCACTCATACAGCCCCAGACCATGACATTCCGGCCACCATGCTTGACTGTAGGCAAGACACACTTGTCTTTGTACTCCTCACCTGGTTGCCGCCACACACGCTTGACACCATCTGAACCAAATAAGTTTATCTTGGTCTCATCAGACCACAGGACATGGTTCCAGTAATCTAGGTCCTTAGTCTGATTGTCTTCAGCAAACTGTTTGCGGGCTTTCTTGTGCATCATCTTTCGAAGAGGCTTCCTTCTGGGACGACAGCCATGCAGACCAATTTGATGGAGTGTGTGGCATATGGTCTGATCACTGACAGGCTGACCCCCGACCGTTAAACCTCTGCAGCACTCATTTGTCTATTTCCCAAAGACAACCTCTGAATATGATGCTGAGCATGTGCACTTAACTTCTTTGACCATGGTGACCATGGTTGACCATGGCGAGGCCTGTTCTGAGTGGAACCTATCCTGTTAAATTGCTGTATGGTCTTGACCACAATGCTGCAGCTCAGTTTCAGGGTCGTGACACTCTTCTTATAGCCTAGGCCATCTTTATGTAGAGCAACAATTCTTTTTTCAGCTCCTCAGAGAGTTCCATGCCATGAGGTGCCATGTTGAACTACCAATAACCAGTATGAGAGAGTGAGAGTACCGAATTTAACACAATTTACATAGTTACATAGTTACATAGTTAGTGAGGTTGAAATAAGACATCAGTCCATCCAGTTCAACCTATGATGTGTGTGTGTGTATTTGCTGTTAACCGTACATTGTATACCCCTGTATGTTGTGGTCTTTAAGGTGCCCATCTAATAGTTTTTTGAAAACTATCGATGCTCCCTGCTGATACGACTGTTTGCGGAAGAGAATTCCACATGCTTACTGCTCTGACAGTAAAGAACCCCCTATGTACTTTAAGGTTAAACCGCCTTTCCTCTAGCTTTAGTGAGTGGCCACATGTCTTATTGTATTCCCTTTCTCTGAATAGTTTGTTCCTTATGCTAGGGTCGCCAGTACAGTATTTGTAAATTGGTATCATATCCCCCCTTAATCGTCTCTTCTCCAGAGAGAATAAGTTCAGTGCTTGTAGTCTTTCCTCATAGCATTCCCCTAATTATTTTTGTTGCCCTTCTCTGGACTTTTTCCAGTTCCAGCACATCCTTCCTGAGGACCGGTGCCCAGAACTGGACAGCATACTCCAGATGTGGCCGGACCAGAGTCTTGTAGAGAGGGAGAATAATCTCTTTATTTCTGGAGTGAATCCCCTTTTTTATACATCCCAGTATTCTGTTGGCTTTGCTTGCAGCGACTTGGCATTGCATGCCACTGGCAAGCCTGTTGTCTATCAGTACCCCCAGGTCCTTTTCCATCTTAGATTCACCCAGAGGTCCCCCCCCCCCCAAGTGAGTAGCTTGCTTTCTGGTTTCTGGCACCCAAGTGCATTACTTTACATTTTTCAACATTAAACCTCATCTGCCATGTAGTTGCCCACCCTATTACTTTGTTCAGGTCCACTTGTAAGGTTTCCACATCCTGCATAGAAGATATTGGCATGCTTAGTTTAGTATCATACGCAAATACTGAGATTGTACTAGATATCCCCTCCTCTAGATCATTTATGAATAAATTAAACAGGATTGGCCCCAGGACAGAACCCTGGGGGACCCCACTTTCCACACCGCCCAATCTCCCCAATAAGAGAAAGAGAAAATTGGCCCGTGGGACTTTATATGAGGTGGGTACATGTGACTGGAAATAACAAAAAATAGGTAATTGAAAAAATATAATCTTTATTGCAAAGAATGACAAAAAAATCATCAGAGTTGTGCGCGTGAAGCGCTAGGATAACAAACTTCATTGGAAATCTTGAAATACATGTATAACATACAATACCATACATATAAATATTCATGAGAATGCAAAACATTTAAATCTCAAGGATAAAAACATAGTAAATAATTTTGACATAGCGTATAAATATCATGCATCTATTCGGACGCGTTTCGCGAGTCACTGCTCGCTTCTTCAAGAGAGAATGCATTGGAAAAACGATAAATCTGAAAAAATGAAAGAATAATAATTGGGATTTAACTCATAAAGGTATTGTTTCGAGAAGATTTTGTAAGTCATGGGGAACTCATTGGAGTGCCCATTACTCACATTTCAATAAAACTGGAATCAAAGAATGGATCTCCGTGCGGTAGCAATGGTGTAGGTCTGGCCCGGGAGCTGAAGGGTCCCAGCGGACGAAAATACAGCGGAGTTGCCCATGGGAGGTAAGTGACCAATGTGTGGAGTAAAGCCATAAGCCTTCCATGTCTGTCATAAAAATTGGAATTTATCGAATTATGGATATAAATAAATAAATATGTATAGTATATGATACAATGTAGTACATAGTATATCATGTATATTGAACAATAAATAAATAACCATATAACATGAACAGTGCAGGAAGGACTGATATGATTGGTTCAATAAAGTATTGAAAAATGGGAAAATGAGTAATAGCTGAGAGAGAAGTGAATAGATAGAAAGTGGAAGTGAAAAGAATGTGACAATGAGTGAAGGAAAGTGTGGAAGATGAAGGTAGTGCAAAAAGAGAGACGGAGAGAAAAGGCAAAGCTGACATCCAGCAATGGAACAACCATAGTGATTGTGACTGAGGATATAGGATAGTGTGTGAAGGGTGCCGAGGACCCACGAGATGAGGGATTGGAAGGAATGGTGCAATTAGGAAAAAAGTGCTTACCAAGTGGAGTGAATGAAGAACGAGTGCCGTGTGTGAAGTAAGAAAGGAGAGAAGTACCAAGGGTCATCCTTTCCATGGGCATCTTCGGCCGGTGTTGTCTGTGGGGCCCTAACGTCATACAACGGGTGGAGCAGAGACAAGCATCTGCAGCCTCGTGAGGGAGAGGACGCAAAGACGCAGACCTCCCCCATCTAAAACCCGTAGATGTAGGGCACGTGGACATGACGACGCCGCACAAAAGCGCCGGCGTGACGTCAGGTGTGCGGCATGACGCCGATGTAGGGGTGGACCCGTCCGACGGGAGGAAGGGCGGGTACAGCAAGGGAGGAGGCTCCTCCCTCTTTCTACATCACAGCTCCCGGGACACAGGCATCTACCAAGCAAACCAGCACAGATCCATCCAGGAAACCAGTATACTGAAAACCTCCAATGTGAATTGTCAATTTAGAGGGATACAAAGAGGAATGAGGAAAATGATATACAAGTAGATCATCACATCAAAGCTATCTGCATATATAAATAATAAAAAATGATCTCCCCATTAATCACCACCCTTTGCACTCTCCCCTGGAGCCAGTTCTCTATCCAGGTATTCACCTTATGGTCCATACCTACCTTTCTTAGTTTGAACAGTAAGCGTTTGTGGGGAACTGTGTCAAAGGCCTTTGCAAAGTCCAGATACACCACATCCACAGGCTTACCTTTATCTAGGTGGCAGTTCACTTCATCATAGAAGGTTAATAGATTGGTTTGGCAAGAACGATTTTTCATGAATCCATGCTGATTACTACTTATAATACCATTTTCATTACAAAAGCCTTGTATGTGGTCCCTTAACATCCCCTCCAAAATCTTGCAGACTACTGATGTTAGGCTGACCGGCCTATAGTTACCCGGGATATATCTCGGCCCTTTTTTAAATATTGGTACCACGTTGGCTTTTTTCCAATCAGCTGACACCATACCCATCTGTAAACTATCCTTAAAAATCATGAATAATGGTCTGGCAATCACCTGGCTGAGCTCTTTAAGAACCCTCGGGTGCAAGCCATCCGGTCCCGGTGATTTATTTATGTTAAGTTTCTCTAGGTTAAGCTCTAAGTCTATCTTCTGTTAGCCATGGCGGTACTTCCTGAGGTGTGTTGTTTAGTTTGGCCTTACAAGTTGGGTTAGTGTATCCCCCTAAATTCTTTTGTGAAGAAATTATTTAACACTACCGCCTTTTCCCTGTTCTCTGTGGCCAAATCTCCCTTGTCGTCTTTTATGGGGCCAATGTGTTCTGGCCTCACTTTCTTACTATTTATATACTTAAAGAATTTCTTGGGGTTCTTTTTACTCTCTTCCGCTATACGTCGCTCGTGTTCTATTTTAGCCGCCCTGATTTTGTCTTTACATTTCTTATTACACTCTTTGTAATGCTTGAATGCTACGAATGACCCCTCAGTCTTGTATTTTTGAAGGCCTTTTCTTTACCATTAATATGCATTTTTAAGTTGGAGTTTAGCCACCCAGGGTTTAGTTTTTCTCTTTTAAATGTATTTCCATTTGGAATGCACTGGTCAATCCCTTTGTTTAGTATGCTCTTGAAGCACTCCTATTTTTCCTCCGTGTTCTTTGTTCCCAGGGTTCTATCCCATTTGATATTTTCTAGCAGAGAGCGCAGTTTTGGGAAATTGGCTCTTTTGAAATTCAGTGTCCTTATATTACCCTTATGTTTCCTATTACTATGATTAATACTGAAACTAATTGACCTATGGTCACTGTTTCCTAAGTTGCCCCGTATTTCTATATCTGTGAGCAGGCCTGTATTGTTGGTAATCAGTAGGTCAAGTACCGCATTATTTCTTGTCGGTGCGTTCACCATCTGACCCATGAAATTGTCCTTCAAAACATTTAGGAACTGCCGAGCCTTGGCTGATCCCAATTCACACCTGAGACCTTGTAACACTAGTGAGTCACATGACACCAGGGAGGGAAAATGGCTAATTGGGCCCAATTTGCACATTTTCACTTAGGGGTGCACTCACTTTTGGTGCCAGCAGTTTAGACATTAATGGTAATGGTTTAGACATAATCGGTCGCGGCATGCTGACGTCATCAGAGTGAGACGGAGGGCGGGCAGAAGAGCCGACCGGCCGGCGGCTTGCCATTTTCTGATCAAAGCGTTCCCCATCTTGATGTTTGTAAGTTTGTTTCTATTTGGTTTTATATTAAAGTTAACGGTTTTACACTATGGGGCATTTTATCTTCATTTATATGACCCTGTGATTGATGCTCCCATTGGGATCACGAATTTACACTTCATTTGGAGAACAAGTTGGAACCTTGGAGTATATGGAATTGCTGGATTGATACTTATTTCCGGTTATACCTTATTATCCATCTGGTAAGCAGTTTGTGGATTGGGGTGACGGTCTTCTGTGTGGAGTTGGCATCCCTCTATATCACCGATTATATTTCCCCACTGGCTATTAATATTTGTTGTCTGGTAAGCAGTTAGTAATATTGGTGGAGGCACTGCCCTTTTGGAGGAACTTTGGGTGTTCTTATACACTTTATTTGGCGATTTAATAAGTCTATCTGGTAAGCAGATTGCACAACTGGTGGTGGTCCCTGCACTTGCGGTGTGGAATATTTTTCATTTTAATGTCACCTTTTCGAGGAATATTTCCTGCACACTATTTCGTTTATCACATATCAGTTTTATGCTATGGGATCCTATACCATTTTCTTTTCCATGTGCGTGGTCTAATGTCTGCTGAGTCACCTTATGCTACAAGACCTGAAACACAGCGGAATCTGACCTGGTTGTAGGATATCCCTCTGGAGCTCTTGGGTGCCAAACCCTTATATTGGGTGCATAATTTGAAGCACTCTGGTAAGCATACTAGTGGATGTTCACCCTTACCTAGTGGATTTTATGAACACTTTATCTTATTTTGGAATTTATCCAGAGACTTAAGGACTTTTTTTTGGGATTCTTTACATTTCAATACATGTGGTTTTGTGTGGTTATAGCACCTTTTCACTACTAGCACGGCTTATTATTATTATTATTAATGGCTGTGCTAAGCTATTTTGAGGGGACAGCAAATTTACACTGTTATACAAGATATACACTCACTACTTTACATTGTAGCAAACTGTCATTCTCTTCAGTGTTGTCACATGAAAATATATACTAAGGTATTTACAAAAATGTTAGGGGTGTACTCACTTTTGTGAGATACTATAAATCCTTTTTTTCTGGGCCTGTATGTTGGGCTACAGAAAGCAGTGGTTTAACATAAGAAAGGGTATTCCTCTGCCCTTCTTCTGCCTGTTCACATAGGCTTACAGCTAAACAGAGTATTGTGTGAGAAATCATTATATCCTGTTACTGTTTCTTTTCTACTGTCTTATATCATCAGTATTACTTGTCATAGTTAAACTTTATCAAGTGCTAAGTTTATGTTCCTGAAATCTAGTGTCTCTAAAACTGCAGTAGACAAAGCCCAACTGTTTCACTTGAATTGTGTGTGTGTCTCTAATTATCTTGGTCACCACCAAAAATGTTTGAACCCAGAGGTGTCAAAGGACTTGCAAGGTCGGAGCAAACAGTGGGGTACAGATTCAGTAAGCAGCCCTCAAGAGGGTATCGCTACAACTGGGGGCTCATCCAGGATAACCCTCATGGAATGCTGAAGCAAGTCAAGACAAATTCAGGGCTGAAGAGAGAATTGGCTCCATCACCACTACTGATTGGAGTCGAGTGCATGGAGGTTGATTGGACCTGACCACAGTGTTGAGAGTGTCCGGAGTCGGATGGGCTGAGAGAGAAATACGTCACCCTTTGAGGAAGGCTGTGCTGGAACAAGGGGTCTACCTTGTTGATATGAGATCTGAGCATGAAGAAGATTGCACTTATGTCTTGAAGGAGTGGGGGGAGAGTATTCCGACCAGGTTTTAGAAAAGTGTTTTGAGTTTGGCTGAGGGGCTAGAGGCATGAGAATTCTCACTACTGACAGCAGGAGACCAAGATGAAGATCATTCACAGCTTGGGTCAGTGAGGAAGCAGATCCCCCAGCCACAGGAATGCCGCTTGCTTCCTTCTATACTGATATGAGTAAATTAGTCAAAAGTCTGATAAAGAGTAGTACTATCTCAGCTCACCAAGGGTATAGGAAGCTGCAATTCTTCTCGGGACGCATACCCAGCCCAAAATTGAGATTTGGTTGGATCAAGCACTGCAAGCAGTGAAAGAGTGGAGTGAGCATGAAGTGGAGAAGAGACAGAGGCTAAGCAAAAGCCTCAGGAGTCACGCAGTGGATGTCATCCAAAGCCTGAGGAGGGGAAAGCCCAACTGCGTGGCAATGGACTACACCGAGGCTTTGTGTGCTGTTTATGGAAGGGTGGGGAATTTGCCTGACCTAATGTACAAGTTCAAGCACACTCACCAACTGAGAGGGGTAAGGCTGTCTGGCTACGTTGTCAGAGTGGATCGGATTCTACATCAAATTATCCTAAAGAGGGCAATTAATCCTCAGGGAGCTGACAAAACTAGGCTTGAAAGGGTACTGCAGGGTGCTAGGTCCAATCATCCCATTGTCCTACGATTGTTACTAAAAGGGACGCAGTTGGTGCCAACCTATCCAGAGCTTATGAAGCTGGCCAGAGAAGAAGAGGCTCTGTTGGATGAGAAAAATCAGGGGTCACGGGAGGTGACAAAGATTTCTTTCAAGATAGAGAAAGTGTCAGCCCAGCCAGTTCCCATTAGAAAGTGGAGAACAGGAGGCAGACAGTGATGAGGAGTCAGAGATGGGGGAGTGCTCTGGGACCACCATTGTACAGTCTGTCACTGAGGCTGCCCCGGTTGAGTTACTCACACAGGTTGTTCAAGCTCAAGATAAAATGTAACAGGCCTTGCTGCGGGTGATGGTGGTGCAAACTAAGGTGCAGGTGGGCAAGGCTGATACTAGGTGGTGTTTCCAGTGTGGAGAATCAGAACACATCAGGACACAGTGCCCTCAGAAGGAGAAGGAACCAGATCTATTCTCAAAAATTTTGAAGGTACTGAAAAAGCTGCTGTTGAGCAAGAAGGTGGGAAACATCAGCGGTCTCAGTGAAGGAGCCAACTGAGAACCCCAAAGACACAAAGAGCTCCAGAAAGCGAGAGAATAAGAGAACTGGGGGAAGCTCTGGAAGAAGGTTGCAGGACCAGAAGTGCCCCCACCTCCACAGCCAAGCAACCCGTGACCGACGTTGGGTGAACAGGCGCAGAGAGTCAATGTATCACCACCTCCATTGTAAGGGCCTCTCAGCGTGTGACCAAGGGAAACAATCGGAAAACCCTTCCCCAGAAACACCCCGAAGATTTGCTAGAGAGATTGGTGGGGCTATCCCCAATAGTGTTTGTGCAAGTAGAAGGTATTTACACTAATGCCTTGCTAGATACAGGGGCATAGGTTACACTGTTATACACAGACTTTTATGACCGGTATCTAAAGCATATTCCTCTGTGTAAACTGGAAGAGCTGGAGATTTTGGGAGTAAGAACTGACATGTTTCCTTATGATGGGTTCATTCCAACAGGATTACGTTTGGGCTAATAGCCACTGGTAGAGTAGAGATTTTTGACACCCTGGTGGCGTTGTGCCCTAGGCCCCTGGGGCTGAGCAAGATTCCATGCTGATTGGGTCCCATTGAATGGAGAAGAGGTTCAGTGCCCCGTGGGATCCATCCTAAACTACACTAAGCTTGTAGATGGGTAGCCCAAGAGAAGATTGCCCAAGCGGAAAGGGGTTGAAAGATTGTGGAGGCTGGCCACCAAAGAGAAGGTGCTACAGCCTGGAGAGGCTGTCTGCATGATAGAGACTTTCAAGCTAAACTGGAGTCAACCGGGCTCTTCTGTTGTGCTGGAGACAGACACACAAGCAGGAACTGCTGGGGTTGGACTGGTCCCAGAGTTGGTTCCCACCAGGGCTCTTTACCAGGATGGCAGGAAAGTACAGAATCCCTCAGGGACTGTCATGGGCCCCAGCACTGTTTTAACAGCTGATGGAGCACACTGTGGGAAACATGAACCTTATTGAAGTGTAGCACCCTACAAGGTATGTGCTAGGTAAAGTATAGTGGGCCTTGTCTGCTTATCAGCAGGGCCATTATTTTGAGCTGGGCTGTCATGTCTCGCTGGTGTGGCTGTTGAGATTGGGGAGTCTCTCCACTGTGCTCCATGAGAGGGTTCTCATTGGACAGTGGAGGAAACCCAGCCAATGGCACACTTAGGCCTGTATCTACCCCAGAAAGGCAGATTCTGCCGCACAGCATTGTGGGAGTGGGTATAAGTTTGAGGGGGGCACATGACACAGCGTCTTTGGCGGGAATCAGAGTCCCAGGAGGGAGAGTGTGGCTGTCTTCCTCCTGTCAGAGGAAACGGGTGTCCCAGGTGGCTTGCCTAGTGAGAGGGGACAGAAGGCTGAGCTGAGCTGCAAAGAGGATCCGGTGCAGAGGACCAGCAGAGCTGAGAGGGGTCCAGTTTCAGGAAAGCATTCCCAGTTAATGAGTACTGCAATCTGCCCCTGGGGGGTCTGTCTAGAGAGAGGGAACCAATCCGGTGAAGGTCATAGGGATCCATGAGCTAGCTAGCCGCTGCAGGAGCAAGTGTAAAGGGGGTGCCAGTGTTGACCCTGAAGAGCAAAGGGGGTGCCAATGTGTGGACCTTGAAGCATAGAGGGGGTACCTAGTGAGAGGACCCTGAAGTGTAGAGGGGGTGCTTAGTGAGAGGACCCTGAAGTGTAGAGGGGGTGCCTAGTGAGAGGACTCTGAAGTAAAGAGGGGGCGCCAGCTGTTGGGCCCTGAAGTGTTAAAGTGTACAGCATGCAGTGTGCAGTGTACAGTGTTGAGAGTTGCAGCAGCAGAAGCAGTATACAGAGGCTACCTCAGTCAGGAAACACTGGAGGGAGCAGTGTTCGGGACTTTTGAGCTAACCAGAGTGTCAGAAGTCAAGTTCAAATACAGTACAGCAAGTTAGTGTTTTTCAAGCGCCAGCAAGCATTGCTCGGCATCCAGCCGGCGTCAAGACTTCGCTGAAAGTCATTTTTCTCCAAAGTGTCCCATTTGTACCTAGTTGAGCCAGAGGAGTATCCCACTCATTCCCTTCTCCCATCCCCAATATCAAATAAACAAAACAAACCAAAGATGCCGGATTGGTCCTTGACTCAAATCTCACACTTGGGTATTCAGCTTAAATGGGCTGAAGGGGTCACCGGTAACCATGGCAGACCCACATCAGGCCCAATGCCTGGAAATCCTGCTACAGAAGTCTTGGTGTACTTGGGCGATATCATTGTGTTTGGAAGAACCCTTGAAGAACATGAGGCAAGGTTTAAAAAGGTCTTTGAGAGGCTCTATGAAAAGGGACTGAGCTGTCTCTAGAGAAGTGGCAGTTCTACAAGACATTGGTCACCTACCTCGGCCATGTCGTCTCGATGGCGGGTATAGCCACCGACCCCAAGAAGTTGGAGGTGGTCAATACGTGGCCCAGACCAAGGACGGTGACAGATCTGCGATCTTTCCTGGGATTTTGCTCTTATTATTTACAGTTCACTGTAAATTTTGCTTAGATTGCTCAGCCCCTTAACAAACTGTTACAATCTGCTGCAGGAGACGAAGATGGTAAGCCAAACCCTGTGAAAGACCAGTGGACCTCCCACTTTGAGAAGTGTTCAAGAAAGACTTGAAAGCAGACTAGAGTCAGGACCCGCAATGCCGTTTGGCTATCAAAAATTGTAACTAAACAAAACCCTAGTCAGCTGTTGAAGAGCCCTGTGGCAGAGTCAAGAGTGATACATCGAGAATGTAATAGGTTGCAACTCAGAGATAGGTTGTTGTACAGGCGGGGTCCTTCTGAGGACTTGGAGGAGAAATGGCAACTATTTCTTCCTGAAAAACACCAAGCAACTATGCTGGAGGCTTTGCATAATGAATGTGGACACTTAGGTACAGAAAGGACTTTCCGCCTGATTAGGGATAGGTTCCACTGACCTAATATGAGAGCAGAAATAGGGAGCTATTGCCATTCCTGTTTGCCATGCATTTAATTAAAGACTTTGCCAGTCAGTGCTGCTCCCATGGGACATCTGCAGAGCCAGGGGCCCATTGGGAAAGATGGTTTGCATTGATCTCCTGTGCCTGGAACCTGATACAGGTGGAAGAAGTAATGTTCTGGTGGTGACTGACCATTTCACCTGCTATGCCCAGGCCTACCCTACTAAAGATCAGCAGACCACCATGGTGGCAAAGGTTAATTTGGAGAAGTTCTTTCACTATGACCTGCCCACCAGAATGCATTCTCTTCAAGGTCAGGATTTTGAGAGCCGGTAATACCAATACCAATAGTCCAGAACTCCCTTCAGGGAGATCCTCAACTGGAAAAAAATCAATATAACTCTGCTAAAAATGCTAGGACCTTTACTCACTAAAAAAAAAAAAACAACATTCAGAATATCCCATTGCTGCTGTTGTGCATGAGTACAACTGTACCGTGAGTGATGCCACAGGGTACACGCCATACCGGTTAATGTCTGGAAGAGAAGCTTGGCTCCCAATTGACCTGGCCTTTGGGGCGTCTGTTGACAACACCTCTTTGACTTCTCACAAAGGGTGAGTGGGTTGATTGTGAAAGAATCTGAAGCAGTCATATGAGAAGGCTGTAGATTGCTTTGCCAAAATTGCCACCAGAGCTTAGGAATAAAAAGAACTTTGACCTGAAAGTAAGGGTGCAAGATCTTCAACCTAGAGGGTAGGGTAAAGATAGTGAGGAGGAGATAGTGCCACACTGGTTGTGGCCTTTGACTTCAGAAGCTGATAGAGAGAGCAGTGTTCCAAGAGGGGAAAGAGAACAAGAAAGGGCAGGAAGGAGTCTATCCAGCTCAGGAGTTGAGATTTTCTCACAGTGTAGAAAGGTTGAGAAAGTCAAAGTTTAAAGCCCTAGCCTATCTCCATTCCTATCTGTACTGAAGAAGTTGACCTGACCGTTCCAGAGCCTAGCACTGTGACCTTATCCATCAACCCCATATTGGAGCCATGTGACTCTATGGCAGTCAGAAATTAACCAAGACTCTGCTCCCATGTCTAAGACCTATCATACTGAGAACTGAGAAACTGAGAAGAAATATAAATGCCCCGAAGAAACTTACTTATGACAAAATTCTGATGAACTGATTCCTACTATCCAAAGACAAATCCCTGTGCCTGACCCCACTACTGCTAATTGGGGGTGATCTTGACCTGACCTCTAACACAGATGGGTGGGCCACAGCAATTGCTCTGTCTTGTCAACAAACTGATTATGAGTTGACAGTAAATGTATGTAAATGGTTCCAGCAAAATCCAGAGGTATGCCATTATCTGACCACTTAAAGTGGAGTTCCACCCTAAAATTACACTTCTGTCCATCTTCTTGTGCCAGGTCACCTTAAAAAGAAATGGATAATCGCATTTTTTTTTATTTTTACTTACCTTGGATTAGAAGAAAATATACTTACCTTACTTCCTCTTCCTCCCCACGGCGGCCACGGCCCGTCATCACTTCCTGGCTTGCAATGATTCCTGGGAGCTGAACATCATCGCTCCCAGGAATCAATGCGCCTGCACCGGCCCCCGACGTCAGTCCCGGTGCAGGCGCGTCATACCTTGTTAAACAGCTTCTGGGCATGCCCAGAAGCTGTGCAGGGATGACGCTGCAGCCCCGGAAGTGACAGCGGGGCCGGTGCAGTGCATCGTGGGACCGAAGAGGACGGAAGAGGATGCAGAAGAGGATCGCGCTGGCTTCAAGCTGCCCACACCTGAGATGGCAGCGCTGGACAATACATTTTCAAGGTAAGTATTTCTTCTTGCAGGTAAGTGCAACCCGGGACAGTTCAGAGGCTATCCATTGTGGAATGTACTAGCCCTGACCGTCCCGGGGGTATTTTTATGTCATTTATTTTTTTTTAGGTGGAACTCCGCTTTAAGGACCAGGCCTATTTCTGACACTTGTTTACAAGTTAAAATCAGTTTTTTTTTTTGCTAGAATATAACTTAGAACTCCCAAACATTATATATATATATATATATATATATATATATATATTTTTTTAGCAGAGACCCTAGAAAATAAAATGGAGATCATTGCAATATTTTTTCTCACACTGTATTTGCGCAGCGGTCTTACAAACGCAATTTTTTTTTTTGGAAAAAATACACTCTTTGAATTGAAAAAATAAGAAAATGGTAAAAAATGAGCCAAATTTTTTGCTATAAGGTGAAAGATAATGTTACGCTGAGTAAACAGATACCCAACATGTCATGCTTCAAAATTGCGCACGCTTGTGGAATGGCAACAAACATTGGTACTTAAAAATTCCCATAGGCGACATTTTAAAAATTTCTACAGGTTACCAGTTTAGCGTTACAGAGGAGGTCTAGGGCTCAAATTATTGTTCTCGCTCTAACAATCGTGGCAATACCTCACATGTTTGGTTTGAACACCGTTTACATATGTTGGCGCAACTTGCATATGTGTTGCTTCTGCGTTCGAGCTAACAGGAACGGGGCACTTTCATTTTTTTTTTTCCTATTTATTAAAAAAATTTTGATCACTTTTATTCATATTACAAGGAATGTAAACATCCCGTGTAATAGAAATAAGAATGACAGGTCCTCTTTAATGTGAGATCTGGGGTCAAAAAGAAAAAAAAAAGAAAGAAAGAAAAAAATACATTTTTTTTCATGATGAAAAAAAATGGGCTCTTTAAGGTCGTCCAAGGCCGTAGAGTGGAGTGAGGGCCATCTTGCCCTCACTCGACTTCCTGCCTGAGAAAAAAGCGGTCCGGGTCTCTTGGAGGCAGGCAAAACATCTAAACTTCTGTATAGGGGTATATATATACACACATTTATATGTATTTTACAATTACACATATATAGGTGTGTTAGGAGCGGAGCCATATTAGTGCTAATTATTTCATTAGCGCAAGTATAGTGTTCTGCTACTTTCACACCTATATATGTGTAGGTGTGTATATATACCCCTATACAGAAGTTCAGATGTCATGCCAGCCTCCAAAGAACCAAAAAAAAATGCCCAAAAAAAACGCCTGCAAGAACAAACCTGGGCATTTTTTTTTGGCGCTGGCATTTTTTTGGGCTCTTTGGAGGCAGGCAAAACATCTGAACTTCTGTATAGGGGTATATATATACACACACACTTATATGTATATATACCCATACACATATATAGGTGTGAAAGGAGCAGAACACTATACTTGCGCTAATTAAATAATTAGCACTAATATGGCTCCGCTCCTAACACACCTATATATGTGTAAGTGTAAAATACATATAAGTGTGTGTGTATATATATATACCCCTATACAGAAGTTCAGATGTTTTGCCTGCCTCCAAAGAACCCAAAAAAATGCCAGCGCCAAAAAAAAAAAATGCCCAGGTTTGTTCTTGCAGGCGTTTTTTTGGGCATTTTTTTGGGGTTCTTTGGAGGCAGGCAACTCATCTGAACTTCTGTATAGGGGTACATGACCAGGCCATTGATATTCAGCATTCTGCTACTGTAACTGCACGGTAATACAAAGCTGTACCCAAACAAACTTTATATCATACAAATCGGACTTTTTTTGGTGGTATTTGATTACTACTGGGTTTTTTATTTTTTTGCGATATGAATTAAAAAATGCGTAAAAATTTAAAAAAAAAAATATATATATATACTGTATATATATTTTTTAACTTTTTGCCATAAAACATATACAATAAAAAATATATAAATAATCACATTTCTCCATATGTTTTGGGCAAGATGTATTCTGTTACATATTTAAAAAAATCCCAGTAAGTGTTTATTGATTGGTTTGTGTTATAGCGCCTAGAAAGTATGGTATATATAGTGTAATTATTTTATACTACTCAATCAGCGACTTATAACGGGGCTACGATGCTGCAGTGGTCAATCTGACACTAACTGACACTGGGGGAAATGACTAACTGCTGCTAACATTAATACAGTGATCAGTGATAATACTATACACTGTACTAATGGCTGGGAAGGGGTTAACATCTAGGGCGATCAAGGAGTTAAAAGTGTGCCTAACTATGTGTAATGCGTGTACAGTGTGCTGCTTTTCATTAAGGATCAATCAGTTTCTCATCCCTGCTTTGAAGGGATTAGAAATGACAGACTGCTCCCTTCATTTAGTGCTCTGTGTTGTTTACCAACACAAGAGGTCTTGGCTGTGATTGGCCACAGCTTATCAGCAGGTTCCGGCCTTCAATCATTGCCTGGTACTTGCTGACAGGCTCCTGCTGAGCACAATTACCACTGGATCTGGGTGGGGGGCCCACATGCACGCGCCCTAAACCTGGAAGTAAGCAGCTGCGTATGGGCAGGTCACTATGCCTACAGCCGCTGCTCACCCGCAGTACATTGCGGGTGGGTGGCAAGTGATTACAGTACAGTTTCCTAACTGGCTCTAATCTCTCCCTATGCAGTTTGTCTTCTTTCCCTATGCATTTCTTACAACAGTTTCTAATTCACTGACACTCTGTACCCCTCCAACCTTTTTGGTGTTTTATATGTAGCACTCTACTAGGTAGGTGATAGAGAGTATAGTTTTGTCTGTCTTCCAGAGAGCAGGATCTGCTAGTGAGGTCTGTTCAATCTGCTCAGGTGCAACTCAGTCTGTCTACAGAGTGTTTCACACTGGTCCAATAGGGAGGCATATTGGACAGTGGGAGGACAAATGAGTGCACAGGCGTTTGGTGCAGCCCTGGTGATTTGGAGAGGAGAATGCATCGGTGCATGCTGGGATACTGTATAAATGAGAGGAGCATATGTGCTCAGTGTCTTTCAGCTGGAGAGTGGTGTCCCGGAGGGAGGGGGCAGCTGTCCCCTCCTCTGTAGAGGTGCCAGGCAGCTACAGGTGGTCGACCTGAGGGCCTAAAGAGCTAGAGAAGAACTGAATCTGGATGTCCTGTAAAGCTGACTGGAAGGGGAGACACTGGAGGATCTGATTCTGCAGTACAGTGAATACAGATATATGTCAAGGGGCCTGACTTGAGGGGGGTCACCCTGGCAGCAAGAAGAGTCAGTGGATGGCTGTCAATAAAGGGGATGCTAGTGACTATTCTGAAGAGAATGTAGAATCACCAAGTCTATTGCTGGAGAAAGAGCAAGGAGACTTAACCCTTTTCATATATGTGGCAGTATATGATATGAATATAGATCCAGGTGGAGTAGACCACTATTCCATTCTCCCATCCAAGTTCCACAACAAATACTAAAAACCAATACCCCTGGACTGTTTATTGAGCAACAAGCCATTGGGAGTAAGGAGGAATGTGTGAACTGTACCCTGAGTGACTGTGTGCTGGTAATCAGAGGTGGCCCAACAAGTCATCATACAGCAAGCCCTACAGGGACAGTGCTACATATAATTCTCCTGGACTGCAAATTTCAAACCAGAAGAATTAGCCTCGTACCCATTGTAGTGGCAAAACTGAAGCTCATCCTTATATATAAGTTGAGTCATGTACTCTTCAACGTTGAAAAATATTATCCTAGCTTGAACCAGTAAAAGGTTAAAGACATAAGAGACTATTACGTAGTATGATTTCCCACAATCCAGGATTATGGCCCATAAACAAGTTTGTTTCCCACTGGAAAGCCCAGGGGAATATGTTTTAATTCTGTAGACAGTCACATGGGACAAGCTTCTTCAAGCTTACGTCACTTTAATCTTAGTTAGTGCCATGATTCATACAGTATCTACTCAAAGCAATCTGTCTACATTATTCCTAACAGTATAACATCCAGAGCCTGACAACACATAAATCGTAATGGCGCAAGCATGATACAGCCTACCAAAAAGCTGATAAAAGAAACCAAATCAGAGCTGACTTTTTATGCTAGACACGTTACAGTCTTTAATTTATGTATCAAGTTTTCTTTTGATTTGATTATACTCTGTATCATACACTGTCCCAACACGCAGCGCTTTTCAAAACTGCACCAAAAACTCAGTTACCTATTGAAATGAACAGAAAATGCGTTTTGTGAGTCACATATACATGTTTCACAGGTGCATGCTGGGGGTTAGGCAACCAGAAAACACACTGGAAACCGGAAAATGCATATGCATTTTTTTTCAACCAAGCAGTGTGAAAGCAGCCTAATACATCAAGCAGTGCAAAAATGCCACCCACTGTCTGAGAATACGTGAGTACCCACACATTTTAATAATGCCTAGGGAGGAGTAAAAGTCACTTCACTTGTAATACAATCCAGTTTAGTTTAAACTGGATTCACACCTTTGCTTTCCCCCCTGATTGAAGCCATTAGGAATGCATAAAAACGCATGTCATGACCTGTCAATGTGGTTTGTTAAGGGTTTTTATCACGTATTGCAATGCATTGAATCTTGCATGCATCATAACGCACATCAATACGCACTGATGCTTGTCATGACACGTATGTGTTTATCACAACGTGTTGACGTGCACCATGACTGTGTTGTAATCAATAAAAGACCCAGCGCCCAGGACACTTGTGTACAAAAAATTGTAAAAATTATTATTTTTTTTTTAAATACATAAACAGGGATGCAGCCGTTATCCATAGCAGGCTATGTGAAAAGTGAAGAAAATATATTAGGCGCAATATCTGTTAAATGAATTGTTAGTGAATTATTAATAATAATTAAATATTATTTTAAATGGTGGATGATTCTTAATAATAATTATTTATATAGTATTTTAAATAGTGGATATTCAGTGAATAAAGACTAAAATCTCATGTGCAGCATATGAAAGAAGTGCTACTGCAAGTATGTGCTAACATGAAGTGCCTGTGTTCCAATAAGATAATATATATCTATAAATGATAAATAATAAATATAAAATATTCATAAAACCCCAACAAATATGTGCCAGTGAACAATTAATGTGATGCCATAAAGCAAATAAATCAGAATCAATATATATCCAAAAATACAAAAATACAAAAAAATTCAAAATATTGTGCACACAAAGTGCAGGTGCAAAAACCAGAAAAAAAAAAGTAAAAAAAATCTTATTAAAGTGCAATGCATAAAAAAAAAAAATATATATTCACCAGGTTAAATAATGCAATCTTAAAGCGGAGTTCCGGGCACAGAAAAAATGTTTCAGTGAACATACCCCCGGGACAGTCAGGGCTAGTACATTCCACAATGGCTAGCCTCTGATCTGTCCCGGTTCGCACTTACCTGCAAGAAGAAATGCTCACTTATAAAATTTCTTCCACAGCGTTGCCATCTCTCTTGTGGGCAGCTGAAGCCGGCGCGATCCTCTTCTGCGTCTTCTTCCGCGTCTTCTTCTCCCAGAATGCGCCTGCACCGGCCCCTCTCTTCACTTCCGGTGCGGCGCCGCATTCCCAGAAGCTGTTTAGCAGGGAATGCGGCGTCGCCCCGGAAGTGACGAGCGGGGCCGGTGCCGTCGCATTGATTCCTGGGAGCGATGACGTTCAGCTCCCAGGAATCAGTGCAAGCCAGGAAGTGACGGCGGAGCCGCGGCGCAGAGGGAGGAAGTGAAGAATAGGTGAGTATATTCGATCTACAATTACAAGGTGAGTACAAAAAAAAAACCTAACTATCCAATTCTGTTTCAGGTGAATGAGAACAAGCGGACGGGCACAAAAAAAAAAGATTGATTTTGTGCCCGGAACTCCGCTTTAATTACAAAATTAAAGTTCAATTAAACATAGTCCATGTTGTAATCCTCCCATGACAAAAGTGCCAATGTGCTGATTAAGACAATTCCAAGGTGCTCACAGTGTATCAGTGAAGATCCTTTCACCACAATAATCAATGCGCCTGGGTAAACTCATCAGATATTTTGCTGGTAAAACCAGCAGCCAAGCCTTATTCACATTAAATTACACTCTGGACTCGTCTCTCCTTGATCTCCACAGCTCAGCTCAATCAAATGTAGAATCACATGGAGGAACAAAAAGGAATGCCACACATAGTGTTACACTGTATGACTATAGGTATTTTATTTAAAATCTAAGTTCAAAACACTTACAATAGTTGGTGTCTGCCAGACACTAGGGATCTGCGCTTGTATATTATGTCCACTGCTCAAGGGTGGACTGACAACTCATGGGGCCCCCAGGCAATCAGAGATCATGGGGCCCCCTGTGTCCACACTCAAGCCACACAAATCCCCACCTACAAATTGCAGCTCAGCCACATAGAGTGGGCATTTAAATATCTACCACAGCATAGCCTGCATGGAAGTTCCTGGCTTCTTTCTGTAGTGTGTAGCCTCTCATGGGGCCCCCTACTGACCCTGGGCCCTCGGGCAGTGCCCTAATCCCTGAATGGTCAGTCCGCCCCTGCCACTGCTCTAACCGTCTGTTAGCAGCATACATTGTAGAAGTGCTTTCTTCCAATCAGGCGGTGCTGTCTCAGCTTCCCATCGCCACAACCTGGGCATGGATGTGGCACGGATACACACTGATGTGGCATGTATGTGGCACGGATATGCACTGATGTGGCATGGATGTGACATGGATGAGCACTGAGGTGGCATGGATGTGGCATTGATGAGCACTGATGTGGCACGGATGAGCACTGATGTGGCATTGATGAGCACGGATGAGTCACGGATGAGCACTGATGTGACACGGATGAGCACTGATGTGGCATGGATGTGGCATGGATGAGCACTGATGTGGCATGGATGTGGCACAGATGAGCACTGATGTGGCATGGATGTGGCACAGATGAGCACTGACATGGCATGGATGTGGAACAGATGAGCACTGATGTGGCATGGATGTGGCATGGATGGGCACTGATGTGGCACAAATAAGCACGGATGTGGCATTCATGTGGCATGGATGAGCACTGATGTGGCATTGCTGTGGCATGGATGAGCACTGACTTGGCACGAATAAGCACCGATGTGGCATGGATGAGCACTGATATGGCATGAATGGGTGCTGATGTGGCATGGATGAGCACGGAGGAGCACTGATGTGGCACGGATGAGCACTGATGTGGCACGAATGAGCACTGATGTGGCATGGATGTGGCACAGATAAGCACTGATGTGGCACGGATGTAGCACAGATGAGCGATGACGTGGCATGGATGTGGCATGGATAAGCACTGATGTGGCATGGATGGGCACTGATGGGGCATGGATGAGCACTGATGTGGCATGGAAGAACCACGGATGAGCACTGATATGGCACTGATGAGCGCTGATGTGGCAGGGATGATCACTGATGTGGCACAGATAAGCACTGATGTGGCATGGATTTAGCACGGATGAGCAATGACGTGGCATGGATGTGGCATGGATGAGCACTGATGTGGTATGGATGCAGTACAGATGAGCACTGCTGTGACATGGATGTGGCACAGATGAGCACTGATGTGGCATGGATGTTGCACGGATGGGCATGGATGTGGCACAGATGCGCACTGATGTGGCATGGATGTGGCATGGATGAGCACTGACATGGCACGGATGAGCACGGATGAGCATTTATTGTGGCATGGATGTGGCACAGGTAAGCACTGATGTGGCATGGATGTGGCATGGGTGAGCACTGATGTGGCATTGATGTGGCATGGATGAGCACTGATATGACACGGATGGGTGCTGATGTGGCATGGATGAGCACGGAGGAGCACTGATGTTGTATGGATGAGCACTGAAGGGGCATGGATGTGGCACAGATAAGCACTGATGTGGTATGGATGTAGCACAGATGAGCAATGACTTGGCATGGATGTGGCATGGATGAGCACTGATGTGGCATGGGTGGGCACTGATGGGGTATGAATATGGCATAAATGTAGCATGAATGAGCACTGATGAGACATGAATGAGCACTGATGTGGCACGGATAAGCACTGATGTGGCATGGAAGAACCACGGATGAGCACTGATATGGCACTGTTGAGCGCTGATGTGGCAGAGATGATCACTGCTGTGGCACCGATGAGCACTGATGTGGCACAGATAAGCACTGATGTGGCATGGATGTAGCACGGATGAGCAATGATGTGGCATGGATGTGGCATGGATGAGCACTGCTGTGACATGGATGTGGCACAGATGCGCACTGATGTGGCATGGATGTGGCATGGATGAGCACTGATGTGGCATTGATGTGGCATGGATGAGCACTGACATGGCACGGATGAGCATTGATGTGGCATGGATGAGCACAGATGTGGCATGGATGCGCACTGATGTGGCATGTATGTGGCATAGATGTGGCACAAATGAGCACTGATGTGGCATTGATGTGGCATGGATGAGCACTGATGTGGCATTGATGTGGCATGGATGAGCACTGACATGGCACGGATAAGCACTGATGTGGCATGGATGAGCACGGAGGAGCACTGATGTGGCATGGATGAGCACTGATGTGGCATGGATGTGGCACAGATAAGCACTGATGTGGCACGGATGTAGCACAGATGAGCAATGACGTGGCATGGATGTGGCATGGATAAGCACTGATGTGGCATGGATGGGCACTGATGGGGCATGAATATGGCATAGATGTGACACGAATGAGCACTGATGAGGCATGGATGAGCACTGATGTGGCACGGATAAGCACTGATGTGGCATGGAAGAACCACGGATGAGCACTGATATGGCACTGATGAGCGCTGATGTGGCAGGGATGATCACTGATGCGGCACTGATATGGCACTGATGAGCGCTGATGTAGCACGGATGAGCAATGATGTGTGTGACGGTACTAACCGTCACTATGTGTGACGGATCACCCTGTCCCTGGATCGTAAACCCCATTCGTGTAATTTTCCTATGAGTTTGGGACATTGCACTTTTATTGCATTTTATTTTCCCTTTATTCATCCTCTGAACAACTGAAGATGGCATGATTCATGGCATTGAGTTAATGTAACGTTATAGCCCATTCCCCCCCCCCCCCCCCTCCTGTTCCTGTGTCTAAGTGTGTGGATTCCTGACAGACAATGGTCTGAGCTGGAGACATCTCTCCGCAGGGGGTGTGTATTAAGACTGCCTGTTCAATGTACAAATGTTAAGTTCTCATTGGTGGGTCCTTGTCTCACCCCCCCCCCCCCTGCAAGGCTAAGGGGAGTGCCCCTTAGCTGTGTGTAAAACTGCATGTCTGGGAATGTAATAAACAGTTCTTGCTTAGATTCACAGCATAGAGTGTCATCTCATGTTGTGGGAGAAGGCTATACCAGCTCTATCTCCCTTCTGCTTGGATCACTCAATCACTAGCTATGGTGAGAGTGATTCCTGCTCTACTCTACAGCATCCCTCACACTAGGTATGGTGAGAGTGATTCCTGCTCTACTCTACAGCATCCCTCACACTAGGGGGAAGAGAACATCTCTGGCGGCGAAACCCCTCTTTCTATGGGGGCGGCCGCTACAATGTGGCATGGATGTGGCATGGATGAGCACTGACGTGGTATGGATGTGGCACGGATGAGCATTGATGTGGCATGGATGTGGCACAGATGAGCATTGATGTGGCATGGATGTTGCACGGATGTGGCACAGATGCGCATTGATGTGGCATGGATTTGGCATGGATGAGCACTGATGTGGCACTGATGTGGCATGGATGAGCACTGACGTGGCACGAATGAGCACAGATGAGCACTGATGTGGCACGGATGAGCACTGATGTGGCATGGATGTGGCAGGAATTAGCACTGGCATGGCACGGATGAGCACTGATGTTGCATGGATGTGGCATTGATGAGCATAGGATGAGCCACGGATGTGCACTGATGTGGCATGGGTGGGCACATAAGGCATGGATGTGGTACAAGGGGTCATGAATGAGGCAGGATTGAGGCACAGATGGGCACGATTGAGGCACAGATTTGCATGATTGAGGCACGGATGGACATGATTGAGGCATGATTGAGGCACGATCGAGGCATAAATTAGGCATAGATGAGGCAGGGGTAAGCAGTCTCTCTCCTCTCCTCGCACGCTGTGTCGCGATTGTTGTGTACAGTGTGCGAGGAGAGAAGAGAACTGAATCGGACATGTGCCGGTGTGTTGACAAGTGATTACTCCATCATTGGATGGAGCAATCACATGGTAAAGGACCGCTGTCATTGACCCTTTACCACGATCTGTGATGCGCCAGGTCCCGTGGATTTGGTGAGCATGGACACTTCCTTGTGCGCTTCCCAGGGGGCGCGCAGGAAGCACAATTCTGGGAGGATGTTCATGTACGCCCTCCCAGAACTAGCCAACGGCATTGTAGCCGTCATTCGGCTATGGCCCAGTCTGCAAGTGGTTAATAAACCAATGACCTGGATCAAGCTAGTTCAAACAAACTATTTCCTTCAATAATGCATGAGCCCACTGAGAGTACTTTAGGTCAGTCTTTTTCAACCAGGGTGCCCAGGCACCCTGGGGTGCCTTGAGGCTTCTTCAGGAGTGCCTTGGCAAAATGCCTAAAAATTGATCAACAATTATATACAAGACAGTAGGTGGATGAAGCCTGCCCTTTAGTTACACAAGGCCACAAGTTTTTATTGTGCACCATTTTGACTTTCTAGACTCTGGCATCCTAACAACCAATGATATCATCAGTTGATAAGGAGGATGCCTGTTGCCTCCACAGCATCCTTGTTTGACCCTCCTCTGCCCTTCTCCATCAGCACTAGGGTGACATTAGCTGACTGATGAAGGGAGAAGAGAAACATTGGAATACTAGTCAGTACCAGTTTGCAAAAGTGTATTTGCTTTGGAAGAATAAATCACCTTTAATTTTGGGTGTCCTACATCAGGATGTTTCTGCATTATGGGAATTTATTAGAATCGTATTTTACATTTTAGAATAGGGACCATAACTTTAAAGGGCGCTTTGACTAAAAAAGGGTGAGAAACACTGCTCTAGGTACATACAGTAGATAACGCTGTGTTCTGGCTCCACTTTAGCAATAATTACAAGGCTTCCTCTGATTGGTTAAGGTGGAAAGTGTGACATCATCCACCCATCTCTCCACCTGACTTGATTTTGTTGGAAGGAATGGGAATTAGAGATCGACCGATTATCGGCAGCCCCGATATATTGGGGGCTAATATGCACTTTCCCTGATATATCGGAATCGGCCTTTTGATTTGCTGATATTGCCGATATTTTCGTGACGTCATTCCGTATGTTGCACGCACACATTATGCCTTCTAACATCGCCTCCCACGCCTGTGTGGCCCGTAGGTGATGCCATTTCACTGCGCCCGCTGCACTTAGGACTGCCTCCCATGCCTCACACAGCCTCGTGTTACAGCCAGCTGAAGTTGCGCTGCCAGTCATCCATCCACCCACAGGCCCTGGCCTCAGCCACCCACCACAACAGGGTGCCAGCCCAGCGAGCAAGCAACCAGCCACCCAGATGACACCAAACCAGCCACCCGCCACTGTGACCAGTGTTCCAGCAAGCCAGCTACCCGCCACAACAGTCCAGGGTGAGTGAGTGACACCAAGCCAGCCACCCACACAACAGGATGACCCCAAGCCAGCCCTCCCACCACAGTGTTCAAGCAAGCCAGCCACCCACAACAATGTTCCTGCAAGCCAGCCAGCCAGCCACCACAGTGTTCATGCAAGCCAGCCAGCCACCACAGTGTTCCTGCAAGCCAGCCACCCACCACAGTGTTCCAGCACGCCAGCCACCCATAACAGGGTGACACCAATCCAGCCACCCACCACAGTGTTCCTGCAAGCCAGCCACCCATAACAGGGTGACACCAAGCAAGCCAACCAGGCACCACAGACTGTTCCTGAAAGCCAGCCACCCATAACAGGGTGAAACCAAGCCTGCAAGCCACCACATTGTTCCTGGGAACCAGCCACCCATAACAGTGTGACACCAATCCAGCCAGCCACCACAGTGTTCCTGCAAGCCAGCCACCCATAACAGGGTGACACCAAGCCAGCCACCCACCCACCACAGTGTTCCTGCAAACCAGCCACCCATAACAGGGTGACACCAAGCAAGCCAACCAGGCACCACAGACTGTTCCTGAAAGCCAGCTACCCATAACAGGGTGACATCAAGCAAGCCACCCACCTGTGTTCCTGCAAGCCAGCCACCCATAACAGGGTGACACCAAGCAAGCCAACCAGGCACCACAGACTGTTACTGAAAGCCAGCCACCCATAACAGGGTGACACCAAGCCAGCCACCCACCCACCCACCACAGTGTTCCTGTAAGCCAGCCACCCATAACAGGGTGATACCAATCCAGTCAGCCACCACATTGTTCCTGCAAGCCAGCCACCCATAACAGGGTGACACCAAGCAAGCCAGCCACCACAGTGTTCCTGCAAGCCAGCCACCCATAACAGGGTGACACCAAGCAAGCCAACCAGGCACTACAGACTATTCCTGAAAGCCAGCCACCCATAACAGGGTGACACCAAGCCATCCAACCAGCCACCACAGACTGTTCCTGAAAGCCAGCCACCAATAACAAGGTGACACCAGTCACCAAGCCAGCCAGTCACCTATAACAGGGTGACACCAAGCCAGCCAGCCAGCCACCACAGTGTTCCTGAAAGCCAGCCTCCCATAACAGGGTGACACCAAGCCAGCCAGCCACTGCCACCACAGTGTTCCTGCAAGCCAGCCACCCAGAACAGGGTGATGCCAACCAGCCACCACAGTGTTCCGGCAAGCAAGCCACCCACAACAGGGTGACACCAAGCCAACCACACTGCCAGGCGTCAGCCACCAACAACCAGGTGCCAGTGCCAGCATCAGCAGCAACTTCAGCTTCAGCAAGCCATTTCTTTCATTTTTTGTGTCTTTCAAGTTGAAATGGAGATGGATGAGGAGAGAAAGAGTAAAAGTGTGGTCTGGGACTATTTCTCGTCTCAACCATCTCCAGGAAAAGCAGCAGTGTGCAACACATGTACAAACAACATAAGCGTGGGATCAGTAACTTCAAAAAAACAAAAATATGTCAAATCTTTGGGCATATCTAAGAGTTCATCATATTGAATTGTATCATGCAACACAGAAAAAACAAAATGAATATCAATGTGATTTTGAATCAATACCTCCTCCACTATCTCAGGCAACAATAACAGATATGTTTGTGAAAAAAAAAGATGTCACTGTCTAGATTCAGAAGGAAGATCCCAACTGCTGGACAGAGTAATCACAGAGATGATTGTCACTGATAACCAGCCATTTACAATGGTGTCTGACTCAGGATTTAAGCGGTTGATGTCCATGAGCCAAGCTACACACTGAAGAGTGAGAAGTATTATCGAACCAAAATGCTGGCAAAGCTACACCAAAAGGTAGTTGACAAAGTAAAGACTGTGCTGCAACCAGAGAATGCTGGCAACTCACTCTCATTCACGACAGACTGCTGGTCACAAACAGAGTCTGAGTCACTACTCATTCTTACATTCCACTTCATTGACAGCGGATGGACAAAAAGGCAATTGGTGTTGAATATAAAAGTGATGCAAGGATCCCACACAGCTGAGTACAGTAGAGAAATGTTTCTAGGCATGCTTGAAGAAAGGGCATTTAACAAAGACAGAGTGATGCTTGCTCAACTTCGAGACAGTGGAGCAAGCATGCCTAAAGGAATGAGGCTTGCTGATACGTCAGACCTCTGTGTCATCATGGCACACAACACCCTCCAACTTTCAAATGATGGTCTGTCAAGCCAAAGAGTTTTGATTGATATGTTTTGAGAAGCATGAAGAGATTAAAAATTTTGTGCTTGCAAGTCTTTTGAATCCTAAATACAAGAACCATGCTTTCTTTTCTGATGATGTATTGGCTAAGGCGAAACAATGGCTGACAGTCCAGAACACTACTTTTATGAAGAGCAGCATGCTGAAAAAACAGACAAATGTCCAAAAATACATCAACAAACAGAAGAGAATTTGCTTCATCGTCGTCTAATTGATCAGGACATTTTCAGTGTTTTATTGGGGCCTCATGCGGAGGATTCAATTTCTTCTGAATCTGTAACGATGAGCCTTGATGATGAACTTCATCTGTATTTAAAAGAAGCCGTAATCGACAGTCATCCTCTTCAGTGGTGGAGAGAAAATGAGGCATGCTACAAAAGACTTGCTTCCCATGATAAAAGATACCTCTCTCTCTCTGCTCCTCTGTCCTCCACTCCTCCTGAGCATGTTTACGAAGTTGCAGCATTGTTTGAACAAAAAAGAAGACCTTTAACAGGTGACCATGGACATGCTGAAATGTTCTGTATGTTCAATATGGGTACTATTACATACATTTACATATAAGACTACTGTGTTCCAAGAAGAAGGGCCAAAAAAGAAAAAAGGAACCTCAACATAGCGCCCTCATAACGTGGTATTAAACCCAAAAACAAAAATATAATATATTGCAGCTCCCTTGTAATTTGGTAAAAAGGGTACGGAATATGCCTAGCTATTTGTTAACCTCCCCTTATGTTATAAATGCAGTGCACTCTCCTCTTATTACTTAAAAAATAAAAAATAAATTCAATGGAGTCTATGCCTTTTTCCTTAAAAAAAAAAAAAAAACTGTTATAGTTTGGGCTATATTGTCCTTCTGCATTTTTACTGTTGGGCTTCTGATGAAGCCTGAGTGAATCTTATTGCAATTTCCTAAACCTTAGAAAAATGTTCTTTTGTAGTAATTGGATCAAACACGGAAAGGGGACACTTACCTGTTAGAGAAGCTGATATTCATAGACTGCCTATCTATGAATCAGCCTGATCTGACTCAGGTTGTGATCTGCAGAGATCAGTTCACGCATCTTTACTGTACTCACCTCTTAAAGTAGAACTATAAGCAAAACATTTTTTCTTTTTCCATTTTCGATAGAGTAAAAGAGGGTTATAACCCCTGTCAGATTTTTTTTGCCATCTGTGTCTCAGTGGGGAGATTTCTTGTCACTTCTTATCCCATAGCCAAAACAGGAAGTGAGAGGAAATTTCTGCAAATTAGGAGAATCTCTTGGGCCCCCCCAGGTCACCAGAACTAGTGTCCCCATTAGATTTCCCCTCTTTTACCTTTCTGGGGACAATTCAAAATGAGGGGTTTTCTTTTACATTCCCTTTCAATGATAATGGTAAACAGGACAAAAAGAGAGGGTGAATCTCTCTAACGGATGCAGAGGTAGCAAACCTGACAGGTATTCTAAACCTTCTTCCCTCTGTTCAAAACAACAACAACAACAACAAAAGTTTTGCTTTAGCTATATTTTAACGTCAGGTTAAAGGCAACTTTACAACTTTATTCACAGATCAATATTAATATCATAATAGCAAAGTCAATGTATATAATAATAAATAATGAAGATATCATCATATGATTAGAATTTCAGCTTATTATCTGATCAGAGATAGAGTGGACAGGGGAATACGTGTGCTGATTATTGAGAGATTAGTAGATTTTACGGCAAAATTAGCCAAAAGCCTATACTGTAGATGGGCAATTGAAGTGTTTTCCATGAGGATGAAGTTAAGCTTTTGATAAATTAATTTAAAAATATACTGCAGTTTTTTCTGTGATAAAAAACTGTTTACTGGTGATTTAGTATAGCAATCAACTCCTGTATGCAATCAGTTGCAAGTACTATGCTTCCATCTAGTGGCCACTATATTACAAAACATGCCAGTGTAGTTGTGATGATCCCTTTTTTTTCATATTTTTTATATTTACCTTCTTGATATTTTAGGTTTTTTTTAAGTAGTCACTTTGTGTAATATTTATTTTAATTAAAATAATAATTACAATAACATGTACATTTGTGCAACTTAAGGAGTAAATACTTCTGTGATGTTGTTAAGCACTTTACCACCGGAGGATTTTCCTGCTAAAAGACCAGGGGTTATTTTGCGATTTTTTACTGCGTGACTTTAACGGACAATCGCGCGGTCGTGCGACGCTGTACCTAAACGAATTTCACGTCCTTTTTTTCCCACAAACAGAGCTTTCTTTTGGTGGTATTTGATCACCTGTGCGATTTTTTGATCACGCGCTATAAACAAAAAAAGAGCGTAATTTTTGCAAAAACAACAATATTTTTCACTTTTTTTTATATGAAATTCCCCCAAAAAAAAATGTAAAAATCAAAATTTTTTAAAATTTTCGGCCAATTTGTTTTACGCTACCTATGTTTGGTAAAAAAAATCGCAAAAAGCGTATTTTGATTGGTTTGCGCAAAAGTTATCGCGTTTACTAACAAAGGGAAAGATTTTTGTCATTTTTGGTGTTTTTTTTTTTAACGAGTAATGGCGGCGATCTGCGATTTTTTTTGCGGTACTGCGACATTGCGGCGGACAGATCGGACCCTTGACTGACATTTTTGACACTTTTGGGGGTACCAGTGACATTACTGCAGTAATCAGTGCTATATATATGCACTGTTACTGCAAAAATGACACTGGCAGGGAAGGGGTTAACAGTATTGGACAGGGAGGGGTTAAGTGTGTCCTAGGGGCGTGATTCTAACTGTGCAGGGACAGGTCTACTAGTGTAAAAACAAAGATCAACAGTTCTACATAGTAGAACTGTTTGATCTTCACTTTTACACAGGGAGAACTGACAGGTGGCTTGTTTACACAAGCCGCTCTGTCTTTCTCCCGCTGTACCGGCGATCGTAGTGTGACCGGCGGACATCGGGTCCGCCAGTCACACTCCCGCACTCCTCCGTGAACGAGCCGAGGCGGGCGCGCGCCTCAGAGGGCGCGCGCCCGCCCGCTATTGGCTCTGGAAGGAGTGACAGGCGAGCGACGTAGACCTACGTCACTCTGCCTGGCCGGGGCCGACTGCCGCAGTAAATATACTGTGCGCAGTCGGCAAGCGGTTAAACAATGGACCTCCTTTGTGCTGGAAAAGCACAAACCTTTAAATATACAATGCCAAACAGAGGGGACAACATGAAGAAAACTCTGGTCCAGTTACTAGGGGTTTTTGGCATGCCATAAAGAGTTGGGGGTTGTTCAGGTCCTATATGAAGTGAAGTTGATGTTAATGATTTCTTTATATTTCTTTCTTGACAGATTTCTTTATCTAGAGCTTGTAGATCAATGTAGTACAGCAATATAAACAGATATGCTTAAATAAAAGCCATGACTGTCTAAACCCACAAATAAAGACAAGAAGAGGAGAACATAGATGGGGAAAATACTTGGACTCCAGTAAGTGCAACAATATATTAAGAGTTTCAGGTGTCTGCCAGAAAAAAATCCACTAAATAAATCCAAATACAAAAATAATAAAGGAATCAAAACTGCCTTTATTCAAACTACTGTTCCTCATTACCCTAACCCAGGGGTAGGGAACCTATGGCTCGTGAGCCAGACGTGGCTCTCTTGATGGCTGCATCTGGCTCGCAGCTAATAAAGGGGGGCGTGTCTGGACGTGAGCCATGCTGGACGTGTAGTCCCAGAGCTCCGCCGTGTCTACCACTCAATCCAGTGCCATCCGCGTAGCTGTGCCCGGTGCCAAAGAGATTTCTGCACCCATTGACAGTACACTTTGTGGGCTACCCACCGCTAACCTCAGTTAGTCTCTGGGTAACCGGATTGCCGCGCTACGGACCCTGCGGCCTACTCGCGGTATCGCCTCCGGCTCGTGTGCTGTGCATCTGAGGGCCTTGGAAATTACCACCCGGTAAGGAGACCTGCCATCCGCTCCCTGTCCCACGACAGACACAATCTCCTTCCCCTCTGACACCAGGGGACACGCGGGAGCTGCCTCTCACATCCACTTCTGAAGCCTTCAGCGGCCGGCCGCCATTTTCTCAGGGCCTATACTCACCTCCATCACTCGCAGGCCTGCAGGCGGTTCACCACTCCAGCCTCATTGCATACCTGCCTGCTCTGCTCTCTTTCCGACCGGACTCCAGGCACTTTCACACGGCTCCATCTACTCACTGTATAACTGCGGCCGATGATTATGAATATTAAATAAAGGTTCCCGACCCCTGAAATATAGTGTATGGCTCTCACAGAATTACATTTGAAAATATGTGGTGTTCACGGCTCTCTCAGCCAAAAAGGTTCCCTACCCCTGCCCTAACCAAAGGGTTACAACACTTAAAATAAATTGTCATTCACCACATCCCCTTTAAAGAACCAATGTATAGAATTAATAAGCTTAATAATAATTGTGAAAAATCCTTAAATTGTAATATTCAAATGTACATTGTATAGACAACATGCATTCTACAAAATAGTATTCAACAGCAAACTATGCAGACTGCTGGTAGCAGCTTGGAACTGTGGGGGATGTAGACAGCCCCTATTAGGTGATGAACAGTATGGAACTACAAGTCCCAGGAGGATGGTGTGCTGCAGAAAGGAAGAAAAGCAAGGAGAAGCCAGGGCTCAGGGTAGTCTTACTTGGGGAGTGAGAGGTGACTGTTGGAGAGTACTGCTGAGTAGGGATGATCGAACGGTTCGGGTCGATCATCGGTTCGACCCGAACATTGGCTGTTCGAGGTTCGGCCGAATTCCGAACTTTTTGCTGAAAAAGTTCGGAATTCGGCAACCAGAACCGACCAAAATGCAATGCGACAGGAACTGGGCTTTAAAAGCCTGTGATTGTACCAGAACCATCAGTAAAAGCCAATTGAGGGGGCAGGAGAATGCTAGGAATGTGATTGGACTAACTAGGGGGTCCAGAGGCCAATCATTAGTGAATACGCCCCCCAGTATATAAGATAGTCCCGCCAAATCTCTACCATTTTAATACAGGGCTGTGGAAGAGAGTGGAAGCAGTTCTATTAATTCTGCTCTCAAAGTGTCATTTAGCAATTATTAGTGTGAGGAAAGGGATATCTAGTGTAGTTAGGGTGCTATTTTCCACTATAGTTAGATTCAAAAATCTAGTTTCTGTAGGGAAAGTGTTAAGTGCCAGGGTGAACGTAGTGTAGTGTAGGGTAAACTGACTCTGACTGCTATGGCAGGGTGACCAAACCCTTCCATGTCAGGGTGACCGCTATAGAGAAAAGATTGTTTCTCTTAGAACACTTACAGAACCGGATAGTGGCTTCGCCCCTGTCACCCTGCTTTTTGTTAAAGGCGTTTATAGGGCTTTTTTGAGGACATGTTTGGAGTCAGGCATGACATCTGAACTTCTGTGTAGGGGTATATATACACACACACACACACGTATTTATATATACACATATATAGGTGTGAAAGTAGCAGAAACCTATGCTTGCGCTAATGAAATAATTAACACCCATATGGCTTCTCTGCTATAACACCTATATATGTGTATGTGTAGAAATACATATAAGTGTGCGTGTATTTATACCCCTATACAGAATTTCAGATGTTTTGCCTGCCTCCAAAGACGCCCAAAAAATGCCCAAAAAAAAACGCCTGCTGCAAAAACACACCTGGGCGTTTTTGTAGCTGGCGTTTTTTGGGCATTTTTTGGGCGTCTTTGGAGGCAGGCATAACATCTGTACTTCTGTGTAGGGATATATACACACACACACACACACACACACACACATGTATGTATATATACACATACCCAAAATGCCCAAAAAAACGCCTGCTGCAAAAACACACCTGGGCACACTTATATGTATTTATACACATACACATATATAGGTTTTATAGCAGAGAAGCCATATGGGTGTTAATTATTTTATTAGCGCAAGCATAGGTTTCTGCTACTTTCGCACCTATATATGTGTATGTGTATATATACATACATGTGTGTGTATATATACCCCTACACAGAAGTTCTGATGTTATACCTGCCTCCAAAGACCCCCAAAAAATGCCCAAAAAAACGCCTGCTACAATCCGGCAAGGTGTGAAAATAGCGGAGCCACTATCCTGTTTTATTACAATTCTAATACAAACAAACTTTTTTTTCTGGTTCTGGACATGCTCCAGAGCTGAAACTTCACAGGTACACTTTTTAGACCCCCCCCCCCCCCCCAGACACTAAATCCAAAGAAATCTAATTTTTTTTTTCAATAATTTTTTCAATAATTGGCTCTCTATCAAAAATGACAATTTTTAAGAACTTTTTTTGTGTGATTAATAGTTGTAAGATTCTGGTACCTTTGGTACCCTTATTGCCCATTTTCCTTTTCATATTGCGTCCCACCTTTTTAGTTAGGTGGAACGCATATACCTTTAAGCCGTATGACATCATCACTGAGCGCCGCTCTGAGCGGCTATTTCAATCGCCGGCTTTCTCTCTCAGGGAGTTCGTTCAAGCCGCCAGTATACAGCTATGCCTGACGCTACCTGGACTTGTATCTCGCCACCTGTTCTTGTGCTTCACTTTCTGATCTTGTATCTCGCTACCTGATCTAACCGCATGCTTACAAGCCTTGTCTTATGCTGCCGGAGCCTCCAGCTATTCTCTTTACCTGGAACAGACCGGAACCTCGATACTGATCCCGTATCTCGCTACCGGATCACTCCCTTACTACCGGACCCTTCTACTTACTAACCTCACTAGTGATAAGTACCCCACAGGGGATAACAAACTTACACTATCTACTTCTGCACATTAAGGACTGTTACTATCTATGCATTACTAATTCTATCATCTGCACTGTTACATAGATTGCTAGCTCTTGAGTCTACTACCATCTATCCTTGCACTGGGTTAGTCTCTCCTGTATATCATCTGCTGTCCTTACCACCTATTACCATACATGATTACTAACCTATCTGCATCCTACCTATTACCGTCTACTACTCTCCTGAACATTACTATCAAGTGCTTATCATTGCTATCACTGCTCACCCCTGTCCCTTCAGCACATCACCTCTATACTGTCATATACATCCTATCACTCCAGGAACATCTTATTGAGTGTGTGTATATCTGTATGCTGAAGCAGGCGGGTCCACAGTGATGAGTCTGGAGAGTTGGATCTGGTAATTCAACACATCTCTACATGACTACTGAGTGGAGATTCTGCAGCTGCAAATCCAGCTTACTATAAAAACGCAGGAGCGTTACAGATTGAACGAACCCAAAAAATGGATTCAGCAGAATTACCCACTCAAGTGATACAATTAACACAAAAAGTAAATGCATTAATACTTGCTCTTACTGAAGTAAAAGATGAAAATCAGACTATGAGACAGCAGATAACCCGTCTTTCACAGCTTACTGCTGCTCAGCCCCCTGAACCTAAAATAAACCCTCCTCTAGTGTTTACAGGTGATCGGAAAAAATTTTGTGAATTCAAAAACGCATGTCAATTGCTTTTTTTGCTAAAACCTCGTACTTACCCTACTGATCAAATTAAAGTCTGTACCACTATCTCATATTTAACGGGTGATCCACGGGCCTGGGCAGACTCTCTCTTTGAGAAAGATGATCCTCTTCTCAACTCCTATCCCTTATTCCTAGCGGAACTCGCTAGCTTATATGAAGACCCCAAAAGGCAGAGTACTGCTGATATCCAATTGAGGGCTTTAAAACAAGGAAGGAGACCTGTTGAAGACTTTGTAGCAGAGTTCAAAAGATGGACCCTTGATTCAGGGTGGAATGATACATCTCTGCAAACTCAGTTCAGGCTCGGGTTGTCAGAAGCCGTAAAAGACGAGCTCGCCCGAGCGGATTTACCTGGCACTTTAGATGCCTTAATACAACTTAGTATCAACATTGACAGGCGACTGCGAGAAAGAAAGGCTGAGAAAATGGGAATGCCATTGTCCAGTCCTTCTCGGATTTCGGCAGTTGACCCTACTCCTATGGAGGTAGGAACCATACGTCCACCTTTATCGACCACTGAACGAGCCAGGAGAAGATCCAGAAATCTCTGCATGTACTGCGCATCCCCGGATCATTTGATAAGCGTCTGTCCCCTTGTCCGCAAAAAAGAGGGTGAGTGTTCACATGTCTTACTAGGGGGATTAACGACTTCCTTTTCTAATCCCTACCTCTTTGTTCATTTGACATTGCAGTGGGACCAGACTAGGATCACCACCAAGGCTATGATCGACACAGGATCTTGTGGGAACTATATTGATACACGTTTTGTTACTTTAAATAAAATACCTATTATTTCAAAACCTAAACCTGTCTCTGTTAGTTTCATTAACGGTATTCCGTTATCTTCTGGTCCAATCACCAATCAGACACAAGCACTCCTTGTCACTGCTAACGAGTCTCATATGGAGACCACCACTTTTGATGTACTACCTTCACCACATTTTCCCATTATTTTGGGACTTCCCTGGTTACACATACATCAACCAACCATAGATTGGAAAACACGGACTCTAACCTTCCCTTCTCACTATTGCGAGATCACGTGTAACCTCTCATCTTATGGAAAGATCCTGTCTGTGGTGTCAGATGAGATTACACCACTATGCTATCAGGATCTGTCCGAAGTCTTCCTTGAGAAAAATGCTCAAGTGTTGCCTCCCCATAGGGACTATGATTGTTCTATCGATCTACTCCCTAATAGCAAATTGCCTTTCGGCCATGTTTATCCTCTTTCACAGGATGAACTTTCTCATCTCAAGGAATACTTGGATGAGAATTTGGCGAAAGGGTTCATCAGACCCTCTACTTCTTCCACAGCTGCAGGACTTTTCTTTGTCCGCAATAAGGATTCAAGTCTTAGGCCTATTATTGACTATAGGCAACTAAATACCATTATGATAAAGGATCGTTATCCTTTACCGCTCATTCCTGAACTCATTGAACAAGTGCGTGGGGCTACTTACTTTTCTAAATTGGACCTAAAAGGGGCATACAACCTAATCCAAATCCGTGACGGAGATGAGTGGAAGACAGCATTCAGAACCAGATACGGATTATTTGAATATCTTGTGATGCCTTTCGGGTTGTGTAATGCTCCCGCAGCTTTTCAAAGATTCATAAATGACATCTTCAGAGACTTACTTGATGTCTGTGTTGTGGTATATCTGGACGATATACTTATCTATTCTCGATCTTTGTCTGAACATATAAAACATGTAAGACTTGTGTTATCCAGATTACTCGCACACAACCTATACGTGAAATTAAAAAAATACCTATTTCATAAAGAAGAAATACTATTCCTAGGATACATCATATCTAAAACCGGAATCAAGATGGATATGAGCAAGATATCGTGTATTCTGGATTGGCCTATACCAACAACTCGTAAGGCATTACAGCGATTCCTCTGATTTTCAAACTTCTATAGGAAGTTCATCAAGAACTTCTCTGCTATTGTGAGACCTCTCACACAACTTACAAGTATAAAGAAACCATTCAAATGGTCAGAAGAAGCAAATGGAGCTTTCCGCTTGTTAAAATCAAGCTTTACTTCTGCTCCCATACTACGCCATCCAGACCCATCCCTCCAATATATTCTGGAGGTAGATGAGTCAAACATGGCAGTAGGAGCAGTTCTCTCCCAACGACCAACAAATACTTCACCACTCCACCCAGTTGCTTTTTTCTCTAAATCACTAAGCAGCCCAGAGGTGAATTACCCAGTGGGTGAAAAAGAGTTGCTTGCCATAAAACTGGCACTAGAGAATTGGCGACATTTACTTGAAGGTACCCGATTACCAATACTCATATATACAGATCATAAAAATCTTCAATACCTTCAGACTAACAAAACTCTTTCCCACCGGCAGGTACGATGGTCATTATTCTTTCTAAGATTCAACTTCCTAGTGACCTACACACCTGCAGACAAAAACAAAAAAGCGGATGCGCTATCACGATTAACCGAAGATAACTGCGCTGAAGTTCCTTCTATTCCTATAATACCCTATGAACGTATTATTGGTGTTGTTCGTTCCTTGAAGGAAGAGATTTTGCACAGTATAGGATTGGATTCACCTCCACCACAACTAACTACTGATGCAGAGGGCTTCCTCTACTACAACGACAAACTCTACATACCCCCTACTATGCGCACCAAGATCTTGGAATTGTCACATGATGTGCCTATGGCAGGACATATGGGTATGACTAAGACCCTTAATTTGCTTACCAGGCAGTTTTGGTGGCCTGATATGAAGACATCTGTACAAAAATTTGTTTCTTCATGTGACATCTGTGCAAGGTCCAAAATTGACACTACAAAACCATCTGGTCTACTCTGCAGTCTACCAATACCCCAGGTCCCATGGGAAGTTGGGTCCTTAGACTTTATAGTAGAACTACCACCTTCCAAAGGATTTAATACCATTCTAGTGTCAGTGGACCATCTGACAAAGATGGCACATTTCATTTCTATTCGCAGACTACCTTCATCTAAGCAAACAGCGGAATTACTAATGAAACATGTGTTTAAGTTACATGGAATTCCAAAGACTCTTTTATCTGACCGTGGTTCACAGTTCATCTCCAAGTTTTGGCAAGTTCTATGTCACATACTACGGATTGAGCGAAAGCTCACTTCTCCTTACCACCCTCAGACCAACGGACAGACTGAAAGAGTCAACCAGTGCATCGAACAATATTTACGTTGCTACACCTCATACCTACAGGATGATTGGGTGGATCTCCTCCCTCTGGCGGAATTTGCTTATAACAACGCAACCCACAGTACTACTAAGCAAAGTCCGTTCTACTTAAACTATGGGTTTCATCCCACACTTCTTCCACCACGCATCCTACCATCAAGTAACCCAGTAGCCTCGGATTATCTTACCCAAATAAAAGACTCTCTGGGTTTACTTAATGCCACCATCTCACACGCTCATAGTCAACAAAAAAGGTACTACGACCTTCGTAGAAGACCTTCTCCTCAATATGCTATTGGGGACCTCGTTTGGCTATCGACGAAAAATTTAAGGTTAAAGATCCCTAGCAAAAAGCTTGGACCTTTATTTCTGGGACCCTTCCCAATTAAGAAACTCATTGGAAAAGCTGCAGTACAACTCACTTTACCGGCAGATCTCAGAATACATCCCATCTTTCATGGGTCGCTACTGAAACCACATGTTCCTAACCAAGGAATAAGGCCTACCATCTTGCCTCCACCTCCAATACAAGTTGAAGGCGGAGAAGAATTTGAGATTAGGGAGATTTTGGATTCTCGTATCCACAGAGGAAGACTCCAATATCTCATAAGATGGAAGAACTATGGACCCCAAGACGACACCTGGTTGGATACTTCTGATGTTCACGCACCTAGGCTTATACGAAGGTTTCACTCTAAATACCCGGAGAAACCAGTGCTATAGGCCTTCCGGAGCCGGCCTTAAGGGGGGGGTACTGTAAGATTCTGGTACCTTTGGTACCCTTATTGCCCATTTTCCTTTTCATATTGCGTCCCACCTTTTTAGTTAGGTGGAACGCATATACCTTTAAGCCGTATGACATCATCACTGATCGCCGCTCTGAGCGGCTATTTCAATCGCCGGCTTTCTCTCTCAGGGAGTTCGTTCAAGCCGCCAGTATACAGCTATGCCTGACGCTACCTGGACTTGTATCTCGCTACCTGTTCTTGTGCTTCACTTTCTGATCTTGTATCTCGCTACCTGATCTAACCGCATGCTTACAAGCCTTGTCTTATGCTGCCGGAGCCTCCAGCTATTCTCTTTACCTGGAACAGACCGGAACCTCGATACTGATCCCGTATCTCGCTACCGGATCACTCCCTTACTACCGGACCCTTCTACTTACTAACCTCACTAGTGATAAGTACCCCACAGGGGATAACAAACTTACACTATCTACTTCTGCACATTAAGGACTGTTACTATCTATGCATTACTAATTCTATCATCTGCACTGTTACATAGATTGCTAGCTCTTGAGTCTACTACCATCTATCCTTGCACTGGGTTAGTCTCTCCTGTATATCATCTGCTGTCCTTACCACCTATTACCATACATGATTACTAACCTATCTGCATCCTACCTATTACCGTCTACTACTCTCCTGAACATTACTATCAAGTGCTTATCATTGCTATCACTGCTCACCCCTGTCCCTTCAGCACATCACCTCTATACTGTCATATACATCCTATCACTCCAGGAACATCTTATTGAGTGTGTGTATATCTGTATGCTGAAGCAGGCGGGTCCACAGTGATGAGTCTGGAGAGTTGGATCTGGTAATTCAACACATCTCTACATGACTACTGAGTGGAGATTCTGCAGCTGCAAATCCAGCTTACTATAAAAACGCAGGAGCGTTACAATAGTCCCTGGGGCATGACCCAGAACCCTAGGCACTTTTTAGGGGCATTTATTGGGGTTTAGGGCTTCAAAATTGTGTTTTTTGATTACCGAAGTTCGGGTCCCATTGATTTCAATGGGGTTCTGAAATCCGGGCCGAACTTTTGGGAAGTTCGGGTGTTCTGGTCGAACCGAACTTTTGAAAAGTTCGATCATCCCCACTGCTGAGTCGGAAGGGCTGCTTGGGTCAGAGTGGGACAGTGCTGCTTCATTCACATAGTAGCCACAGCTGTTAGAGAAATCCAGGTGGGATTGCACTAGCCATAACATCCTTACCCTCCTTCCAAAGGGACAGTGCGACCCTAACCAGGGACTTAGTTTGGGAATTTACACACACACACATGTATGTATATATACACATACCCAAAATGCCCAAAAAAACGCCTGCTGCAAAAACACACCTGGGCACACTTATATGTATTTATACACATACACATATATAGGTGTTATAGCAGAGAAGCCATATGGGTGTTAATTATTTTATTAGCGCAAGCATAGGTTTCTGCTACTTTCGCACCTATATATGTGTATGTGTATATATACATACATGTGTGTGTATATATACCCCTACACAGAAGTTCTGATGTTATACCTGCCTCCAAAGACCCCCAAAAAATGCCCAAAAAAACGCCTGCTACAATCCGGCAAGGTGTGAAAATAGCGGAGCCACTATCCTGTTTTATTGCAATTCTAATACAAACAAACTTTTTTTTCTGGTTCTGGACATGCTCCAGAGCTGAAACTTCACAGGTACACTTTTTAGACCCCCCCCCCCCCCAGACACTAAATCCAAAGAAATCTAATTTTTTTTTTTCAATAATTTTTTCAATAATTGGCTCTCTATCAAAAATGACAATTTTTAAGAACTTTTTTTGTGTGATTAATAGTTGTAAGATTCTGGTACCTTTGGTACCCTTATTGCCCATTTTCCTTTTCATATTGCGTCCCACCTTTTTAGTTAGGTGGAACGCATATACCTTTAAGCCGTATGACATCATCACTGAGCGCCGCTCTGAGCGGCTATTTCAATCGCCGGCTTTCTCTCTCAGGGAGTTCGTTCAAGCCGCCAGTATACAGCTATGCCTGACGCTACCTGGACTTGTATCTCGCCACCTGTTCTTGTGCTTCACTTTCTGATCTTGTATCTCGCTACCTGATCTAACCGCATGCTTACAAGCCTTGTCTTATGCTGCCGGAGCCTCCAGCTATTCTCTTTACCTGGAACAGACCGGAACCTCGATACTGATCCCGTATCTCGCTACCGGATCACTCCCTTACTACCGGGCCCTTCTACTTACTAACCTCACTAGTGATAAGTACCCCACAGGGGATAACAAACTTACACTATCTACTTCTGCACATTAAGGACTGTTACTATCTATGCATTACTAATTCTATCATCTGCACTGTTACATAGATTGCTAGCTCTTGAGTCTACTACCATCTATCCTTGCACTGGGTTAGTCTCTCCTGTATATCATCTGCTGTCCTTACCACCTATTACCATACATGATTACTAACCTATCTGCATCCTACCTATTACCGTCTACTACTCTCCTGAACATTACTATCAAGTGCTTATCATTGCTATCACTGCTCACCCCTGTCCCTTCAGCACATCACCTCTATACTGTCATATACATCCTATCACTCCAGGAACATCTTATTGAGTGTGTGTATATCTGTATGCTGAAGCAGGCGGGTCCACAGTGATGAGTCTGGAGAGTTGGATCTGGTAATTCAACACATCTCTACATGACTACTGAGTGGAGATTCTGCAGCTGCAAATCCAGCTTACTATAAAAACGCAGGAGCGTTACAGATTGAACGAACCCAAAAAATGGATTCAGCAGAATTACCCACTCAAGTGATACAATTAACACAAAAAGTAAATGCATTAATACTTGCTCTTACTGAAGTAAAAGATGAAAATCAGACTATGAGACAGCAGATAACCCGTCTTTCACAGCTTACTGCTGCTCAGCCCCCTGAACCTAAAATAAACCCTCCTCTAGTGTTTACAGGTGATCGGAAAAAATTTTGTGAATTCAAAAACGCATGTCAATTGCTTTTTTTGCTAAAACCTCGTACTTACCCTACTGATCAAATTAAAGTCTGTACCACTATCTCATATTTAACGGGTGATCCACGGGCCTGGGCAGACTCTCTCTTTGAGAAAGATGATCCTCTTCTCAACTCCTATCCCTTATTCCTAGCGGAACTCGCTAGCTTATATGAAGACCCCAAAAGGCAGAGTACTGCTGATATCCAATTGAGGGCTTTAAAACAAGGAAGGAGACCTGTTGAAGACTTTGTAGCAGAGTTCAAAAGATGGACCCTTGATTCAGGGTGGAATGATACATCTCTGCAAACTCAGTTCAGGCTCGGGTTGTCAGAAGCCGTAAAAGACGAGCTCGCCCGAGCGGATTTACCTGGCACTTTAGATGCCTTAATACAACTTAGTATCAACATTGACAGGCGACTGCGAGAAAGAAAGGCTGAGAAAATGGGAATGCCATTGTCCAGTCCTTCTCGGATTTCGGCAGTTGACCCTACTCCTATGGAGGTAGGAACCATACGTCCACCTTTATCGACCACTGAACGAGCCAGGAGAAGATCCAGAAATCTCTGCATGTACTGCGCATCCCCGGATCATTTGATAAGCGTCTGTCCCCTTGTCCGCAAAAAAGAGGGTGAGTGTTCACATGTCTTACTAGGGGGATTAACGACTTCCTTTTCTAATCCCTACCTCTTTGTTCATTTGACATTGCAGTGGGACCAGACTAGGATCACCACCAAGGCTATGATCGACACAGGATCTTGTGGGAACTATATTGATACACGTTTTGTTACTTTAAATAAAATACCTATTATTTCAAAACCTAAACCTGTCTCTGTTAGTTTCATTAACGGTATTCCGTTATCTTCTGGTCCAATCACCAATCAGACACAAGCACTCCTTGTCACTGCTAACGAGTCTCATATGGAGACCACCACTTTTGATGTACTACCTTCACCACATTTTCCCATTATTTTGGGACTTCCCTGGTTACACATACATCAACCAACCATAGATTGGAAAACACGGACTCTAACCTTCCCTTCTCACTATTGCGAGATCACGTGTAACCTCTCATCTTATGGAAAGATCCTGTCTGTGGTGTCAGATGAGATTACACCACTATGCTATCAGGATCTGTCCGAAGTCTTCCTTGAGAAAAATGCTCAAGTGTTGCCTCCCCATAGGGACTATGATTGTTCTATCGATCTACTCCCTAATAGCAAATTGCCTTTCGGCCATGTTTATCCTCTTTCACAGGATGAACTTTCTCATCTCAAGGAATACTTGGATGAGAATTTGGCGAAAGGGTTCATCAGACCCTCTACTTCTTCCACAGCTGCAGGACTTTTCTTTGTCCGCAATAAGGATTCAAGTCTTAGGCCTATTATTGACTATAGGCAACTAAATACCATTATGATAAAGGATCGTTATCCTTTACCGCTCATTCCTGAACTCATTGAACAAGTGCGTGGGGCTACTTACTTTTCTAAATTGGACCTAAAAGGGGCATACAACCTAATCCAAATCCGTGACGGAGATGAGTGGAAGACAGCATTCAGAACCAGATACGGATTATTTGAATATCTTGTGATGCCTTTCGGGTTGTGTAATGCTCCCGCAGCTTTTCAAAGATTCATAAATGACATCTTCAGAGACTTACTTGATGTCTGTGTTGTGGTATATCTGGACGATATACTTATCTATTCTCGATCTTTGTCTGAACATATAAAACATGTAAGACTTGTGTTATCCAGATTACTCGCACACAACCTATACGTGAAATTAAAAAAATACCTATTTCATAAAGAAGAAATACTATTCCTAGGATACATCATATCTAAAACCGGAATCAAGATGGATATGAGCAAGATATCGTGTATTCTGGATTGGCCTATACCAACAACTCGTAAGGCATTACAGCGATTCCTCTGATTTTCAAACTTCTATAGGAAGTTCATCAAGAACTTCTCTGCTATTGTGAGACCTCTCACACAACTTACAAGTATAAAGAAACCATTCAAATGGTCAGAAGAAGCAAATGGAGCTTTCCGCTTGTTAAAATCAAGCTTTACTGCTGCTCCCATACTACGCCATCCAGACCCATCCCTCCAATATATTCTGGAGGTAGATGAGTCAAACATGGCAGTAGGAGCAGTTCTCTCCCAACGACCAACAAATACTTCACCACTCCACCCAGTTGCTTTTTTCTCTAAATCACTAAGCAGCCCAGAGGTGAATTACCCAGTGGGTGAAAAAGAGTTGCTTGCCATAAAACTGGCACTAGAGAATTGGCGACATTTACTTGAAGGTACCCGATTACCAATACTCATATATACAGATCATAAAAATCTTCAATACCTTCAGACTAACAAAACTCTTTCCCACCGGCAGGTACGATGGTCATTATTCTTTCTAAGATTCAACTTCCTAGTGACCTACACACCTGCAGACAAAAACAAAAAAGCGGATGCGCTATCACGATTAACCGAAGATAACTGCGCTGAAGTTCCTTCTATTCCTATAATACCCTATGAACGTATTATTGGTGTTGTTCGTTCCTTGAAGGAAGAGATTTTGCACAGTATAGGATTGGATTCACCTCCACCACAACTAACTACTGATGCAGAGGGCTTCCTCTACTACAACGACAAACTCTACATACCCCCTACTATGCGCACCAAGATCTTGGAATTGTCACATGATGTGCCTATGGCAGGACATATGGGTATGACTAAGACCCTTAATTTGCTTACCAGGCAGTTTTGGTGGCCTGATATGAAGACATCTGTACAAAAATTTGTTTCTTCATGTGACATCTGTGCAAGGTCCAAAATTGACACTACAAAACCATCTGGTCTACTCTGCAGTCTACCAATACCCCAGGTCCCATGGGAAGTTGGGTCCTTAGACTTTATAGTAGAACTACCACCTTCCAAAGGATTTAATACCATTCTAGTGTCAGTGGACCATCTGACAAAGATGGCACATTTCATTTCTATTCGCAGACTACCTTCATCTAAGCAAACAGCGGAATTACTAATGAAACATGTGTTTAAGTTACATGGAATTCCAAAGACTCTTTTATCTGACCGTGGTTCACAGTTCATCTCCAAGTTTTGGCAAGTTCTATGTCACATACTACGGATTGAGCGAAAGCTCACTTCTCCTTACCACCCTCAGACCAACGGACAGACTGAAAGAGTCAACCAGTGCATCGAACAATATTTACGTTGCTACACCTCATACCTACAGGATGATTGGGTGGATCTCCTCCCTCTGGCGGAATTTGCTTATAACAACGCAACCCACAGTACTACTAAGCAAAGTCCGTTCTACTTAAACTATGGGTTTCATCCCACACTTCTTCCACCACGCATCCTACCATCAAGTAACCCAGTAGCCTCGGATTATCTTACCCAAATAAAAGACTCTCTGGGTTTACTTAATGCCACCATCTCACACGCTCATAGTCAACAAAAAAGGTACTACGACCTTCGTAGAAGACCTTCTCCTCAATATGCTATTGGGGACCTCGTTTGGCTATCGACGAAAAATTTAAGGTTAAAGATCCCTAGCAAAAAGCTTGGACCTTTATTTCTGGGACCCTTCCCAATTAAGAAACTCATTGGAAAAGCTGCAGTACAACTCACTTTACCGGCAGATCTCAGAATACATCCCATCTTTCATGGGTCGCTACTGAAACCACATGTTCCTAACCAAGGAATAAGGCCTACCATCTTGCCTCCACCTCCAATACAAGTTGAAGGCGGAGAAGAATTTGAGATTAGGGAGATTTTGGATTCTCGTATCCACAGAGGAAGACTCCAATATCTCATAAGATGGAAGAACTATGGACCCCAAGACGACACCTGGTTGGATACTTCTGATGTTCACGCACCTAGGCTTATACGAAGGTTTCACTCTAAATACCCGGAGAAACCAGTGCTATAGGCCTTCCGGAGCCGGCCTTAAGGGGGGGGTACTGTAAGATTCTGGTACCTTTGGTACCCTTATTGCCCATTTTCCTTTTCATATTGCGTCCCACCTTTTTAGTTAGGTGGAACGCATATACCTTTAAGCCGTATGACATCATCACTGATCGCCGCTCTGAGCGGCTATTTCAATCGCCGGCTTTCTCTCTCAGGGAGTTCGTTCAAGCCACCAGTATACAGCTATGCCTGACGCTACCTGGACTTGTATCTCGCTACCTGTTCTTGTGCTTCACTTTCTGATCTTGTATCTCGCTACCTGATCTAACCGCATGCTTACAAGCCTTGTCTTATGCTGCCGGAGCCTCCAGCTATTCTCTTTACCTGGAACAGACCGGAACCTCGATACTGATCCCGTATCTCGCTACCGGATCACTCCCTTACTACCGGACCCTTCTACTTACTAACCTCACTAGTGATAAGTACCCCACAGGGGATAACAAACTTACACTATCTACTTCTGCACATTAAGGACTGTTACTATCTATGCATTACTAATTCTATCATCTGCACTGTTACATAGATTGCTAGCTCTTGAGTCTACTACCATCTATCCTTGCACTGGGTTAGTCTCTCCTGTATATCATCTGCTGTCCTTACCACCTATTACCATACATGATTACTAACCTATCTGCATCCTACCTATTACCGTCTACTACTCTCCTGAACATTACTATCAAGTGCTTATCATTGCTATCACTGCTCACCCCTGTCCCTTCAGCACATCACCTCTATACTGTCATATACATCCTATCACTCCAGGAACATCTTATTGAGTGTGTGTATATCTGTATGCTGAAGCAGGCGGGTCCACAGTGATGAGTCTGGAGAGTTGGATCTGGTAATTCAACACATCTCTACATGACTACTGAGTGGAGATTCTGCAGCTGCAAATCCAGCTTACTATAAAAACGCAGGAGCGTTACAATAGTCCCTGGGGCATGACCCAGAACCCTAGGCACTTTTTAGGGGCATTTATTGGGGTTTAGGGCTTCAAAATTGTGTTTTTTGATTACCGAAGTTCGGGTCCCATTGATTTCAATGGGGTTCTGAAATCCGGGCCGAACTTTTGGGAAGTTCGGGTGTTCTGGTCGAACCGAACTTTTGAAAAGTTCGATCATCCCCACTGCTGAGTCGGAAGGGCTGCTTGGGTCAGAGTGGGACAGTGCTGCTTCATTCACACAGTAGCCACAGCTGTTAGAGAAATCCAGGTGGGATCGCACTAGCCATAACATCCTTACCCTCCTTCCAAAGGGACAGTGCGACCCTAACCAGGGACTTAGTTTGGGAATTTACACACACACACATGTATGTATATATACACATACCCAAAATGCCCAAAAAAACGCCTGCTGCAAAAACACACCTGGGCACACTTATATGTATTTATACACATACACATATATAGGTGTTATAGCAGAGAAGCCATATGGGTGTTAATTATTTTATTAGCGCAAGCATAGGTTTCTGCTACTTTCGCACCTATATATGTGTATGTGTATATATACATACATGTGTGTGTATATATACCCCTACACAGAAGTTCTGATGTTATACCTGCCTCCAAAGACCCCCAAAAAATGCCCAAAAAAACGCCTGCTACAATCCGGCAAGGTGTGAAAATAGCGGAGCCACTATCCTGTTTTATTGCAATTCTAATACAAACAAACTTTTTTTTCTGGTTCTGGACATGCTCCAGAGCTGAAACTTCACAGGTACACTTTTTAGACCCCCCCCCCCCCCCCCAGACACTAAATCCAAAGAAATCTAATTTTTTTTTTTCAATAATTTTTTCAATAATTGGCTCTCTATCAAAAATGACAATTTTTAAGAACTTTTTTTGTGTGATTAATAGTTGTAAGATTCTGGTACCTTTGGTACCCTTATTGCCCATTTTCCTTTTCATATTGCGTCCCACCTTTTTAGTTAGGTGGAACGCATATACCTTTAAGCCGTATGACATCATCACTGAGCGCCGCTCTGAGCGGCTATTTCAATCGCCGGCTTTCTCTCTCAGGGAGTTCGTTCAAGCCGCCAGTATACAGCTATGCCTGACGCTACCTGGACTTGTATCTCGCCACCTGTTCTTGTGCTTCACTTTCTGATCTTGTATCTCGCTACCTGATCTAACCGCATGCTTACAAGCCTTGTCTTATGCTGCCGGAGCCTCCAGCTATTCTCTTTACCTGGAACAGACCGGAACCTCGATACTGATCCCGTATCTCGCTACCGGATCACTCCCTTACTACCGGACCCTTCTACTTACTAACCTCACTAGTGATAAGTACCCCACAGGGGATAACAAACTTACACTATCTACTTCTGCACATTAAGGACTGTTACTATCTATGCATTACTAATTCTATCATCTGCACTGTTACATAGATTGCTAGCTCTTGAGTCTACTACCATCTATCCTTGCACTGGGTTAGTCTCTCCTGTATATCATCTGCTGTCCTTACCACCTATTACCATACATGATTACTAACCTATCTGCATCCTACCTATTACCGTCTACTACTCTCCTGAACATTACTATCAAGTGCTTATCATTGCTATCACTGCTCACCCCTGTCCCTTCAGCACATCACCTCTATACTGTCATATACATCCTATCACTCCAGGAACATCTTATTGAGTGTGTGTATATCTGTATGCTGAAGCAGGCGGGTCCACAGTGATGAGTCTGGAGAGTTGGATCTGGTAATTCAACACATCTCTACATGACTACTGAGTGGAGATTCTGCAGCTGCAAATCCAGCTTACTATAAAAACGCAGGAGCGTTACAGATTGAACGAACCCAAAAAATGGATTCAGCAGAATTACCCACTCAAGTGATACAATTAACACAAAAAGTAAATGCATTAATACTTGCTCTTACTGAAGTAAAAGATGAAAATCAGACTATGAGACAGCAGATAACCCGTCTTTCACAGCTTACTGCTGCTCAGCCCCCTGAACCTAAAATAAACCCTCCTCTAGTGTTTACAGGTGATCGGAAAAAATTTTGTGAATTCAAAAACGCATGTCAATTGCTTTTTTTGCTAAAACCTCGTACTTACCCTACTGATCAAATTAAAGTCTGTACCACTATCTCATATTTAACGGGTGATCCACGGGCCTGGGCAGACTCTCTCTTTGAGAAAGATGATCCTCTTCTCAACTCCTATCCCTTATTCCTAGCGGAACTCGCTAGCTTATATGAAGACCCCAAAAGGCAGAGTACTGCTGATATCCAATTGAGGGCTTTAAAACAAGGAAGGAGACCTGTTGAAGACTTTGTAGCAGAGTTCAAAAGATGGACCCTTGATTCAGGGTGGAATGATACATCTCTGCAAACTCAGTTCAGGCTCGGGTTGTCAGAAGCCGTAAAAGACGAGCTCGCCCGAGCGGATTTACCTGGCACTTTAGATGCCTTAATACAACTTAGTATCAACATTGACAGGCGACTGCGAGAAAGAAAGGCTGAGAAAATGGGAATGCCATTGTCCAGTCCTTCTCGGATTTCGGCAGTTGACCCTACTCCTATGGAGGTAGGAACCATACGTCCACCTTTATCGACCACTGAACGAGCCAGGAGAAGATCCAGAAATCTCTGCATGTACTGCGCATCCCCGGATCATTTGATAAGCGTCTGTCCCCTTGTCCGCAAAAAAGAGGGTGAGTGTTCACATGTCTTACTAGGGGGATTAACGACTTCCTTTTCTAATCCCTACCTCTTTGTTCATTTGACATTGCAGTGGGACCAGACTAGGATCACCACCAAGGCTATGATCGACACAGGATCTTGTGGGAACTATATTGATACACGTTTTGTTACTTTAAATAAAATACCTATTATTTCAAAACCTAAACCTGTCTCTGTTAGTTTCATTAACGGTATTCCGTTATCTTCTGGTCCAATCACCAATCAGACACAAGCACTCCTTGTCACTGCTAACGAGTCTCATATGGAGACCACCACTTTTGATGTACTACCTTCACCACATTTTCCCATTATTTTGGGACTTCCCTGGTTACACATACATCAACCAACCATAGATTGGAAAACACGGACTCTAACCTTCCCTTCTCACTATTGCGAGATCACGTGTAACCTCTCATCTTATGGAAAGATCCTGTCTGTGGTGTCAGATGAGATTACACCACTATGCTATCAGGATCTGTCCGAAGTCTTCCTTGAGAAAAATGCTCAAGTGTTGCCTCCCCATAGGGACTATGATTGTTCTATCGATCTACTCCCTAATAGCAAATTGCCTTTCGGCCATGTTTATCCTCTTTCACAGGATGAACTTTCTCATCTCAAGGAATACTTGGATGAGAATTTGGCGAAAGGGTTCATCAGACCCTCTACTTCTTCCACAGCTGCAGGACTTTTCTTTGTCCGCAATAAGGATTCAAGTCTTAGGCCTATTATTGACTATAGGCAACTAAATACCATTATGATAAAGGATCGTTATCCTTTACCGCTCATTCCTGAACTCATTGAACAAGTGCGTGGGGCTACTTACTTTTCTAAATTGGACCTAAAAGGGGCATACAACCTAATCCAAATCCGTGACGGAGATGAGTGGAAGACAGCATTCAGAACCAGATACGGATTATTTGAATATCTTGTGATGCCTTTCGGGTTGTGTAATGCTCCCGCAGCTTTTCAAAGATTCATAAATGACATCTTCAGAGACTTACTTGATGTCTGTGTTGTGGTATATCTGGACGATATACTTATCTATTCTCGATCTTTGTCTGAACATATAAAACATGTAAGACTTGTGTTATCCAGATTACTCGCACACAACCTATACGTGAAATTAAAAAAATACCTATTTCATAAAGAAGAAATACTATTCCTAGGATACATCATATCTAAAACCGGAATCAAGATGGATATGAGCAAGATATCGTGTATTCTGGATTGGCCTATACCAACAACTCGTAAGGCATTACAGCGATTCCTCTGATTTTCAAACTTCTATAGGAAGTTCATCAAGAACTTCTCTGCTATTGTGAGACCTCTCACACAACTTACAAGTATAAAGAAACCATTCAAATGGTCAGAAGAAGCAAATGGAGCTTTCCGCTTGTTAAAATCAAGCTTTACTTCTGCTCCCATACTACGCCATCCAGACCCATCCCTCCAATATATTCTGGAGGTAGATGAGTCAAACATGGCAGTAGGAGCAGTTCTCTCCCAACGACCAACAAATACTTCACCACTCCACCCAGTTGCTTTTTTCTCTAAATCACTAAGCAGCCCAGAGGTGAATTACCCAGTGGGTGAAAAAGAGTTGCTTGCCATAAAACTGGCACTAGAGAATTGGCGACATTTACTTGAAGGTACCCGATTACCAATACTCATATATACAGATCATAAAAATCTTCAATACCTTCAGACTAACAAAACTCTTTCCCACCGGCAGGTACGATGGTCATTATTCTTTCTAAGATTCAACTTCCTAGTGACCTACACACCTGCAGACAAAAACAAAAAAGCGGATGCGCTATCACGATTAACCGAAGATAACTGCGCTGAAGTTCCTTCTATTCCTATAATACCCTATGAACGTATTATTGGTGTTGTTCGTTCCTTGAAGGAAGAGATTTTGCACAGTATAGGATTGGATTCACCTCCACCACAACTAACTACTGATGCAGAGGGCTTCCTCTACTACAACGACAAACTCTACATACCCCCTACTATGCGCACCAAGATCTTGGAATTGTCACATGATGTGCCTATGGCAGGACATATGGGTATGACTAAGACCCTTAATTTGCTTACCAGGCAGTTTTGGTGGCCTGATATGAAGACATCTGTACAAAAATTTGTTTCTTCATGTGACATCTGTGCAAGGTCCAAAATTGACACTACAAAACCATCTGGTCTACTCTGCAGTCTACCAATACCCCAGGTCCCATGGGAAGTTGGGTCCTTAGACTTTATAGTAGAACTACCACCTTCCAAAGGATTTAATACCATTCTAGTGTCAGTGGACCATCTGACAAAGATGGCACATTTCATTTCTATTCGCAGACTACCTTCATCTAAGCAAACAGCGGAATTACTAATGAAACATGTGTTTAAGTTACATGGAATTCCAAAGACTCTTTTATCTGACCGTGGTTCACAGTTCATCTCCAAGTTTTGGCAAGTTCTATGTCACATACTACGGATTGAGCGAAAGCTCACTTCTCCTTACCACCCTCAGACCAACGGACAGACTGAAAGAGTCAACCAGTGCATCGAACAATATTTACGTTGCTACACCTCATACCTACAGGATGATTGGGTGGATCTCCTCCCTCTGGCGGAATTTGCTTATAACAACGCAACCCACAGTACTACTAAGCAAAGTCCGTTCTACTTAAACTATGGGTTTCATCCCACACTTCTTCCACCACGCATCCTACCATCAAGTAACCCAGTAGCCTCGGATTATCTTACCCAAATAAAAGACTCTCTGGGTTTACTTAATGCCACCATCTCACACGCTCATAGTCAACAAAAAAGGTACTACGACCTTCGTAGAAGACCTTCTCCTCAATATGCTATTGGGGACCTCGTTTGGCTATCGACGAAAAATTTAAGGTTAAAGATCCCTAGCAAAAAGCTTGGACCTTTATTTCTGGGACCCTTCCCAATTAAGAAACTCATTGGAAAAGCTGCAGTACAACTCACTTTACCGGCAGATCTCAGAATACATCCCATCTTTCATGGGTCGCTACTGAAACCACATGTTCCTAACCAAGGAATAAGGCCTACCATCTTGCCTCCACCTCCAATACAAGTTGAAGGCGGAGAAGAATTTGAGATTAGGGAGATTTTGGATTCTCGTATCCACAGAGGAAGACTCCAATATCTCATAAGATGGAAGAACTATGGACCCCAAGACGACACCTGGTTGGATACTTCTGATGTTCACGCACCTAGGCTTATACGAAGGTTTCACTCTAAATACCCGGAGAAACCAGTGCTATAGGCCTTCCGGAGCCGGCCTTAAGGGTGGGGTACTGTAAGATTCTGGTACCTTTGGTACCCTTATTGCCCATTTTCCTTTTCATATTGCGTCCCACCTTTTTAGTTAGGTGGAACGCATATACCTTTAAGCCGTATGACATCATCACTGAGCGCCGCTCTGAGCGGCTATTTCAATCGCCGGCTTTCTCTCTCAGGGAGTTCGTTCAAGCCGCCAGTATACAGCTATGCCTGACGCTACCTGGACTTGTATCTCGCTACCTGTTCTTGTGCTTCACTTTCTGATCTTGTATCTCGCTACCTGATCTAACCGCATGCTTACAAGCCTTGTCTTATGCTGCCGGAGCCTCCAGCTATTCTCTTTACCTGGAACAGACCGGAACCTCGATACTGATCCCGTATCTCGCTACCGGATCACTCCCTTACTACCGGACCCTTCTACTTACTAACCTCACTAGTGATAAGTACCCCACAGGGGATAACAAACTTACACTATCTACTTCTGCACATTAAGGACTGTTACTATCTATGCATTACTAATTCTATCATCTGCACTGTTACATAGATTGCTAGCTCTTGAGTCTACTACCATCTATCCTTGCACTGGGTTAGTCTCTCCTGTATATCATCTGCTGTCCTTACCACCTATTACCATACATGATTACTAACCTATCTGCATCCTACCTATTACCGTCTACTACTCTCCTGAACATTACTATCAAGTGCTTATCATTGCTATCACTGCTCACCCCTGTCCCTTCAGCACATCACCTCTATACTGTCATATACATCCTATCACTCCAGGAACATCTTATTGAGTGTGTGTATATCTGTATGCTGAAGCAGGCGGGTCCACAGTGATGAGTCTGGAGAGTTGGATCTGGTAATTCAACACATCTCTACATGACTACTGAGTGGAGATTCTGCAGCTGCAAATCCAGCTTACTATAAAAACGCAGGAGCGTTACAATAGTCCCTGGGGCATGACCCAGAACCCTAGGCACTTTTTAGGGGCATTTATTGGGGTTTAGGGCTTCAAAATTGTGTTTTTTGATTACCGAAGTTCGGGTCCCATTGATTTCAATGGGGTTCTGAAATCCGGGCCGAACTTTTGGGAAGTTCGGGTGTTCTGGTCGAACCGAACTTTTGAAAAGTTCGATCATCCCCACTGCTGAGTCGGAAGGGCTGCTTGGGTCAGAGTGGGACAGTGCTGCTTCATTCACACAGTAGCCACAGCTGTTAGAGAAATCCAGGTGGGATCGCACTAGCCATAACATCCTTACCCTCCTTCCAAAGGGACAGTGCGACCCTAACCAGGGACTTAGTTTGGGAATTTACACCCCTTACCGTGGGAAACAAAAATACCTGATGGCTCCATTGCAGGGCTCTGGGCCCCAAACGTTTGGTATCACTCTGGCCAGTGGTAAAGGTTTTTGGAAAGACTTAAGGATCTTTCAGCTTCTAGTACCACCTTTAGTTAGGACCTCCATTTAGATTTAGGTACAGAAATGCTGGGTCCTCTCGCTGTTTTGTTTTATTGTACAAGTCCATTTTACTTGTAACTTTTTGCTGCTGTTGCAGATTTTTTTTGTTACTGTTGCCTTTTAAATTGTATAGTCCAAATAAATTCCCCTTATTCAGTCTTCGTTTGTCAGCGGGTGGGGCATTGCTGGAAGAGTTGTTTTCATTCAGAACCAGGGACCCCATACAATAGCAGGTCCTTCCAAGATAAGCACTACATATTGTACATAAACATAGTATGGCATGAACACATCAAGAAAATCTCACAAGTCTGCTGTAGACAAATCCCAGAAAGTATCAGTCCTTGTGCTGTAAATTCATATTGGAGTACATAACCCATTTAGGTAAACATGATCAAGGCCTCCTCAAAAAATAAGAACCATACAAAGACAGGCATTAATCAAGCCTTAGACAGCGATGTTTGGAAGAAATGGTGTCTTGCTGGAACTGTAGCAGAAAAGTAATGCAATGCATATGCCTAGAAGAACCATATGGTGTAGGGCATAACATTGTGCATAATGACATAACACCAGCAACTAACCACGACAATGACATAACACCACCAGCTGCTACTAGACCTAGAAAATCATATAGATAGCACCTGTAGGCATGATATATGCAAAAGGCTAATTGCAATATGGATCCAATTGCACAAGGGACTAGGTGTACAGTAAAAGAGTTATGGTTTATTCCAAAACAAGATAAAAGCTTAACAAGGTGCTGCACAGTGTTAACCAGTGGTTGACCTGGCACAAGCTTTAGGCAGGAAGCATGTACCTGGGGACTCAGATGTTGGTGAGGTCTGAGACAGGAGACCACCGGCCATGGCGAAGCAATGGAGGAACTCTCGTCACCAGAAATTTACATCCCCGGAACCTGAAATTTGCAGTTAAAACCTCAGAACACTGGAACACACCAGGAGATTAGGCCGGTTGCCAGGACAACATGTTTCGGGGCACGCTCCTTTGTCAAATCTTGACAGGCAGACCAGCAAGGCATTACTATATACCCACATCAATTAGCACAGCACATCCCTAAAATAGTCTGGCCAACTGCTAGTGGATAATATAATTAATATTATTAGACAGGTGATTGGACAAAAAATACAAAAAAGTATATAATTAACTAACTAAGTCTAATGGTACTAATTATTAGTAGGGGAAGGGATGTGCCCTGCTAATTGATGCACATGACTCTTTTACTGGACACCTGGTCCCTTGTGCAATTGGGCTCCTGGATCCATCTTTCAATCAGCCCTTTATTTGGCCCTTTATAGTTTAGCCCCTGCATAAATCATACCTACAGACTAGTGATGGACCAAAACCCCCCTATTTGATTCGCACCAGAACCCCTGAACATGGAAAAAGTTTAGACCCGAGCCGCGAACCCTATTAAACTCTATAGAACCCAAACTTGAAAAATCAAAAGTCCCCATTTTGAATTCTTTTATGAAAGTTATTTGCCATAAAAAGGGTATGGGGGTCCAGGTACTGCCCTGAAAGACATGTATTAATAAAACCATTTTTTTTTTTAAAGATTGTTTTTAAAGGAGCAGTTATTTTAATGATGCTTAAAGTAAAACAATAAAAAGGAAAAAATCTTTAAATACAGTGCCTGAGGGGTCCCCTTAATCTGCCTGTACAATATATAGAACCTGCTGCAGCAAAACTGACATATATAGCTTGTTTTCCCGAATATAAGCCCGGGTCTTATATTAATTTTGGCACCAAAAGACACAGTAGGGCTTATTTTTGGGATAGGTCTTATCTGTAATGTGCTGTCTTCTCTCCCTCCCTTCCTGTCAGGAATGGAGGGAGTGAACCTGTGTGAACCTAGTTAAGTGTTTCTAAAATCCTAGAATCCACTTTATTAGTGTTTTATATATTTTCAAATGTGTGTTTCTGTAATAGAATAGTTTAAAATGCCTTCGGTAGCTGATCTCCCACTCTGCTGTCCTTCTCCTCTCATTGCTGTTAGAGGGGGTCTCAGCCCCTCCCCTCTGCAGTGTTCAGAGCAGGCCACAGAAGCGCTGAGTATTAGATTAGAATTGTGTGAAATACCTTCTTTACAGCGCCGCTCGGTGCTCAGCTGATTTCCCTCTGCTGTCCTTCTCTTCTCCCCGCTGATAGCTGGGGGTCACAGAAGCGCCGAGCGGCGCTGTAACAAAGGTATTTCACACACAATCTAATACTCGGAACTTCTGTGACCCGCTCTGAACACTGCAGAGGGGAGGGGCTGAGATCCCCCTCTGACAGCTATGAGAGGAGAAGGACAGCAGAGCGGGATATCAGCGGACCCCGAGCTGCGCTGTACCGAAGGTATTTAACACTATTCTATTACAGAAACACACACTGGACATTATATAAAACTCTGGTCCGACCGCATCTGGAGTATTCTGTCCAGTTCTGGTCGCCAGTCCTCAGGAGGGATGTGTTGGAGCTGGAGAGAGTCCAGAGAAGGGCAACTAGACTGATTAGGGGGTTGGAGGACCTTAACTATGAAGAGCGGCTGCAATCGCTCGATTTATTCTCCCTGGAGAAGAGACGTCTGAGGGGGGACATGATAGCAATTTATAAATATCTTAATGGGGATCTCAGCCTCGAAAAAAAGCTGTTCATTCGAAGGAATTGCATGAGGACTCGAGGACATACAATGCGATTTGAGGAGAAGCGTTTTAACCTCAGGCAACAAGGAGGGTTCTTTACTGTTAGGGCTACAAGATTGTGGAATTGTCTACCACAAGAGGTGGTTTCTGCGGGTAGTATGGTGGCTTTCAAAAGACTCTTAGACTTACATCTCAAGGATCAGGACATTAAGGGCTATGTGAGATGATTACAGCCACACACACCTACACAGATTGAACTGGATGGACTATTGTCTTTTTTCAACCTCACCTACTATGTAACTATGTAACTATGTAATAAAGTAGATTTTAGGATTTTAAAAACACTAAACTAGGGCTTATTTTTGGGGTAGGGCTTATATTGCAGCCCTCCCCAAAAATAACAGTATGTCTTATTTTCAGGGGAGGTCTTATTTTAGAGGAAACATGGTAATGAAAAAAAAAGACATTTAAATTGCTGGCAACACAATACCATTGCCGGCAATACAAAATAGTAAAATACCAGACCGTTATCCAAACATGCAGCCTGGCCAGCCCTGGAGGGAGGAGGGGGGGGGTGAGTGAGATGGGGGTGCTTTGGGGTGGGCTGTGGTTGTGGGGGTCTGCGGGCAGGGGGCATATCAGAATCTGGAGGCCCCTTTTAACGAGGGGGGCCCTAGATTCCGCCTGTGACGGTGGTGGGTATCAGATCCCTGCCCTTCTCACTAACTCGTGACCAAGGACCAGCCAATCTCACACCCTGCCATCACTTACGTAACAATGCCACGCTCAGCTGCACCCTGCACAAAGATTTTCCAGCTTGCAGGACCACAATCTAGGTGCCATCAGGCTGAGAGCGATTAACCCTTTCACTGCCACCACCTCCTTTATTTATTTATTTTCAGAGCCGGAGGAAGCTCTTAACTTTAGAAATACCAATTATGATTTGAGAATAATTGTCTGTAACACGCACTGTCACCACAGACAGGAATGTTAAGAGGATTTATTCTATACAGTAGCACTCTTCAAGAGACAGGTTCTTTGTTAGTTTGCATTAAGAGCTTAGGGACAAGATTAACACTTTTCAAAATAAGGTTTAATAATAAAAAGGTTAAAATTGGTGCAAATAAAAATATTTACAGAAGAAGGTGCTTCAAAGAAATAGAGACACAATTCAGCAATTTAGAAAAATAAGATAGAATTGAGAAGTAAGAATACTTGCATTCAATGTCCTTGGTGTTATCAGAGTTCAGAAGCTGAGCCAGTTGTGATCGGTTCTCAAACTTGATAGATGTTCCTTCTTGATGTTACCATGAGAACTCCCATATTAAAGTTTGAGCAAGCTTTTCTCTTGGATCAAAGGGGCGTTGATGGATACCCCTGACCAATTAAAACAGAGGCACAATGGGCTGTCCTGGGCTTATGACAAATATCAAGACCTCCTTTGTTGACAGAGTCATGCCACTCTCAACATCTCGAAATATGTAATGGTTACATTCTTTAAACTGCTAGCTTATCATTCAGCAGGTAATTTGGCACCAAAAGATACTAAACGTGGATACTTTATCACACAGGGAATATCTTATAGCTTTCTTCTATTCCATATGTGATAGGGTGATCATGCATGGTCTTAATTCGATCAGTATGACATTTCTCATCCAAATATATACTTATTGTTAATGTGTCATGTTCCTGTCTGCATTTATGAATCGCGTGTGTATTTTTACATTTTCTGATGAACAGCTTGGTTGCGTGGTATTTATGACACAGTTCTGGTCAGCCTTAATGGATTTGCTCACTGAGTATATCTGGTCTGTCTGTCATGGCCGCTCTGAACAAAATGGTTGCTTGCGACAGCTTTCGTATATCCAGTGCAGGATATCATTACACTGCCCCCTATGTGAATGAGTATGGGATACACAGTAACCCTACCCATTTACCAAAAAAGTGTCAAAAAGAATTAAAAACACAAACACAGTTTTGACAATTCCTTTATGAATAATAAAATGTCCTCCAAAGTAGACCTAACATCAATCAAGATGCCTGCTGCCACTGCCAGACTTGAAAATAAAAGCTCCGCCCTCTGTGAAAGCTAACCATCGTCTGCCTGCTCCGCTATCTGGAGGTTCTTAAATAGGTATGGGGTGGAGCCACCTGGCAACATCACCTGGTGGCACCGCCCCCATGTGACATCACAGATCGGTGCATGCTAGGGCGGCGACGTCACATGGGGCGGTGCCTCCAGGTGATGTCACCAAGTGGCCCCGTTCCTTATCTAACTGTAAAACGGCAGAGCACGCAGTCAGCAGTTAGCCTTTGTAGCTTTTTTTAGACACTTATACCCCTTTCCTCCCCAGGCCAATTTTCAGCTTTCAGTACTGTCACACTTTGAATGACAATTGCATCGTCATTCAACACTGTACCCAAAGAAAACTTTTATCATTGTTTTACACAAAGAAAACTTTCTATTGGTGGTATTTATTTTCCACTGGATTTTTTATTTTTTGCTGAAGAAACAAAAAAAGGCCCGAAAATTTTGGAAATTTTTCCTGCTTCACTGATGTGTGCTGATGAGGCTGCACCGATGGGCACTAATGAGGTGGCTCCACCTTACTTTCCCTCCCATTTTTCTAGAAGGTACCAGCACATTCTAGAATTAGGGGGGAGATCTCAGTGATGCTGCCTGTGAGTCATCCAGCTCTCCCTGGACTTCTGCCCAACCCAGGAAACAGAGACAGGCTTGATATATATTTACCTACACTCCAAAAAAAACTATCTACAATTCTAGCACTAGAGGGTGCTACATACATATGGGTCTGTTGTATCTTTGTCAGTATAAGATGTCCAGTTAGAGTCAATGAGAATGCACCATACAACAGTGTGAATGCTGAATTCATTTTGTGTTTTCATGTCATTTTACTAAAAAGTACGGAAAATGCTTTCTTTTGCTACTTGTGTGTCATTAGCCATGCTACTAAGAATGCACAAACCAAAAGATGCAGGCCACAGTACTGCAACTTACTTTCTTCAGTAAATCTTTATTTTTCCAAGAGCACCAACACCATACCAGACACAGGCTCCACTGACACGTTATACCCTAGTATAGGGCTTAATCATAGAGACATGCTTGGGAGGGCGCTTGCTTAGGAACTGAAAGATATGAGGGCAGAGTGCCTCCTTTTGGACCTTGTCTGCTCAAGGCCTAACAGAAGATTTGGAGAATTTGTACTATGTAGTGCAATCTTATAAATATAATGATTACTGGTATTTGTTTATTTGTCACATTTAATGTTTTAACTAAGAAATAGGGAGACAAGTAGTCCCCCCCTAAAAGAATCAACTAAGGACACCAAGGTGGGTGAGAAATTGAAACATAAACTTTATTAAGGCACATGAGACAAAATTGCAAAATCAGTGTGGGTAGGTGTGACGCAGCACAGATTAAAACATGATTAAAAAACAAGGCAAAAACACACAATGGGATTAAATATCAACCCGGGTTGAATAATGAAAAGTCATTACATGCGGAATGCAGTAACTGATGTATGTAGGCCAATGTAGGCAGTAAAGATTATTGCACAATCCCAGTAGCAGCGATCAAACACAGAGGGTTAAGAGGAGAGGTGCTGGTGGCAGCAGTCCCAAATTGATGAAATGGAAGTACCACTGTAAGGTGGATCAATCGTTGGGGTAAGTGAGCCCAAATTTAGAGGGACTGGGTCTGATAATGCCAGTTGGTAACAGGTTGAAGGCAAACAGATGGAGGTTTGCTCAGTTGGCTTATTGTCTTAGTTGGCTTATTGTCTTGTCAACGGCCACCTCACTGGTGTGTTTGAAGGGGCTGAGGCCTCTCCCCTGTCCCATACAGGAACCCCTTACTTATGGCCAATTTGGGAATCTCCTTGAGCTACATTTAATGTTTTAGTTTAAAAATAATTGCTTTATATAAGGACATGTTGCTAAAACTTAGGGGGTGCATTTTACAGTTTAAAGTTTGATCAGGAAAGTGAGAAAAAAATAGATACCCATTCCAATTATGAAGAACATAATGGTCAGAAATTCCCCACAGGCAACCTTCTGTACTATGCAGCTGAAACATAAAGTGTTTGTAACCCTAAAAAGGTATGCTACTTTTTCTTTAAAGTAATGTAAAACATTTGTGCATATTGCCATTTTATTAAGCCCTGCCTGTTTTGTGCAATACCTGGTTGATCCTGCCTGTGCACCTCCTCCTGAGAGTAATCTGACCATGCTAGCATGGCTGCAGCTCCATGCTAGCGTGGTCAGTTTACATCTTGGGTCATGCCACTGCTAACACAGGCATGGTATGTGTAACGCTCCTGCGTTTTATGTATGATGTGGATTTACAGCTGCAGAAATATTCCACTTCAGTAGTCATGTAGAGAAACGCTGAGACACCAATCCCAACTCCCAAAGACTCATCATGTGTGGATGATCTCAATTCAGCAAGTAAATACACACACTCAATAAGAAGTTCCTGGAGTGATCTATGTATATAGTAGTATAGAGGTGATAGGCTGAAGAGACAGGTTGAGTTGAGACGATAGGTGACAGACACTTGAGAGGAATGTTCTTGAGAATGAGATAGTAACAGGTGGGATGCAGATTGGTTAGCAATTATGTATGGTAGTAGATGATAGGATAGCAGATGACATACAGGAGAGACTAACCCAGTGCAAGAGCAGATGATAGTAGGCTCAAGAGCTAGCAATCTAGATAGTGCAGATGTAGTAACAGTCCTTAGTATGCAGAGCTAGACAGTGTAAGCTTTAGTATGAAGGTTATTGAGGTTTCCCCTGTGGGGTACTTATCACTAGTAGCAATGTAGCAGAGGAGAGGTTCGACAAGAGCGGATGATCCGGTAGCGGGATACAGGGATCAGCGCAGCGTGGTTCCGACAGCGAGGTATGCTTGCAAGCATGAGAGCTTCAAGACAGGTTAGCATCAAGGCACATCTAGGCACACAGCAGGTTGAACGAACATATGTGAGTGAAAGCTGCTGATTTAAATAGCTGTTCAGTCCGGCGCTCAGTGATGATGTCAGCACTCTTAAAGGGAAACACACCTATATGTGCTTCATCTATCTAGGTAGATGGAAAGCACCCGGAAATGATGTGATAGGAGGCACTGAGAGTGCCAGAACCTTACAGTATGCTAGAGTACAATGTGTCTGTATCTTCTATTGTCTGTGGAAAGTCATTCCCCCTCCAGCTGCTACTCCATTTTTCTCACTGCAGACGGCTAGGGAAAGGGGAAAGTTATTTTGCCGCCAGGTCTGACTGCGTTTTATTGCTACAGTATGGAGGACACAATGCCAACATGGGGCAAACAGACACAAAATGGGGGAGAGCTACAAAGTTTAGGTCTGGCCACGGACCTGCAATACAACAGAAACAAGATATAGACCACATGTTAACACTAAAAATACTGGATCCACACTGCTATACTCTTTCTAGCAAATTTTGCAATAAAAAAATAGGGATATTTAGTTCACACATTTTGCAATACATGTTTAAAGCGGAGCTCCACCCAAAAGGAGAAGCTCTGCTTGTTCGCACCCTCACCCCCCTCCACTGCCACATTTGGCACTTTTGGGGGGCAGCGGGTACCTGGTTTTGACAGGTACCCGCTCCCACTTCCTGGTAAGATCACCGCACGACGATCTACGTAATTTCCGGCACACACAGAGGTCCCAGAAGATGGCGGTACCATTCAGAAAGCGCAGGGTGACTCATTAGGAAACAGGCTGTGAAGCTGCAAGGGTTTACTTCCGGTATCCCTTACTACAGATGCCGACACCTGCACCCGGAGCTGATTGACGAATCAGCTAGGGGTGTCGACATCGCAGGATCCCTGGACAAGGTAAGTGTCCTTATATTAAAAATCAGCAACTACAGTTTTTGTAGCTGCTGAGTTAATTTTTTTTTTTTTTAAAAGACTGGAACTCCTCTTTAAGCTGGCCAACTGCGTCAACATAGTCCTTTTTTAGCCAGTCCTACTCTGCTCTGCCAATGCAAATGCTACTGTGGACACAATGCCAACATAGGGCAAACAGACACAAAATAGGGGAGAGCTATAAGGTTTAGATCTGGCCGCTGACTCATTGCTATAGAAACGCAGACACTAGGCGGCAACGTCATTTCCTGCAATGACGTCATGCCCTTCTCTCTTGGCAGGCCCACCAGCAGATCCGTGGATCACTCAGTAAGCTAGAGCAATCACATGACCTGCAAGTTAGCAAGGAATAATACTATAGCCCCATAGATCAAGGAAAAAAAAAAACCTGCATTTAGTAGAATTTAGCATTTATCCTTGGAATAATGTGTCGTGTCGGTGACTTTGCAACTGCTTTAACACCCAACTCCAGGATCGAGCTGCAGGGGTATTCACTTTAATAATTTTTTTTCCAAGCTGTAATTATCCATTAGGTTTTCAGAGCACTTGTAAAGCAATATACATCAATGTTGAAAATATACTGCCAAATTCAGTAAATCAAGTGAAATCTGAGGATTGTGGTAGTTTAATGTACGTAAGGATGAGCAAATCTGCCCGGGTAGGATACACCATAGGTTCAGCAAATCCTGTTTAACATTTTACGAATCCCTTTAAAGTCTGTGGAATCCTTTTAAAAAACTCTGGGCATTTTAGGTCAAAGGGACATTCTATTCTCAAAGAAAAAAAAAAAAAAAAAAAAGACATGAAAATGAAAAACTGGGGGGGGGGGGGGTTTAAGGTGAGATGCTTAGGAGATGCCTAACTGAACGGTCCCCCCATGCATCCCTATGGGGCATCGGATGTCAGCGGAGACATGTCCGCTGACATCCGAGCTGTCAAATCTGGACGGATGGAAACCCTATTTTCCATCCGTCCAGCGGATCGGATAAGAGCAGACCGACGATCCGTTCCCATCCGATTCCCCCATAGAGATGCATGGGGACAGCTGTGTCTCCGCACACAGCACGGAGAACAGCTGTCATCCTCCTGCTCATCGGGGGATCAGCGGATCGATCCCCCGTTGAGAAAAACTGAGTCCGTCCGACTGACGGAGTGTGTGAAAGGGCCCTTAAAGTAATATTATGGGCCGAAATAAATTAATGATATATATTATACAGCCTGCCACTAGCATTAACAAAGTAGCCTTTGTTTTTCGGAGTTTCCCATGTAATTTAGATTTGTTACCTGGAGATACGGCTAGTAATCCTGTTGTTTTTCAGCTTTCTTAACCACTTCAGCCCCGGAAGGATTTACCCCCTTAATGACCAGGCCATTTTTTGCAATTCGGCACTGCGTTACTTTAACTGACAATTGCGTGGGCGTGCAATGCTGTACCCAAATAAAATTTACGTCCTTTATTTCCACACAAATAGATCTTTCTTTCGGTGGTATTTGATCACCTGTGCGAATTTTTATTTTTTGCGCTATAAAAAAAAGAGCGATAATTCTGAAAAAAAAAAAAAACAATATTTTTTACTTTTTGCTATATAACATTCCCCCCCAAAAAATTTAAGAATAAGATTTTTTCATCCTTTTAGGCCAATTTGTATTCTAAGATATAAATGGTCTTATAGAAGACCAAATACAGCGCTTGCTGGAATCAGTGAATACCAATATCTATATCACTGTCTGTGTTGTAAATACAATTCCAGTGAAAACGTGATATCTTAAAAAATATTCAACATAAAATCATCAAAAAACATCAAAAGAAACTCCCCATGATAGGTAATTGTACAAATTAGTGCATAGTGAATGAGCATATAAATATATAAAACAAATCCAATAAAGATAAAAGGAATATATAAAATTACTAAAAATATTTTAAATAGTATCAAAAATAGTCCAAAATATATATGGTGACTTCAGTGCTCAAAAATAGTAATAAACGTCCTTAGTGACAGTGAATCTTCAGATTCGAAGGTGCAAGTGCTCTGACGTGATTACCCATGACATCAATTCCTTTGTGAATAGGTAAATTGGATCACTTACCAGATTAAATGGGTTCTATATGCCGTATGGCATTAGAACCATTCACTCTTAGAAAGCCCCCTGGGCTTAATAGGTTCCCCCTTTAGGTGGTCCTATGGGCTGCTGGTGGCTCCTTTAGGCCCTGGGGTAATCGGCCAGTGGTAGTATACAAAGGAGAAAGAAGGCTCCAGATAGTGTGATATTGTTAGGTAAATCCTTTATTTCCCATAAATCGGGTAAAAATCAGCTTAAAAGGTTTAAAATATCACTGGTGGTCTAGCGGTGCGGGCTGCTTGTCCTCCTCACGAAGCGACGGGCTTACTTCTGGCTTGCGCTCCACCTCAACATGACGTAATGACGCTATGCAGTCCAAACTGACCGCATAGCGTCAGTTTAATAATTTGTATTCTGCTACATATTTTTGGTAAAAAAAAATACCAATAAGCGTATTCTGATTGGTTTGCACAAAAGTTATCGCGTCTACAAACTAGGGGAAAGATTTGTCATTTTTATTTATTTATTTTTTACTAGTAATGGCGGCGATCTGCGATTTTCAACGGGACCTTCACATTGCGGTGGACAGATCGGACCCCTAACTGACATTTTTGACACTTTTGGGGGGACCAGTGACGTTACTACAGTAATCGGTGCTAAAAATATGCACTGTTACTGTAATAATGACACTGGCAAGGGCGATCAAAGGGTTAAGTGTGAGCCTAGGGGAGTGTTTTCTAACTGTAGGGGAAGGACCTGTGGAATCAACACAGAGAACAGTGATCCTAAATAGGAGGATCCCAGGCGCTCTGTGTTCATTCAAGAGAGAACAATGGTCTGCTGTGTTTACAACAGAAGACCCTCATTCTCTCTCCACGGGGAGCGATCACGGATGCCCGGAGGTAAACGCGGCCGCCTGCCCAGTGGATTGGCTTCCATGCTGCCTAATAGGAGTGCAGCCGAGCCAGCCTGCCACAGTATATCTGTGGAGGGCGGTCGGCAAGTAGTTAAACAGACCAAGCTGTCAAGCAAAAATGGCAGTTAGAGGTCTGAAACAACCACTTATCACTAACAGGGGTGCTTTTTTTTATTTATGTGAAATCCTTATCCAAAAAGGAACAAAAGCTGTTGCTCTAACTTCTTAATATTTGATAACTGGAGCACAGATTTATATTTTTTAGTTAGTTTTGTAGAAATAATCTAAATCTACTAGTCCATTTAACACTACTCTTTCCGCTGATTGACAATACCGCTGTCCAAGAAGGCTTGAAAAAAACAAATGCAGCCACCACATTCAATGACTGGTAACCTGCAATATATTTTTTTGTTTTGTTTTTTGGGCTTAGTTACGCTTTAAAGCTTTATGTGTTGTTAGTCCCAAATCACACTAGCGCGACTTGTCAGGCTACTTGGTCGCCTGACAAGTCGTGGTGGGTCGCCTGCCATTGATTAGCACAGGACCCGTTCTAATAGGAGCGACACAAGTCGCTCCGACTTAGAAAAAGGGTCCTGTACTACTTTGGGGCGACCTGGAGCGACCTGCATTGACTTCAATGATATGAAGTCCGTGCATGTCGCGCCGAGGTCGCGGTGCACACTGTGCACCACAACTTCACAGGTCGCCCCAGCAAGTAGCGTCGTCCCTGTGTGAATGGGGTCTCACAGAAAAGTATGATGTTTTTTATGCACAGTGACAACTTAGCCTGGCAGTGGATATCTGACTGTTGATTTAATTATTTTTCTTTAACAGTTAGCTTGGCCTATATACAGCTTCAGTACCCTGATATGATTCAGTTCTGTAAAAAAAATTTTTTTTTTCAGGTAGCTTTACTAGTGACACATGCTTTTTCATTAAGGGGTACTAGGTCTGTTTTAATCAATGGATAGAAATCTGACAGCGGTTCTCTGAGGCTCTTTTTGTTCTTGCTGGTGTAAAACTGTTGTGGCTGGACAATTTTTAACAAATGCTCATTAACCATTTGCCTACTGCGCACTTTCACTCCCTTCCTACCCAGGCCAATTTTCAACTTTCAGTGTTGTCGCACCTTGAATGACAATTGCGCAGTCATGCTGTACTCAAATTAATTTTTTAGCATTTTCTTCCCACAAATGGAGCTTTCTTTTGGTGGTATTTAATCACAAGTAGGTTTTTTATTTTTTGCTAAAAGTCCGATTAATTAAAACGTTTTTCTTAGTTTCTGTCAGAAAGTTTTGTAAATAAGTAATTTTTCTCCTTCACTGATGTGCACTGATGAGGCTATAATGATGGGTCCTAAAAGGCTGCACTGATGGGCATTGATGAGTTGTCACTGTTGGCCAATGATGAGGGGGCACTGAAGAGCACTGATGGGGTGGCACTGATGAGGGGCACTAATATGCAGTGCTGATGGGCACTGATAGGGGGCACTTATGGGCAATGATATATGGCATGGATAGGTGGCACTGATGGGCAGCAGCAATGGGCACTGATGAACATTGAAAGGCAGCACTGATTGGCATCAACGATGGGCACAGATTGGCCTCACTGATGGGCACTGACTGGTGTCACTTATGGATACAGGTTTGCATTACAGATGGGCACAGAATGGCATCACTGATGGACACTGTTGGGGCTTAACTGTAATCAGGGCACTTATGATCAGTGCCCTGATTACCTATACATGTCTCCCCTGTGATGAGATGCCACTGATCGGCTCTCCTCTCCTCACACTCTGTTAGTGTGAGGTGAGGAGATCCAATAAACGGCATTTCCTTGTTTATGTGTGATCAGTCGCGGCACTTTAGCAAGATCAGAATCGTGCCATGTCCCAGGAACACAGCATGCCCACGATCTTTGCACTGCACTCCCCTGCTGGTGCACGGTTGCACCAAGACTGAGCGACATGATGATGTTGGCGCAGGAACAGAGCGCGCCCATGATTGCTGTTCTGTGCACTCCCACAGGCGCGATCGCGGCGAGACTTATCGACGTCACATTACGTCAGCCCAGAACGAGAGCCGCCGAGGCGGGCAAGAGGTGGTTAAGAATTAGGGGCTGCAGACCGTAAGGCAGTGTAAAAAGTGGCCAAAAACAGGCAGTTTTAATGAGCAGGACTAGGCCATAATGTACTGCAAACAAAGAGCACAGGCAACTATTTTTTATTGAAGAATTAGTAGACTGCAATGATAAAGCAGTATAACACTGGCAGGGCTGTTTTACTCAGGATAATAGGCCTAAACTTTGCATGCCTAAATTTCTTTTTTTTACTGTGGATATAGGGGGTGTGATGAATGTGAGTCAGTGGGGTATCATCCATGTGTGCAGTTTGTTCACTGCACACGCCCCCGAGGCCCACACTGCACACATAGATGATGCCCTGGTTCACAGCTGGAGCGGCTGGATGGACAGCTGTGAGCACTGATCTCCCTGCATGACTTTTCAGCTGACAGCTGCTTCTCCTCCTCTCCCTCCCATGGCCGTCAACTAAAAAGCCAGCAGGGAAATTGGTGCTGACAGCTGTCCCTTCTGCTGAACCAATCCCCGGCTGTTCCCTATGTGCTTCTCCTCCGCCCCCTGTGTGCTCCTCTGGCTCCCTGTCCTCCTTCTCTGGACCCCTCTGTGTCCTCCTCTTCCTCCTCTGCCCCCCTGTGCTCCTCTGACCGCTCCTACATCCCCCTGTCTTCTTCCTTTGTCCCCCCCCCCCCCCTGGCTTCTCTCCTCTCCCGCTGGCTGCAGGGGGATGTGTCAGAATGGAGAGCGGAGGTAGGGAACAGTAAACATGTAATTTACTGACTCCTTCCTTTTCTCAATTTAACACAGTGAGCGATCGCTACCGAATTTCTTCAGTTTATGAATGAACTGGAGCTTCAGTATCCTGTTCATTAATTTTCAATGCTGAGGCTGTTGAGAAAGGGACTGTGGAATATCTGTCCTCAGTCCCTTTCTCTGTCCCAAAGGGGGAGATGTTAGTGATCTGTTTAGACCCCTGACATCCCATCTCAAAATCCCACCAACAGGGCTGATTAAAAAAAAGTGCAATAAAAAAAAAAACTAAATTGTAAAAAATATATAAAAAAAATAAAAAAAAATAAAATATAAAATAAAAAACGACTTCCTTACTACTACTTACTTACTCCCCCAAAAAAGCATTGTTAAAAACATTAAAAACAAATGTAATTGTAAAAAATAAATACATTAAAATAAAAAAAAACACTGACACCATCCACTGCTCTACTGACACTGCCCGCTGCCCTACTGACGCCATCCATTGTCCCAAACGCCCCACCCCCTTCCCCAAAATAACTGTAAAAAAAAAATAAAAAATACATTATTTAAAAAAATAATAAACAATAAAATGTTAACAAATAATAATACATAAAATATTAAAAACAAAAAAATACTGACACCGTCCACTGCCCTACTGATGCTATCCACTAACCCCACCCCCAATCATTGTGAAAAAAACGAATACAAAAATGAATTGCAAAAAATACTTTAAAAATGTAATTGTAAAAAAATAATTAAAACAGAAAAAATGCTGAGACTGTCATTGCTCTACTGACACCATTCACTGGCCCCTAAAAAGCATTTAAAAAAAAAAAATTAAAAAAAAAATACTAAAAATTAAATTTTATATTTGTTAAATTGTCCTCTTCTGCATATAGTACCCTCATCCATACACTCCGCACTCCTCTCCTGCACATTCTACCCACCGCCATACACTCCGCACTCCTCTCCTGCACATAATACCCATGGCCGTACACTCTGCACTCCTCTCCTGCACATAATACCTACCGCCATACTCTCTGCACTCCTCTCCTGCACATACTACCCCTTGCTGTACACTCCACACTCCTCTCCTGCACATAATACCCACCTCCATACACTCCGCACTCCTCTCCTGCACGTACTACCCAAGCGCACATGTGCTCGGGGTCTTTCAGCTGAAGAGCCGGGTCCCTAAGGGAGGGGGCGGCTGCCCCTCCTTTGTAGAAATTGCTATGCCACCTCAGCTGGTCGAGCTGAGGGCCTGAGAGTTAGAGAGGAGCTGAACTCGGATGTCCTGCAGAGCTGACTAGAAGGGAGACACTAGAAAGTATCTGATTTGGCATACAGTGAGTACAGATCTGTGTCAAGGGGCCTGTCCTGAGAAGGCCATCCCTTCAGCTAGAAGAATCAGTGGATGGGTGTCAGTTAAGGGGATGCTAGAGAGTGTCCTGAAGATAATGTAGTGCATCAAGTCTGCTGCTGAAAAGAGCAAGAAGACTTAACCCCTTCCATACAAGTGGAAGTATGGTTAAAGCAGTGTGACTGCTTCCACAAATAACCTGGTGAGGTTGTCCTTATCAACTGTAAATAGTTCAAGTTGGAGTATCCCACTATTCCCTTCTCCCATCCAAGTTCCACAATAAATAAAAAAACAAAAAACAAAAAAACCCTGGACTGTTTATTGAGTAACGAGCCATGGGAGTAAGGATGGACGAGTGAACTGTCCCTAAATGACTGTCTGCAGGCAATCAGAGGAGGCCCAAGAAATCATGACTCATCATACAGCAATCCCTACAGGGACAGTGCTACATCTATTATAAGGATCAGCTAGGGTGGAACTTGTTGTCAACAGGTATACCATGTTTTTATTATGCATTTGGTGTCTTCAAAGTTATTTTACAATTAAAAAAAAAAAAGATACTGTATTTATTAAGCAGTTAGTTGCATGCAGATTTTTTTCTTTTTTGAAATACTAAAGTAGAATCAACTTAACTTCCGAGTTAAGTGGATATAGTATTTTCACAAAGTTGTAGTCTAACGCTACCCTGTCCCCAGACTGACAAAAGGTATCCAAAGGTGTTTGCTTTAAAGCTTCATCCAGAATGCAGACATCCCAAGACATGAAGTGTGTTACTGGATAGACCATCAAGTGAAATAAGGCAAAAAAGCCAAAAAAAAAAAATAATAATAATAATAATGGAGCCACCTCATCTAAGAATTGGTAAAATGCAATATATTACATTTTTGGTTTTTGGTTAATTACCTCTTTAAGTTCAGAATTCAGGAGGCTTGTGATAAACAGGTTGGATTTATGTGTTCCAGCAGAAGCAGTTAAAAACTGTAGACCACTATACTGTGTGGTATATTACATAACACCTTTTCATTAACATTATTATTATTATTATTACTATTAAGGTTTTTTATAGCACCAACAGTTTGTGCAGAGCTTTACAACATGAGGGCAGTTACAATACAATTCAATACAGGAGAAATCAGAAGGCCCTGCTCGTTAGAACTTACAATCCAGGAGGGAGGGTAAAGTGACACAAGAGGTAATAACTGTGGGGGATGAGTTGATGGAAAAAAATAAAAGTACAGTTGTTAGGTGGAGGCGAGTTAGGTTCTCTAAAGAGAAAGGTTTTCAGGGATCGTTGAAAACGATAGTTGGATAGATTAGGGTAGGGAATTCCATAGAATGGAAGAGACTCTGGAGAAGTCCTGGAGGTAAGTGTGGGAGGGAGTGATAAGGGAACTGGAGAGCAGGAGCAAAGAGAACGATTAGGTTTATACTTTGAGACTAGGTTAGTGATGTAGCTGGGGGTTGAGTTATGAATGACTTTGTAAATTATTGTTAGTATTTTTAATTTTTTGGGTGAGTGGCAGCCAATGGAGGGATTGGCAGAGATGGATGGCAGGCACTGAACACAAAGCCCCTAATTCACTCCCTGGTTATCTTCTGCCTTGACTTCTGCAACTCCCTCCTCATTGGCTTACCTGTACATAGGCTATCCCCCTTCAGTCCATCATGAATGCTGCTGTCACATTTCATTCACCTTTGTAGAGGGGCTTGACAGCAGTGATAGGGAGCAGATGAGATTCATTGTAGAGTTGATCAGAAGCCAAGGCATAAGCTGGTGATACTGGACATCTTTATTAAATAAATACATGTGACAAAAGAGTGTTTCCAGCATCTGTATACTGTAACTAAATTGGGTGACCCTACAATGAAATTATGTTAATGGGGGGCAGGTAACAGTTTTAAACTGAAATAGTTTTATGGTTTTCACAGGCTTAATACCTTGGGCATGCAACAGAAGTCCTGGGTCATACTGGGACAATGGCATTACTGCCTCCACCAAAATAAAGATCACTAAATGTAACTTATCATTTCCCATTTATCTTTAACTAAAAGTTGCTGAAGGAATGTGTGAATTCATGATTCATCCACTAGGGGGAATCAGTTTACCTTATTGTTAAGCTGAAAACACTTCTAAATCAGTCAAGTATCTGTCAGTAGTACATCTTTTGTAGTTCTTGTTCTGCTACAATGGTATGTTGACAGATTTGTATTAATTGTTCTAATCACCAAGATGTGAAAGCATGAGAGATCATTATCATGATCACTGCAAGTCTCATGCTTTGTTAAAGCCTGCTGTAATTACCAAATTACAGATGTTCCTGGAAGTAGTCACATGGAATATATTTATAAGTATTCTGGTAAACACTGGAAAATTAAATTTGGGTGACCAAAAGCTTAATTCAATGTGGCATTGCTGCTATTTTCCATAACTTCATTTCTGTCTTCAAAGCTATGCTACACACACAAACATGTATACAGACCACATCTGCTAAACAAATACAAGTGCAACATTTAAATAAATGCATATTTAAACCAAAACTGCTATGAAAAATACATTAGGTACAGCAGAAGAAAGAAGCACCACAATTCCTGTATCCAAAAAAAAATCTAAACATTCCTGGCAATAACTGGGCAATATCAATCTGCAAGTGACATGGAATATTAGAAGGAAGAGTATGCACAGTGGCTACTGAGACGAGACTACTATAACCCCTGCTTCTAGATAATGTGATTTGCTGTCCAGACTAAAGGAGCCACATACTCATCTTTCCAGTAGACACTGTGATGATGCTTTATTCTCTTGCAGAGCTCAAGGTGCTACCTAGAATGTATTGCATAGTGTGCCTCCCAGTGGTCACTACGGTTCCTCCCATGAGCTTCTCTGCTGTTACTATGTTCTGTAGTGAAGTAGGGGCCAGTACAAGCCGCCACACCAGCCAACGTAGGACACATTAGCTGACACACCTCGGAAGCTTTGGGTAGCAATGGTGCTAGAATTTCTGAAAAAGAGTGAAGATTTGAGACACCGTCCTTCAGAAAGAGGACGATAAATCCTATTTTTTAGGGACTTTTAGTTTGATTTATTGAAAAAGTAACATGCTATTTTAAACAAATAATCCTCTTTATGGCTTTCAAAAGGGCATCCAAATGCCTATTTCTTAGCATTATTTTACCTCCATTGTTAACACTAGTTAATATAAATGTAGCATGAGTGAAGGCTACAGTGCATTTCAGAGGTTACAGGGACACAGCTTTCTGCAGTCTGTACCCAGTGATAGGCTTAGCAGCACTGACAAACACTGTAGTTGCATTGTAACTTGCATTCACCCAAGGAGTGAGTTGAGACAGTCATGCAAATACAAAATCCCCCACATGACTGCAGGTCCACTTGACTTGATCGAAGATGCAGACATTTACATGTGTGAGCTCTAAAACATGTACATTTTTTTTAAAATGAATAATAAGTAAGGATAAGTGATATTGAGAATATAAATCTCCCCAAATTATTTGTGAAAAACATAAAATAACCATTTTGTTGAAATGCATTGAAGTGAATGGAAATTGGGTGAGGAAAGCTAAACTCTGTTACTAAGGTGAGATTGTGGAAGACAGTTTCATGTCACAGATCATACACCATGGCAAATCTGAGCACAGCAACAAGACACAAGGTAGGTATACTGCACCAGCGAGGTATCTCCCAGGCAAAGATTTCAAAGCAGAATAGGGTCTCAAGATGTGCGGGTCAAGCTCTTTTGAAGAAGCACAAAGAAACAGACAATGTTGAACACCATAGAGGCAATAGTCAGCCAAGGACATTCAGTGCAGCAAATTAAAGACACAATGTGCTTACTTCCCTTCCACATCAGAAGATGTCCAGCAGTGCAGAGCTGGTGAAAACCTATAGGACCCAGGTACACCCAACTACTGTTCAGAGAAGTCTGGTCAGAAGTGGTCTTCATGGAAAAATTGTGGCCAAAAAAGCAATACCTCCTATGTGGAAACAAGGCAAAAACACTCAACTATGCACAAAAACATGGGAATTTGGTTGCAGGTGCTCTTGACTGATGAATGAAAATTTGAAATATTTGGCTGTAGCAGGAGGCAGTTTGTTCACCAAAGGGATGAAGAGTGGGACAATATTGGGTGTCTGCAGGCAACATTAAAGCATGGTTGAGGTTCCTTGCAAGGGTCAGACTGCATTTTTGCAAATGGAGTTGGAGATTTGTTTAGGTTCAATGGTGTCCTCAATGCTGAGAAATACAGGCAGATACTTATTTATCATACTATACCATTAGTGAGGCATGTGATTAGCCCCAAATGAATTTTGCAGAAGGACAATGACCCCAAACATACACTCAATGTCATTAAGAATGAATGCAGCATAAAGAAAAACAAGGAGTCCTGGAAGTGATAGTTTGGTCCCCACAGAGCCCTGATCTCAACATCATCGAGTCTGTCTAGGATTACATGAAGTGACAGAAGGATTTAAAGCAGCCTACCTCCACAGAAGATCTTTGGTTAGTTCTCCAAGATGTTTGAAACAACCTGCTTGCCGAGTTCCTTGAAAAACTGTGCAAGTGTACCTAGAAGCAATGATGCTGTTTTGAAGGCAAAGGATGGTCACATCAAATATGGATTTGATTTGAATTTCTCTTCTGCTCATTCACTTTCCATTTTGTTAATCCATAAAAATAACACTTCTATTTCTGCAAGCATTCTTAATTTACAGCATTTTTGCACACCTGCCTAAAATCTTTGCACAGTAGTATAGTTCTTTCAATAAGAAAATATGATGACTATAGCAGAAGAACGTGGACTCCTTCTCCACCTGCAGGAGAGATATCCTACCACATTAGCCCCAAGTGACGTAAGAAACCTGTGCAGAAATCAGCCCTACTCATTGTTAAAATAGGAGTTTTGCTGGGCTTACCCATTTAGAGACTACAGGTAAGTCTGAAGTTTATCATCAGCCTTGGATTTGCTAAAACAATTTCTTTTTAGGTAAGCAATTCCTACCTCCTATTCCCATCCTCTTTATAGTATATTTTTTTCTCTAAGACTACAGGTGAACAATAATGGCTGACCTCCTTTTCAAAAGCTATACTGTAATTGAAGCCTTAAAAGACTTTATAGATGTTTTTTACAAAATTGGAAATCTGGGGGAATCCTGGGTGAAAGTTGAGTTAATTGTGTGTAGAAATATTTATAAATTAATCTCTTTGTGTTTGCTGGCGGACCAGTGTTAGGTTGGCTATCCTGCCTTTTGGTGCCCGCTGAACCTAGTGCATCTTACTATGTAGTAATGAAAGATGGTATGTTGGAGGCCCATGTAGCACTGAGTTTGACAGGCCACTAGGCCACTAGGACTTAAATACAGAAGCCCTTGGTTGGCATAGTTGACAAAGATGCACAGCAATCAATCCATTCAAGCACCTTACATACCACTCTTACCTCAATAAGAATGGCCCCCAATAAGCAAATGGAAAAGAAATAGGCAATTCACGTTTGGAATAATCTGTACCATTTAGGCAGGCAAATCAGGCCCCATATGTCAGCGATGCTTTCCAAATAAAGCCATCCCCTAGGTAAAACAGATACCACAATGTATTGGAATGTAACTAAATGATATCCCCACTTACAGCCATTCTTATTGAGGTAAGAGTGGTATGTAAGGTGCTTGAATGGATTGATGCTGTGCATCTTTGTTGGTTTGGGTGAATTCCCATTGTGATTGTTAGCAGTATATCTCCACATAGGCTACTTCTACGAATGAAATCACTGCTTTTAGAACTTTGGTGTAAATTACAGTAGAAAGTTGATCAGAGGATCCTATTGGATTTCACCTTTGGCATCAACCCCTTGGACATAGTGGATAATAAGCTGCTGTATTTTAAAAGGATAATGTGGGGATTTTATAATACAATATATAATTAGTTAAATGTAATTATTTAAAATAAAACCCAATTAAGATTGATCTCACATCTTTGCCAGTTCTACTAGGGGGAATATTCCTTTTATGGCACACTGATACTCTGCATGATTTTACTATCAAATTTTTGAAACCTTACATACATTTGGGATGAGAACCATTCATTAAATGTCTTGTCGATACAAGAATGTTATAAGTGTTGGTACTATATATCAGCTATTGTATAATTGTGTCTCATATGGATATTGGCAGACTGTTAGGGTCCATATTTGTGCAATAAACTTACAATGTTTTTTATTTATCTGTAGTGTTATCATATACAAGGCTCTATAAGTCTCCTGAGGAAGCCACTGTCATGGTGAAACATGTTGAGAGGAAACCTCTGTACAATGAGCTTATAAATTTGTCATGTTGTTTTTTTGGATTTTTAATACCTGATTTTACCTTTGAATATTTGAAATAAAAAGCTGTTTTTAGCTATAATGTTTAATTCTTTGTTGATGAGCACCTAAAAAATCCCGTCATATAGTCTCTGAGAAAAAAGAAAATAAAGTTGATAGGGGAGGGATCTTTAGCACACAGCCTGGGCACAGCCTTAGCCCTGTTCCTATGTGCTGTGTGAAGGGGGGTGTGTGCCTTCCCTCCAAACAGCTGTCAGAGCTCTCCTCACTTAGCTCTGCATCTCCACCCCCTTTTTTCTGACAGCTCCGATAAATTTTATAAATTACGGAAGGGGTGAGGGGAAGAGAATACTACAGATAAACAGGTACAACTGATGTAAGAGGATTTGTTTCATCTCTATGTATCACCTGAAGCCAGTCACTTCGCTGGGTATATGTAAGTGTTTACAACCACTTTAAGGTACCATATGCTATTGTTAATGATGATTTTAATTATGTAGTAGAGCAAAATTTAATCTGCCTGCCACCTAAAAACGTTATTTTTGCCACTCCATCTAAGTAGCTGGCTAGACTAATTACATTAAATGGGACTTTAAAAGTGTCAACCAGAAACCCAGATGTAATTAATTAAAAGTAAGTATTTAATAATAAATGAATAATAAAATATCTACAGTAGTTGGTATACAAAACATTTAATATCTCTAAACGTACACCTCGTCCACCTCACATTCAATCATAATCAGGGCTTTTTTTCTCAGAGAATAGGTGCAGGAACTCCTCCTTTCTGGGTATCCCCTTGTTTCCACCCCTATCAACCTTCGAGCATCGTTCCTTGGTTACAAACCCCACCCACCTCCCAGTACTGCCCCTTTCAGAGAATATAGAATCAAGTTACATTTGTGGTATAAAGAAATTTGCATGGCATTTGTTAACGATAACAAGAAAAGCAGTAAAATAGATCCCCTGCAGCCAGGAACACTGGATTCCCCCGGCAACAATGGACCACCTTCAACAAAATACTCCCCCACCCAGCAACAATAGACCCCCGGCAGCAAAAACAGATCCCACCCGCAGCCAGCATCAATAGACTCTCCAGATCCCTCCCAGCAACAACTGACCTCCAGCAATAGAAGAGCCAACTTCAGCAACAATAGATTCCCCACAGCAACAACAGACTTCCCCCTCAGGCAAAAATAGATGCCCTCCAATGACAATAGATCCCCAGCAGCCAGCATCAATAGATCCTGTAGCACACCCCAGCACCCCTTGCCATTACATACATTTAGTGCTGGAGGTGCCGAAACTGCGTTCCCCCGCGTTCCCGCTGAAAAAAAGCCCTGATCATAATGGTACCAACTACCAATAGCCTTCATTGGTTTACATATATCTTTGCAATACATTTAATTGTTTAAGTTCTTCCAACAGTTCAGTAAAGATATCTAAAGTATCTCAATGCATTTCGCTGTCCACATCTTCAGGAGGTTAGAGGTTATAGTATGTTATTGCATATAATATCAAATATGAGGGGAGGTATATATTAAATGGTATTATGGTTAGCCCCCAAGGGACACGTAGAGGTGTGCCCATTACATGTTGTGTATATCAACTAACTATTTTAATTATTTATATATATATTACGATTCATATTTTTAATTAAAGGAGTTGTAAAGTCAGGGAGGTTTTTATCTTAATGCATTGTATGCATTAAGATAAAATGCCTTCTGTGTGTAGCAGCCCCCCCAGCACCCCCTAATACTTACTTGAGCCCCCTCTCTGTTCAGCGATGTCCATGAGTCCCTCGGCCACCCTGGGACTCTCCCTCCTGATTGGCTGACATACAGCCATGGCGCCATTGGCTCCCACTGCTGTCAATCAAAGTCAATGAGCCAATCAGGAGAGAGAGAGGGGGGGGGGGCAGGGCCGAACAGCAGCTCTGTGTCTGAATGAACACAAAGAGCTGCAGCTCAGCTCGGGTGCCTCCATAGCAAGCTGCTTGCTGTGAGGGCACTCGATAGGAGGGAGTGCCCCCCTTACCAGGGGGGTTTCCAGGCTGGAGACAGCCTGGATCTATAAGTTAAAATCTTATACACCGTACGGGTTAAACATAGAGTGGGATGTAAATGCTTTTATTGCCAATTCATAATTGCCCTCTATGTTTGACATTTCCCTCTTGTTTATTATTGCCTTAATTACATAAATGAGGCTAGAGTCTGCTTATGCTGTGTAAAAACTCTTTTTTTTAAATATATTTCTTGTCCCACTTATCTATTTTTGTAGTGTATTTACCATGTATATGCTTGATATTTTGTAATAATTTTTTGTGTGGCAATTTTTATTATGTTTTTAGTATAACTAGGGATGGTGTGGTTCCCTTTCTTAAACACAAGATGGCGCTGTGGTTCTCATAAAGCGCATGTTCTAGTTCTAACACATAATTTAAAAATATAAAATTATTTGGCATTTCGGTATATTATTATGCCTATTATGATGCCTAGATGTTGTTCTAATTCCTGGCCGAATCCATATTTGTGTTCCGGTAATACTGGATGCAGGTGTTTCCAGACAGTTTATACTGAATGCTCTGCCCTCTTCCGGTCCGTGGAGCGCATTTAGTTGCGACTCTCACTTCCGTTTTTTTAGCTGGCCAATTAGCATTGTCCTCCTGCTATATAACGGCGTTCGTCTACTACGGGGCCACGCCCCTGAAGACGTCATTTGCGTATGACGAAACGCGTTGGGCCACTCCCTATTGGTGGACCCCTGGAGGCACATGCGCAGCTGAGGACGACCACGGCCATTTTGTTGGTTAGGATCAGAACCACGCTGATCGGCGTTTATATGCCTGTTTTTACCCGCTACAATGTGAGTTTTTTCTTGTCATCTTAATAAATTTTTGATGCTTACATACTACACCATGAGGGGTATTATCTCTTTTTTATGAGTGGTTTCCGGCCAGATATTTTGATCTTATATTTATGAGATCCTCAATTGAGAAGTGGATTGGGATGGCGACTCTTTGACTACTACCTACAGCTTGCCATGGCTATTGCTTAGAAGCGTGTTTATATATCTGTCTGGTAAGCGTGTTTTGGCATTTCATTTGGTGGCGGATCTGTTGAACCCTCCCACTTAGTGTTGGTTGTTGTGTGATTACACTCTTCCACGAGGATCTCCGGTTGTCTTTTCTTATATGGACTATTTATGGACTATCTTTTAAATAATTTGCCCATAAAAATTAATATTTATTATTTGATAAGCTCTACATACTTTTAATCATCTTGTTTTCTTCATATGTTCAGTATATGACTAGAGTAGCTGCTATTTTGATTTTTTGATTTTTTATATATATAGTTGAACCTTTTTACTCAGCGTAGTTACCTACACATATTTTTGATAAGTATAACATGTTTGTTATTTTTTTTTTTAAAAGAGACTTTACAATCACTTTGCTTAAATCTGGGTTTGTGTGTGCAACCTTTAGTCCTATTTAATATAATTAGTCTTTCACCTTGATTTTGTGTATGTGGTGCCTGGATTACTCATCATTCCTAAAAGAATTTTAGATTTGTAAGTAGCTGACTAAAATCCATATTAAAAATAAGCCGACAACTTTTTTTTTAATAAATCATTTCCCAGCTTTGGAACTGTGTGCTTATCCTCTAGCATCATTATTGAGCCATTGATCTGGAGCAAACAAAAGCTTGTGCATTTTCCATACTAGATATCCATTGAGCTCACAACATGTTGAAGGTCAGTGCATCTAAAAGTAGTAAAGTAATGCACTGAAGGATGTAGTCATCATGCAATCAGATGCGCAATTATATTTGATATATGATCAGGGTTTGTAACTACTGGCAAGCCAGGCTTTGTGCAGGGTGTAATTTATAACTGGGAGGGCTCCACCAGCATTATATATGTAGAGAATGCCATTTTATAAATATAGTTACTATTGGTGCAATCAGAATAGGTGCTACTGCATATATCTTGCTGGTTTAGTATTCATTGCACAGAACTAGCAGCATGTGTGCACATCAAATCACTGCAAACAGTGGAGAATTGAATATTATAGGGAGGCACTGCATAGCCAGGAAGATGATTCGCATGCATTTTACAGCTTCTTGTGTGCCAATTGCCCCTAAATTGATAATTCATTAATGAGGCGACATGAGAAATTTTAAAGCTGACCTCCAGGTACGGTTTTTATTGGAAACTCACAAAATGTGTTGAAGTCTTCTTAAAGATTTTGTGATTGGACAAGGTGGAGAGGCAATGACATCGCAATCTTCACCTCATCCAATCACAGAATGCTATGCATTCATTGTAGTTACTATTCAGCAGGGCAGCAACTTGGTGCAGGGCACCGAAGACAATCACTCTAGTAGCGGCGACTACTTCAGTGATTTTGCACTTTCCCAGCAGTTAATAGCTATGGCACAGGCATACTTACTTTGGACAACTTGAACCAATGTAACTATGCAAAAAAAACCATACCTGGAATTCAGCAGGTTGTCACTTTTCCGCTTAGCAGTGTAACAGAGGTACATGTCTTAAAAAGTTGGGCTAGAGATTTAGGATCCATTCACACCAGATTTGGTGGGATTGGACTGGTCAGTTATTTCGGCACAGACCCACTGCATGACAAGGCAAAATGCCTTGTCCCCTGCGTAGACATGTGTTTCGTTTTGTTACGATTTGTTTTTTGGAAAAAAATTTAATTGTCGGAGATCCTTCTAGATTGTAAGCTCTAACAAGCAGGGCCCTCTGATTCCTCCTGTATTGAATTGTACTGTAACTGTATTGTCTTCCCCCACACTGTAAAGCGCTGCGTAAACTGTTGGTGCTATATAAATCCTGTATAATAATAATAATAAAATTCTCAGAATGGACATGGTAACAAATATCAATGAACATGAAGTTATATGGAAATTAACAAATGCATTTGTTTCATTCATTTTTATTCATATGCGATAGTGGTTCGAGCCCATTGGTAAAATAATAACATTTTTGAATTTGTTTGATAAGTGGTATTTGGATAACGAATGGATCCGAATTTCGTTCAATTCGTTAATTCAGATGCACATGAAGTCAGTTGATATTATCCAATCAGCTCATATGATTTCTCTTGGTGTGTTGGATTCGAACCAATGGTTCCAAATTTCGTTCAATTTGTTAATTTAGGTGCACATGAAGCCAGTTGATATTGTCCAATCAGCTCATGTGGTTTCTCTTGGTGAGTTGGATTGCAGTCCTAAAATATCGCATCCTTCTGTCTGATTCAATAATATATTGAATATATATCAATCTACCCGGACCAACAAATATTCAAAACGAATGCGGAAGATACGAAACGAATTTTAAAAACAAATCGGCTCAACATAAGGAATGTGATGAATAGAAATTCTTCAAAGAACGAATGCCTCTGAAACTAAACGAAAGGAAAATTTCCAGCGTGCATATGTCTATTCTTGTGTGCCTGGTTTGCCCCACTAAGTTGCGGTGGTGTGCGGGCTCGATGCGCTAAGTAGTGCATGCACTATGAACTTTATAAAATGCCTGTGTCACATTTCAATAAAGTTCATATATATAAGAGAAAAAAAAAAAAAAAAAACGTAACAGTGCAGTTCAGTGGGTGATCCTGCCGGACTGCATCGCGCACGCCAGCCACTGCGTTATAACACAGCAGCTGATGTAAATGGACCCTTAAAATAATTTTTAAGATAAAATGGGTAACTTATATGTATTTAAACGGAATGTTTCGTTTTATCAGTGCTTGTTGTTAACTTTTGAAAAACAAACTACAGTTTGGCTTCCAGCAGTAAACTGAATATTTGCTCTTTTTAGAATATTGTACATTTTCAGAGCTTTCTGTCTTGGTATATCCACTTTGGCCTGTGAAAGGATTGATATTTTAAAATTAATACACCAAGCTGTGTGCACCAGCTGCTGCTTTAAACCTGTCTTTGCAATAATAAAACACACCAGTTTAAGTTTATATGCGTGGTTGAATATGCTTTATATATCAAACAGCTTTATCTTCCAATGCACAGTGATTTGTTGGTAATGTGAAATCCATCAGACTTTTCTATTATGCTTTTTTAAATTTTCGTCAGTCTTCCTCTCACTGTATGTAGAGAAAAGATGTCTTATTCACATATTTCTTGACATTTGGAATTAAACGTGCAAACTGGATCTTTACGACACGCATGCACAGGGATTGTAAGACAGAAATCAGATAGTAGCGCACTGAAGCATAAAGTGAAGTAGTAAAGCAAAGCAGAGATTCTTGTCCGGTATAATTACCATTTTACTTTAAATTCACTCTACCTAGGGATGTATTTACAGTTTGTGCTGCCCTAGGTAAATATAAATTATGATTTCCAATGGATGTCCTTTGAAGTGATTATTTTCTAATTAAAAATACAATTCACAAGCAAGTTTATACTCACCTGCTGTGCGCAATGTTATTGCAAAGAGCAGCCCCAAACCTCCTCTTCTGAGGTCGCCCGCTGGCACGCTTGGCTTCTCCATTTCTTGGAGTGCCACCACAGTAGGCAACTTCCTATGGGGGCACAACTGCCGGCTTGCTCCCGAGCCGGGCAGTGTGCATCTATAGACATACACAGTGCTGCAGGAAATACATTCAGGTAAAAATAAGTGTAGCCTTTAAAATTACTTTAACCTTACCCATGTTACACGATTGTTGCTATACAGATACATTTGAAATCCTGCTGTAGGTAGGTTGAACTGTGTTTGGTTTTAATGAGATAGTGGCTGGTCCAGGCCAGGAGAAGGGGTTAACTTGTAGAAGTTCCAATCCCGGGCTTTTTTGTCCTAGCCAGCCCACCTGTGATATAAAAAGGGGGCTGAGGTCTGAGGGCTGGTTGGCTCTTCTGGGGATTGCTCTGCTTAGTCAGATGTTCCTAGCTCTCTGTGCTTGCAATAAAAACCCCCGGGACTTTAGGGGACAGCCAAGCTATGGACAATGCCATAATGGACTCTCGACTCACAGAGGTATGCCTGGGCAGCCAAACTGCTATAGTTAGGATTAAGGGAAATACATTGTTCATACAGTATTTACCTGTATGCTGCATCATGTGCAGTGAAATTATATTAACAGTTATCAACCTGGTCAAAATTTATTCAAAGGAGTGCATGTTGGTTCTGGTGTATCTAAAGAACCAGAGTCCTTAAATGCATAACTGGGTATGAAGTAACACCACTACAAAAAGAGTTAACTTGGCAACGACAAGGAGAGAAGTGTAGTTGCTAAGTTCAAGACACAAGTAACCAGTTATTAGGCGTAGTATCTGGAAAGGTGACAGGTCTTTTGGTAGCGAGGGAGTGGATATTCTGGCTCCCTCCCTAGCAGTCAGTATACAATACTAACTTGATCTGAACCAGTATTACAGAGATCTATGGCCTGCTCACGAGGTACCGGAAGTGAAAGATTTAGTCAGTGCATGTATGTATTCACTATGTGTTACTGGGAGTGAGGTACCAGAGGTACGCTGGACTCGTGGAGTGGGCACAGGCTCAGCACATCCCTCCTAATGCAACATACAAGTTACATTGATTTTTAGAAGAACTCTGTCATGCTTACCCCTAACGCAGGTGGTCAGACACCACGGCTATTTTCTGTGTTCTTTGCCTATACCAGCTCCCTTTCTCATAAGGCAAGCAGGCCTACCGGTACTCTGTTGCCCCCCCAGGTCTTATACACTATGCTATAGTGCCTGGCCACCCCGCAGGGGAAGACATGAACTGAGCAAAGCAAACAGGTACTTGCGATTGGTAGACAGGCATAGAGGTTCAATGACAGTCCAGGTACAAGGCAGGCAAGGTCCATAGTAGTTGATATTCGATCTGGGGTCTTAAACAGGGGAATCCAAACAGCAGAGCAGGACAGACAGACAGAGCCCTTGAACACATCTTACACATGCTATCACAAGCATGAGACTGCAGGCTTGGCTTGCCTAAATCAGGTTTGGTCTCCACCCAGAGACTAGCCACATTAATCACCCTGAAGGTAGACAGACAGACAGGGATGCCTCATAGCCAAAACCAGGATACTGGAATAAGCAGCTTTGATGGAGCAGAAGCATGCACGCTCCTGACCTCTGTTCTTTAATTACTGCATACAGTGATGGCTCATTTCATTTGGGGAACTGCCTTAATGTTTGATTCTTCACATGACCACAGTCTCTGCTGGGTCCTGTGCATTGATGAGCTTGCTCCGCTCAAAAAGTACACTGCTATACTGCTATATTTACAGTAAGGTAAACTGAGACTAGCTGTTGCTTGTACTTTGAGCTTTATAGAGCAGTTCCTGTTGCTGTACAGAAGTGCATTTCTACAGTGCATTACAAGACTTAAAGTGTTTGCAACCCTAAAAAAAAAAAAAGGTATCCTATTCCTTTAAAGCATGTTACACAGCACAGTGCTTGTGCTGTGTAATTTGGCCCCTTCTATCCCCTGAAATACCTGGCTGATCCTGCCTGGTTATGCCCTCCCTCTTGTAAACTGACTACTGTTTATCATGGCTGCTGACACCATGGTCAGTTTACCAGCCTCTGTAATTCACTGTCTCTGCTTTGTCCTCTCCCCACCTCCCTACCTACCTGTCAGATACTGTGTCTGTAAGCCGTCTCCACCCCCCCCCCCACTCATGCCACTATTAGTACTAAAGTAAATCTTAAAAACTGTCACTGCCAGTCCCTCTTTTATGTATCATTAACACACAGAGTACATGCAGTGCCTTGAAAAAGTATTCATAACCCTTGAAATTTTCCACATTTTATCATGTTACAACCAAAAATGTAAATTCATTTTATTGGGATTTTATGTGATAGACCAACACAAAGTGGCACATAATTGTGAAGTGAAATGGAAATTATAAATGGTTTTCAAATTTTTTACAACTAAATATGTGAAAAGTGTGTGGTTCTTTGTAGAACCACCTTTCGCTGCAATTACATCTAGAGAGTGACATTTTTGCCCATTCTTCTTTGCAAAATAGCTTAAGATCTGTCAGATTGGATGAAGAGCGACTGTGAACAGCAATTTTCAAGTCTTGCCACAGATTCCCAATTGGCATTAGATCTGGACTTTAACTGGGCCAGTCTAACACATGAATATGCTTTAATCTAAACTATTCTATTGTTACTCTGCCTGTATGTTTAGGGTCATTGTCCTGCTGGAAGGTGAACCTCCGCCCCAGTCTCAAGTCTTTTGCAGACTCTAACAGGGTTTCTTCTAAGATTGCCCTGTATTTTGGCTCCATCCATCTTCCCATCAACTCTGACCAGCTTCCCTGTCCCAGCTAAAGAAAAGCATCCCCACACCACCATGTTTCATGGTGGGGATGATGTGTTCAGGGTGATGTGCAGTGTTAGTTTTCCACCACACATAGCGTTTTGCGTTTAGGCCAAAAAGTTGAATGTTGGTCTCATCTGACCAGAACACTTTCTTCCACATGTTTGCTGTCCCCCTCACATGGCTTCTCGTGAACTGCAAATGAAACTTCTTATGGCTTTCTTTCAACAATGGCTTTCTTCTTGTCACTCTTCCATAAAGGCCAGATTTGTGGAGTGCACAACTAATAGTTGTCCTGTGAACAGATTCTCCCACCTGAGCTGTGGATCTCTGCAGCTTCTTCAGAGGTACTACTAATCTACCTCTCATCCCCCTCCTCTCCTCCCCATTCTCCATTACAGCACATGTCCCAGGAATCTGAGGGACAAATCTGACAGCGCAACATGACCTTGCACATGCGCAGTGGGGAGCAGTAGCTCCCACAGCCAATATGACAGCGCCAAGGATCCGAAGAACAGCACATAACCCGGGTGAAGATAACACTGGAAGCACTGGACTCCTGGCCTGGTGAGTGTCTCTCTCTTAAAAGTCAGCAGCTACAGTAGTGTTTTTTAAAGGACTGCAGTTCCTCTTCAAAGACTGCAGTTACAAATAAATACCTGTAGATCTGCCAAAAACATGCTCATCTCCTAATCTATTGTTAACTGAATGGTATTAGCCCCGACCAGTGTCTTTTGCTAAACTTCCCGAACACCCTACTGTGGTAGTAAATGCTCTCATTATTTTTACCTACAGGTAGGCATATCATGAAGCTTACCTGTAAGTAAAATGAATATCTCCTAAACATGGACCTTTTAGGATATATTTTAGCGAGCAGCAGCCGATGACATCACTGGCGCATGCGTTCTGAAGGAATGGCGTACTCGTGCCATTCGTTCAGAGCTGATAGTGCACCGCACGAGGGCTTCCTTTCAAGGTAAGTCTCTTATAATGTGCTAACATGCTGTGCATACTAGCATATTATGATACTGCCTTGCTGGAAGAAACTTTTTTAAACATTTTTAACAAGGATTTACTAAGATAGACATTATGGTCTGGTGTGTGGGTGTGTAGTGGGGTTGGAGGGGTTGGTTAGAGGATTGTGGGCAAAGACGTGAGGGTACTAAGCAAGTCCACTAATAGATTTTACTATATTCTATGTTTGGTAAAATTGTGAAGCCAGGTTTTTCTGCGGGTATCATCCATTAGTAATTTCCACTCTTTCTTTGTTGTTAACGTTTCTTCAATAGTTTGATGCTGGTGGATATTAAAGTAAAATACAAGGTCTTTTTCTGTTATACTGCTATTAACTAGCCACTCCATATGATGTGAAAGCACAATGCATACGCACTTATCCAAGTAAAGTTCTACTGAGAAAAACGTTAACTAATTTATTTCATTGTATAATTCCTTTAATATGGACAATATTTATTGTTAAGAACTAATTAATAAAAGAGACAATCTCTTTCAAGCCTCCTGATCTGGACACATTTTTCTTTGTCGATTTTTCTCTTTACTCAAACGAACAGCTAATTGACTTTTCCTGCTTGCTAGCCGGAGCTGCTCTGATTAATTTATCATTAATTTTTAATCAGCCTTTTACGATGACTGTACTGAATTATTGTCTCACTACCACATCCATCACAAGGGCAGCACCATGGCTGCAGATCCCAATCGGGGCTTTTGAAGAACCACTAGGGAATGCTGGGTTCAAGGTCAACACTATATTAAAATGTTCCTGGCTCTATTGAAGTGATATCTATGCACGGTTACACAACCATGATTTAAAGTCTGGTGTGCACTGACTTGTTTGAGCAACAGAAATATTAAAATTAATCTCTCATATATGAAGCATGCTGACAGCATTGTATAGTGGACTAAAACAATTCATCCTGCCATTGTCATGTCTTCTCTGAAAAGCAAACCTGTCATTGCTGACCTCCTTATAAACATGTCTATTGCCTGTCTGTCAAGTTTGTTGATCTCCTGCCTTTGAGTCAGAACTATGTTGCAAGGGAGAATCTGTGTGGCTCTTTGGAATCACTCATTTAAATGTAATGAACAAATGTATGACTATGACTTTCAGAAAACTGGCATTTTCATAAATAGATCTTAATAAATTAATATTTAATAGATCTTGGAGCTGTTCTGTGCATATTTATAAAATAACCACACCCACGGGGGAATTATCAGATAGGGCTAGATCATCTGTAAGATTATTATTTCTCCTTGTAGTGCAGAAGGGGAGATTTCACTTGCTAGTTGACCTGCACATTTCATGTACAACCCCAATTCCAAAAAAGTTAGGATGCTGTGCAAAATCTGCATAACAACAGAATGCAATGATTTTCAAATTTCATACACCCATATTCTATTCAAAAATAGAAAATATAAAAAATGTTGTTTAACCAGCTCCTGCCCCTTATAGTAAAATGACAGCCAGTTGGGAGCATTCCTATCCCGGGTGGACATCATATGACGTCCTCCCGGTCTCCCACCCTGCGCAGTGGCGCAATCTTTAACTGCTGTGTCATCCAAACACAGCGAGTACTAAGAGATCAATACTGGAACACTATGATCTTCCCAGGTACCATGTGATCACTGTGACCAATCACAGTGATCACATGCTAACAATATAAATAATTGTCATAAATGGCAGCCATTCATGATCCATTATTTACTATTGGGATTGGTCACAGTGGTCACATGATGTACAGGACCAATCACAAAAGCCCCTATATCATGTTATAGGTGTGACCAATCACAACATCACAATAGTAAACAAGAGTAAAGCGAGAGTCATGAATGAAAGCCATTCATGACAGTTAAAATGATTGCTGTTACAGTGATCATCACTGTAACAAGCAATCACAGTAAAAAAAAAAAAACCTTGATCACCTTCCCAGAGTAGTACAGTATCCCCATTGTGACATTGCACTACTCTAGTGACAAAATGTTAAAGAAGTTATAAAAAAAACAATAAAAATTGTAAGAAAATAAAAATTGTGAAGAAAATTAAACATTTTTTTTTTTTTTTTTTGCTGTCACCAGTTACAATGTCCCTAAACACTGCCATGCCACTTAGGCCCTTTTCACACTTCTTGGTTAGTGTAGTTGCTGGTTTCCAGCCGCAAGAATCTGCATTCTTGCTGCTGGAATGACCTGGTTATGTGATCGGTCAGCTGCATCCAGGCTCAGACATCTGTCCCAAACCGCAGCTAACCACTTTGTGTGTGGCTACAAACTGCTGATTGCAAAACCCGGTCATTCCAGCTGAAAGAATCCACAGATTCTTACCACAGGAATCTGGCGGCAGCACCAACCCAGCCGCATGAAAGGGGCTTCACAGTGTGATCACCACCACACCAATTGTAGTGTTCCTAATCACCGCCACACCAGTTACACTGTCCCCGATCACTGCCACAGCAGCTACAGTATTTCTAATCACTGCCACAGCAGTCACAGTTTTTCACGTACCTGGTCAGAGGCCAAAGTCCTGAGAGGGATTCCTTTGTGGCTGAGTGCAGGGCACCCATGAAGGTGGTGACAATGATTGCTATGCCCAAAGAAGCAGGGGTTGCCAGCTGCGACAGACTGAATGATGAGATGTCTGTTGGATGGCAGCTGAACAAGCAGGATGCACTGCTGGAGCCCCTAAGATGTACCAGATCAGATTTAGCAGAAGGGAGAGCCAGCAGCAGGGTAAGGAACCAGGCCAGTAGCCATACACGGAATACCAACCAGGGGTAAGGCACCAAGCAGGATCAGGAGAAAGCCAGTAATCAGGCAGCAGTGGAGTCCAGAAGAGCAAGCCAGAGGTCATACACGGATAAGCAGGCAGAAGCGGAGTCAAAGGACCAAGTCGAGGGTCAAAGCTGGGAATAGAGACAAGACAGGTCAAAGGCAAGCCGGATCGGTAACAGGAAATCCAAAAACAACAGGAACAAGTACTCAGGAACACACGGGGAAGCTGAAGATCATCCAGCAAGTAGTGGCTCATATTGCTTGCTTTAAATAGGCCACTGGGCACCAGAATCTGTCATGCATTGCGTGTGCCAGAATTGGCGAATACGTAGATGCCAATCTGAGATTCCGTTGGGCATTAGTAAATGTGGCTATTCTTCTGCAAACTGTTCTCTGACACAGTGCCACCATAAGGACGTGTTCACATGTATGATGCTCTCTAAAGAGCCATCCATTTTCAGATTGCTCTTCAGAGAGCATTTTACAGGTGGTGAGAAAGCATTGTATTGTCTCCTCACCACCTGCTTTAACCCCTTGGACCCCGCACAAGCAACCCTATTCACTTGAATGGGTCAAGATCTGTGGGGGTACAGGGTGTATAATTCCTGCCAGAGCTTCGAAGCAAAGCATTGCAGCCATGGTATGTACTATCCCTGGCCTGTTTATTGACCCCATTTCTTTCTGTTGACTGGACTGATCCTTTGTCTGTTTGCTGACAATGTATCTGTCTGTGCCTGAGCTGACTATGTTCCTGTGAGACACCAGTCGCAGCCATTCCCTGCATACAACTGCATTCTTGGAACCACAGGAACTCCTTTTAATCTTTCTTTCTTTAGCCACTTGTACTTCCTGGCCAGTGAACATGGCATTCCTCGGTGCAGCCACATAAAAGTTGGCTAGGCTTTCTTGGCTCATAGGAAAAGGGACTGCTATGGGTGATGCTACACTAAGCTATTCCCTGACCACTCATATAGAGGTGACCAATTAAGTACATTGGTTTTGATACAATTGGTTGATTTGTGTGATACACAAGAAACATGTCAGGTAAATAATCAGTCCAAGCACTGAAAAAGTTTCACACATGGTATTGCTACTCAGAAGGAGTATCAGGATGTTTTTTTGGGGTGTAATTCTAATTATGTCCAATTGTTCATGCTGTGTGTGAAAAATGTTTTATTAAATTGACACTTTATGTAAAAAAAGAAAATGTCATTTTCATTTTGCATTTTTTAAAAACTTGTGGGAAAAAATGAAGTCTTCAAAAAACGAACTATGTATCTTAGAAAATAGCTTGTTGTGTTTGCTTTCCAAAATGTGGTCATTTTATGGGGTTTTCCACTGCCCTGGTGCTTCAGGACCCCTAATATTGTGATAGGTAGTCAGGAAAAAAGATGTGTAATTTATGCCCCTAAAAAGCCTGAAGGTGCTCCTTGGATATTGGGACCCTCTGTGTGGCTAGGCTGCGAACAGTAACATTTGCTGTGATTTAAGTATGCCTATGATTTGTATTAGAAATATTCTATTAACTGACAATAATTTTCTTTCTTTTTTTGTGCATTTTCAAAAAACTTGTGGCAAAAAATGACATTTTCAAAAGCTCATTATGCCTCTTAGAAAATACCATGGAATGTTTGCTGTCCAAAATTAGGTCATTTTTTTGAGGTTTCCACTGTCCTGGTGGTCTAGGGCTTTAAAAAATGTGAGAGGTAGTCAGGAAATTAGATGCATAAATAATGCTCTATGAAAACTCAAAGGCGGTCCTTGCGATTTGGGTCCTTCTATGCTTCTAGGCTCTGAAAAAAGCTCACCCATGTGGTTATCTCATATTCGGGGTGTTATTCTAAGTATGCCTATGATTTGTGTTAGACATAACTTGCTAAGATGATAACTTTGAGAAAAAAACGTGTATTTACTTTCTACATTTTCCAAAAATGTGTGACAAAAACCTACAGCTTAAAAAAAAAACCTCTCCACGCCTCTTACTATGTACCTTGGACTGTCTACCTTTCAAAAAAGGGTCATGTTGGGGGTATCTGTACTGTCCTGGCATTTTAGGGCCTCAAGAAATGAGATAGGCAATCAGTACATTAGAATTGATCGATTTTCAAATATATACTGTATATATCATAGATTGTAAACTCTATAACTTTCACACAGACCAAATAATATACACTGATTTGGGTTTTTTTTTTTTTTTTTTTTTTACCAAAGAAATGTATCAGAAAACATTTTGGCCTAAATGTATTAGGAAAGATTATTTATTTGAATTTGTTTTTAACAAAAATCAAGAAAATTGTGTTTGTTTTTTAAGTTTGTGGTATTTTTTCATTTATATAGCAAAAAATAAAAAACCCAGTAGTGATTAAATACTATCAAAATAAAGTTCTCTCTGTCTCAAAAAATGATACAAGGTTTATTTGGGTACAATGGTTTATGACTGAGTAGTTGTCATCAAAGTGTGACAGCTCTGAAAACTTAAAAAATGGCCTGAGCAGGAACTGGATGAAAGTGTCTGGTATTGAAGTGGTTAAATTGTATTACTTTAAGAAAAAATAAGCAAAGCGTGAAACTGATGGCAGCAATACATCTCAAAAAAGTTGGAACAAGGCAAAAAAAAGCTGGCAAAGTACAACCCCAATTCCAAAAATGTTGGGGCAGGGCCATGTTTCCCCTCTTTTTTAACAACACTCAGGGCCTGATCTAGCCTGTCTGATGTGGAGGTACAGTAAATCTGTCAGGGGGACAGAGGATGCCAGGTCAGCATGACACTGTATATGATTTAGTAGGGCAATGTACAGGGCATTAGCAGGGCAGAGGATAGGGTCAGCAGTTTGTAGGGAAGTGTACAGAGGCCATTCGTTTTCTAGGGAAGTATACAGAGGCCATTAGTTTGTAAGGCAGTGTACAGTGGATTATCAGAGCAGTGTGCAGAGGGTCAGCAGGGCAGAGAATGAGAGGTCAGCAGGGGAGTGTCTAAGAGTCAGTAGGGCAGTATGCAGGGGGTCAGCAGGGCAGTGGACAGGGGTAAGCTGAGTGGAGAGCAGAGGTTTTCAGGTTAGAAGACAGGGGTCAGTAGGGCAGTGTACAGGGGTCAACAAGGTGGAGGACAGGGGTCACAAGGGCAGAGGAGGAGGGTTTACACGGCAGTGTACAGGGGTCAGCAGGATGGAGGATAGGGGTCAGAAGGGCAGAGGACAGGGGTCATTATGGTAGAAAAGAGGAGTCACAAGGGCAGAGGACAGAGATCAGCGGGGCAGAGGAAAGGGGGGTCAGAAAGGCAGTGTACAATGGCCAGAGCGGCAATATACAAGGATCAGCAGGAGCAAGCAGGATGGAGGGCAAGGGATCAGTAGGGTAGTGTACAGGGATCAGCAGGATGGAGATACAGGAGACAACAGGATGAAGGATGGAGGTCAGCAGGAAAGAGGTAAGCAGGATGGAGAACAGGGGGTCAGTAGAGCAGTGTGCAGTGATCAGCAGGATGGAGGACAGGAGGTCAGCAGGACAGAGGATGGAGTCAACAGGACAGAGGACGGGATCAGCAGGACAGAGGACAGGGGGTCAGTAGGACAGAAGATGGCAGGATAGTGGACAGGGGGTCAGCAGGACAGTGTATAGAGGATCAAAATCCCACATCCTCCCTCTTAACCAAAACTTCCCCTTCTAGCACATATTTCCCCTATTCTTCCTGCTAGCAAAAATCCCTCCTCCCCCAACAAAAATACCTTTTCCAGCACAAATAGCCCCCCCCCTCCTACACAAACCTCTTATTCTAACCCAAGCACAAATAATTATTACTCCCTCACCCCCTTACCCCCCCCCCCCCAATGTGGTCCCAGCACAATTCCCCCACCTGAAAGTTCCACCCCAAACTTACAGGCAGTAAATGACTACAGTGTCAGAAGGAGGTGTGCTGTGCCCTCCTCCTGTCAACACAGGATCACTCTTACATTGGGCTGTACACACAGGGTTTGATTATCTGATTATCTGTCCCTTATGTCCTCCAAGTGCTGCCCCTAAATGTGGGTAGGGGGTGGGTAATCAAACCATGCACAGTTGGACCTAGCTATCTTCTGCCGTCTACTACATGGAGGAGTGCTGCTATGGCATGACAAGGAGTGCGGAGCACAGCCCGCACCTCCTCCCTGCCCTCTCCTCTTTGCTGCTGTGACTTCTCTCCATACTTTTCACTTTAGTTCCCTGCTCCAGTCTGCCCTCCCCTTATCTCGGTGTGGGGATGGAGAGAGAAGCCCAGTGGCTAGGCAAAATGTCCATGGGGTGGCCAGCCTGGGGGGGGGCACAAGTGAAATCCAGCAAAGTGTAGCCCACCTCAGCACCCTCCTAGATCCAGCCATGCTTGATATAATAGTATTAATAAATGAGGTGAAAATGAATCAAACTGCAGATACAATTGCCCAGAACATTGCATGAAATTCTGATAAAATTACTAATAAGGAAGGTATCTTTATAATACCCTAATGATTTATAGATATAGCTATTTACAATTCAAGGCAAGTTTTCATTATGTGCCAGAAGAAAGACGGTACACTGGAGAAGGTAGATGGTATATGTTCTGATAATAGGATAGTTTTGGAGGTAGGTTGGTGGGTAAAGTTAAAGCTGACCTTCTATGAGGACTCTATGAGGAATACTATTTTTATGAATATGTCATGTAAACTCTTTCCCTATAACTGTATGCATCTTCATGACTCAGTACAGAATGGCTCAGCTGCGCATAGGCATTAAACCATGAAACTAACTTATATGCATTGACTCATTCAGACTCATTCAGAATAAAACTTTGTAAAACGTGGTAAATTGTCTAGCTCAATTTAGCAGGTTGTTCTCCAGAAGTTTTCTGCTGAAGTTATATGAACACACCTCACAATAAAATGGATACTTATCTGTGCTCATATACTGAACCTTATATACCTTTGCAAAAAAAATTTTTTCAAAATATTTTGAAAGGATAGTGGCAGCTTTTAACCACTTAAGCCCCTGAAGATTTTACCCCCTTCCTGACCAGGGCCTATTTTGCGATTCGGCACTGCATGACTTTAACGGACAATTGCGTGGTCGTGCAACGCTGTATCCAAATGAAATTGACGTCCTTTTTTTCCCACAAACAGAGCTTTCTTTTGGTGGTATTTGATTACCTGCGCGTTTTTTTGATCATGCCCTATAAACAAAAAAAGAGAGAAAATTCCCCCCCCCCCCCAAAAAAATGTAAAAATCTAAATTTTTTAACATTTTAGGCCAATTTTTTTTTACCATATGCTTGGTAAAAAAAAAAATCACAAAAAGCGTATTTTGATTGGTTTGCGCGAAAGTTATTGCGATTAATAACTAAGGGAAAAATTTTTGTCATTTTTATTTCTTTTTTTTTTTAACGAGTAATGGCGGTGATCTGCGATTTTTTTTGCGGGATTGCGACATTGCGGCGGACAGATCGGACCCTTGACTGACACTTTTGACACTTTTGGGGGTACCAGTGACATTACTACAGTAATCAGTGCTATACATATGCACTGTTACTGTAAAAATGGCACTGGCAGTGAAGGGGTTAACTTTATTTGAGAGGGAGGGGTTAAGTGTGTCCCTAGGGGCGTGATTCTAACTGTGATTGGATGTGGCTGTGTGTGTTACAGCAGAGATCTACGGTCCTACATAGCAGGACCGAATGATCTGTGCTGTTACACAGGGGAGAATGACAGGCGGCTTTGTTTACACTAGCCGCCTGCCTTTCTCCCGCTGTACCGTATATAGTCGGGCGGCAGTGGCAAGTGGTTAACAAAACACTATACAACTAAGACTGTAACGTTGCAAGCAGTATTAACTCCTGCTGAAGACTTCTTAATATCTGTGGAATAAAATAATAAATTAAACCTAATTGCTCAACCTAAACAATGGCTTAAAAAGCTTTGCCTTCATGCTGTTTACCAGTGGTCTCCAAACTGCAGGCCTTTGCTTGCCTTTATCCGGCCTTAGTTTACTATTCCTCCCACTGATATGAGACACTAGTCTGCCATCGGATACCCAAAATGGGGCATCATTTCTCCCACTGACACCAATGATGGGCACTATTCTTTGCTCTGATACCAATAATGGGGCACTATTCTTTGCTCTGATACCAATGATGGGAAACTATTTCTCCCCCTAATACCAAATGTGGTGATGTTTACTCCCACTGATACCAGGAAAATTTCCACTTCCACTGGCCACAGTCTAGCCCTCCTAAAGTCTAAAGGACAATAAACCCGTCTTTTGTTTAAAAAGTTTGGAGACCCCTGCTGTAAACTATCAAAATAACATGGTCTTTAACATCCAGCAAATAAATTATTTGTTTTAGATGGTGGCATTTGCCCCTTTGCAAGCCCCAAGTCTGTGTTGCCCTTGTCTGTGTACTGTGTAGGTTCCTTATACATTTAGATTCACCAAGTTCTCAGAAAAGTGAATGTTTATTCTTAATGTATATATTTTCTTCCTTTGTTATGTTCAGGATTAAAATGATACCTAGCCAATGGGAATGATCATATGCTGCTACTCCCAAATTCCTGTCCAATCCTGATAAGTTAAAGCTGCAACACTTCCTGGTATTATTGAAGCTTGTCTGACTTATGCACAACCGTATTGGCCAATGAGGAAGCCCACCGTAGTGCTGGGACAATAGGAAGTAGCAAGGAAGCTTTGACATTACCAGGAAGTGTCCTGCACTGCCCTATCAGAATTGTCTTGGATTTGTCAATAGTGGTGATAACTGCTGCTTTAGGTAGGTGCAGGAAACAACCTATTTAACATGTATTTTTAGCAGCAAGAAAGGGGACTCCAGTTTCATTTTCACATGTATATCAGGCTAATCTTAACTGCTAAATGAGAATGTTTTCAGCTCAACAGCTGGAGCTCGAACTGCATATCCAACTGAATAAATCAGAGGAGTGACTTGTTTCTTCACCCCATCCCTATGCTTTTACAGCCCCATATAGACTTTTAGTAAGGTAGAATCAAGCCGAAAACAAGCACTACTGCTGTGCTCACTATTTAATGAACCCAGAATTCTCCGAGACAGATATAGGTGCACCCTGTGTTATTATTATTATCATTGTTTTTAAATAAAAACTGTAAAATGCTAATAAAATATGAAGCTTCAGTTTTAAATTGATTAGCCTTAAAAATAAATAAATAAAATCAGCCAAACCTTTACAGTTTCTTTTTGATATTTCCCTGTCCCATGTGCGAGTAATAAACCAATGCTTCTTTGCTCCAATACATAAATGAAATTTAATTCTAGTCTATTCTTGTGTATGAATACTAAAAAATTGCAGTGTTTCTAAAAATCATAAATCATAAAACAACAAATGATAGTGCAATAGTCCACATAATGGTAATGATACCAAAAAAAGGTCCATAAAAAGTCCAACTGTGCTGTGCCCCTCCTTCACTCAAATTATAAAGTCACTCACCAAAAGCTGATAGGCTCTGTATACCTTTGAAGATACCTGTGTAGGTTTCCAAAGGGTCCTGTTTTTGTTGAAGAGCGTTTGCAACTCTCTCACCATTATACCAAGAAAAAATAACGAATAATGTTCTTAGTGCAGTATGTTATTTGAATATTAGCACCCGTGATGAAAACAAACGTAAAAATCCAGTGCTTCACTCCATCTCCGCATGCAGTGCAAACTCACCAGATGCTTAATTTCATTGAGCCCATCACCATCATTTAAATGCTACAAGCAGTAGATCTACCGGTACTTCCACAACAGTGTCTCAAGGGTCTCAAATCGTGTGTTGCTGGGAGACCGTCAATCACTCTCATCGCATCATGATGCCCAACAAAATAGACAGGGTATCACATTGTAGCATGTTTTATTAAAATCGCCAAGTTACAAACATGTCTATTCTTGTTTATGCATTGTTGACTACATAACGGTCCAGATATGTCTGTAATACAGAAATATATTGTTTTTCTCTGTAAACTTCTTGATATGTGTTAAAAGAAAAATTAATGAACGATGTAATATATAAACACTTTCAAATACTTTTGTTTTTATAGATTAGCCACATTGTGGGTCTGTATGAAAATATACACTATATTACCAAAAGAATTGGGATGCCTGCCTTTACACGCACGTGAACTTTAATGGCATCTTAATATTGAGTTCGCCACCCTTTGCAGCTATAACAGCTTCAACTCTTCTGGGAAGGCTGTCCACAAGGTTTAGGAGTGTGTTTATAAGATTGTTTTACCATTCTTCGAGAAGCGCATTTGTGAGGTCAGGTACTGATGTTCGATGAGAAGGTCTGGCTCGCAGTTTCCACTCTAATTTATCCCAAAGGTGTTCTATCAGGTTGAGATTAGGACTCTGTGCATGCCAGTCAAGTTCTTCCACCCCAAACTCGCTCATCCATGTCTTTATGGACCTTGCTTTGTGCACTGGTCCAAATCATTTGGCAGAGGGGGGAATATGATGTGTTTTTTTTTTTTTCAGGGGTTCGGATTGGTCCCTTAGTTTCAGTGAAGGCAACTCTTAAGACGTCAGCATACCTAGACATTTTGGACAATTTCATGCTCGCAAATTTGCGGGAACAATTTGGGGTTTGCCCTTCCTGTTCCAACATGACTGCGCACCAGTGCACAGAGCAAGGACCATAAAGACATTGATGAGCAAGTTTGGGGTGAAGAAACTTGACTGGCCTGCACAGAGTCCTGACCTCAACCCAATAGAACACCTTTGGGATGAATAAGTGCGGAGACTGCGAGCCAGACCCTTTCGTCCAACATCAGCACCTGACTTTACAAATGCGCTTCTGGATGAATGGTCAAACATTCCCATAGACACACTTCTAAACCTTGTGGACACACTTCCCAGAAGAGTTGAAGTTGTTATAGCTGCAAAGGGTGGGCCAACTCAATATTAAACCCTATGGACTAAGACTGGGATGCCAATAAAGTTCATGTGCGTGTAAAGGCAGGCATATATATATATATATATATATATATATATATACATATATACACACACAGTATATACACTGCCTGGCCAAGAAAAAAGTCGCCACCTAGAATTAACTAAGCAACTAACTAAACTAAGCATGCAATAAATATCCTATTGGATCCTATTGGATATTTACTTCATGTGCCGAAAGAATGAGGTCAGCTGACTACCTGAATATACTGAAGGACCAGGTTATTCCATCAATGGATTTTTTCTTCCCTGAGGGCACAGGCATATTCCAAGATGAAAATGCCAGGATTCTTCGGGCTCAAATTATTGTGAAATTGTGAAAGAGCGGTTCAGGGAGCATGAGACATTATTTTCACACATGGATTGGCCACCACAGAGTCCAGAACTTATCCCCATTGAGAATCTTTGGGATGTGCTGGAGAAGGCTTTGCACAGTGGTCCCACTCTCCCATCATCAATACAGATCTTGGTGAAAAATGAATGCAACACTAGATGGAAATAAATCTCGTGACATTGCAGAAGCTTATCAAAACAATGCCACAGCTAATGTGTGCCATAAACAAAGCCAACTAAATATTACAGTGTGTGACCTTTTTTTTTGGTGGCGACTTTTTTTTTTGGCCAGGCAGTGTATATGGGGCAATACAGTCCTTTTTCAACAAACATTTTCTTTACAACTGTGGAAAAAGATTTGGGAAAGACTGACATTTCTGAAAAGGAAGTTTTTCTCAACATGAACCAAGAATCACCTTTTGTAGCTTATTATTTGCAGCTCATTTGTAGAACAAAATCACACAGAGTTCTATATCTAATTGAAGCTGTGCTATGTCAACATCCTACACTATGAAGATTTCATAGTACAGTACTGTTCTGAACTCTTCACCTCACCCACAGCTTACCCCAAACTAGGAAGATTTAAACTGATCTGTCGCAGGCAGTCACCGAGGTCATAAATAGCTAAGTGAGCTCTGATTGATGTTGAAATCAAGGGATCTTTTTGCCTGTGTAACTTTCACTGCTCTGGTCCCATATCATTGAAACTTGACTGTTATACAGCGATAAGAGCCTTAAATTGTTAGACTGGGTGCCCTTCTGAATTCCCCTTAGAAGAATTTAAATACACCCTTTGTTCTCAAACTAGAGTGTCAATCTATTTTTTGATTTGGAATGATATATGTTATGGATTTACGTTATATATATTGCTATGATTTATTTTTTATTTATAGTAAAATTCTAAGGATATATTGAATAGTGGCTTATGTTTTCTGTACCGTCTATAATTATTGCGCTGATCTTACATGAACAGCCAATGTTTCAGCATTTAGCATCACTGATATTTTCTCTATCAAAATAAATGGAAAAACAAGAATTCATGTTGGAAAGTGTGGTCAGCAGGGGACCAGAAATATCTGATTTTTATTCCTTTAATGTTATTTTACAGCCACAGTAACAAACCTGTGTGAAAGAGAGGATAATCTCGACAAACCTTCAAAGGGCAGATTGGTCAATAATACAACCACATATGAGCATGGATTGACTCATGCTGAATGCGTGTATTCTGCCCTAAAGAGACTTTGTTAATAAACAGAGAGTCATTAACTTTTGTTTTATGAACCAGGTGCAAGCTTCAATCCAAAGTTTCTACACTGCAGCACCTTTGGTGGAGATGTTTTGTATCCTCAGGTATTCTACCTCTGGGACTTTCATAGTATGATGCAACTAGGTATTACTGTCACGCTCATCTTTTATGTAATGAAAAAATGAAAATGATTAAACTGCGCTCTAGTAAATAAACAAACTTAATAAACGGTATAAAATAGTCAACATAAAATGCAAAATCCAAAGATAAGTAAAAAAGTGGTTATAGTCCTGTAAAGTCAGATTCAGAAATCAAGCACAAAATTTCTAAAATCCAAACACATCCAAACGTCGCGGTGAGGACATTTCACCAGTGATCACTAATTGTGTGTCTCCTTTTCACCAGCATTCAAGTGTGCATCCTACTCACCAGAATTTTTTGACCCCCTTTACAGGCAGTCAAAAAGGCATGAATATCTGATGTTTCAACTTGCCTATTTCAAAGGGGCAACCCAGAATAAACCATCAATGGCGATGTTTCTAAACTTCTGTATGCTCATACCAGATCATTTGGGGGTACAAGAGAAGCATCTTATTGTACGTAATAGTTTATTAAAAAAGTTACAATCACACTTACATAGAGCAAGTTGTATCACAGCATTGAAAAAACAGGAAACGCCGTATTGTGCTCCACCTGCGTTCCAAGGAGGTGGAAGTGACTTGTCTCGCTTAGTCCCACCATGTCACTTTCGCCTCCCTGGAATGCTAGTGGAGAACAATATGGCGTTCCCTGTTTTTTCGACAGGAGCTTTAGCACTTTTCTCTTTTCAGTTTTTCTAAATTCTCAGTCTGCTTCTTTGATGAAGAGCCTATTTACGGTTCAGTATACAAGTAGCAATGACTCATGGCAGCGATGTATACCTTATAAGACAGCTCAGTACCTGCATTTTAATCAGACAAACCACAGCCTCAAAATAGGCACTGTCTGTGGTGCTGTAGGTTCTCTGCCATCTCATATACAGCATATCAATAGCATTGGTTTTAATAGGATGAATTAATTTGAACTTAAACTCATAATTCATCCACTCCCCCTGCCCTCCTGAAAAAAGTCCTGGCATACCTAGTGATATGTAGCCTTTCCATTTGACTAAGTTAGCTTTTGACAAACACAGACTTATTTGAGAACAATTTATTGTCCCATAGTAAAAGATTGAGGCAATAGGGGATTAAGAGATACCAGCGGACCCCTGCAAACATACCTCTCAACTTTCTGAGATGAGTAAGTGGAACACCTTTAGCACAAAGTATGTGGACAAATTACACACCCCCTGCCATACCTCTAGTCATTTTGGACCAAGAAGAATAAATATGCAAAATATTATTTAATAAACCCCCAAATATCTTTTTCACTTTTCCTTTATATTAGCTTTTCAAAATAGCACGTTGGAATGACGGTTTGGTGCAGTGTAAAACTTTTCATAAGCAAATAGTACATATATCTACATATAGGGCTAAAAGAAAAAAAAAGAGAGAGGAAGAGAGGGATTTGGTTCCAAACTGGGACAGTCCCACCAAACGAGGAGCTACAGTGGCTTGAAAAAGTATTCACACCCCTTGAAATTTTCCACATTTTGTCATGTTACAATCAAAAAACGTAAATGTATTTTATTGAGATTTTTTGTGATAGACCAACACAAAGTGGCACATGGAAGGAAAATGATGAATGGTTTTCACAATTTTTTTTTACAAATATATATCTGAAAAGTGTGGCATGCATTTTTATTCAGCTTCCCTGAGTTAATACTTTGTAGAACCATCTTTCGCTGCAATTAGAGCTGCAAGTTTTTTTGGATATGTCTCTACCAGCTTTTCACATCTACAGAGTGAAATTTTTGCCCATTCTTCTTTGTAAAATAGCTCTAGCTCTGTCAGATTGGATAGAGAGCATCTGTGAACAGCAACTGGGCCATTCTAACCCATGAATATGCTTTGATCTAAATCAGGGGTGTCCAAACTTTTTTCAAAGAGGGCCAGATTTGACGGAGTGAACATGCGAGAGGGCCGACCATTTTACCTGACATTCTTTGGACCATTAAAATGAAATACAATCTAACTATTTTATGCAAAGTTTATTGCAAATGGCATACTTTTCATTTCATCCCATGGATGTCATATCTAAATAGGTGTTAAATCACTCTGCCTTTCATATCTGAAGACCAGATGAAAAAAAAAATCCAGGAAGCTGAAATATATGTCAGGAACATTGTAAAGTACATTACATATTATTGGTAATAAAGGTTCTCTGTCAAATTTTAAGTAAAAAAAAAAAAAATATGAACAGGAACATAACACCAAGTATTCATGTTGTGTTCAAATATATTGATAACTGATTTAGACCAACTGACGTTAACTGAGATTTTACAATGTATTCATCTCAATCCGGAGCATGGGTTAACCACATATAAGCGCTATATGAACCCACCGATGGTGATTAATGATGGCAGCAAAAAAAGTAATGAATGATGCCAATATGCCCGCGGGCCGGACTTTGGATATGCCTGATCTAAACCATTCCATTGCTCTGGCTGTATGTTTAGGGTTGTTGTCCTGCTGGAAGGTGAACCTCCGCCCCAGTCTCAAGTCCTTTGCAGACTCTGCTGAAGAAAAGCATCCCTATAACATGATGCTGTCCCCATCCCGATAATGTTTCGTGATGTGCAGTATTAGTTTTCTGCCACACGTAGCATTTTGCTTTTAAGCCAAAAAGTTACATTTTGGTCCCATCTGACCAGAGCACCTTCTTCCATGTTTGCTGTGTCCACCAAAAGGCTTTTTGAAAACTGCAAACGGGACTTCTTTTGGCTTTCTTTCAACAATGGCTTTCTTCTTGCCACTCTTCCATAAAGGCCAGATTTGTGGAGTGCAAGGCTAATAGTTGTCCTGTGAACAGTTTCTTCCACCTGAGCTGTGCATCTCTGCAGCTCATCCCGAGTTACCGTGGGCTTCTTGGCTGCTTCTCTGAATAATGCTCTCCTTGCCCGGCTTCTCAGTTTAGGTGGACGGCCATGTCTTGGTAGGTTTGCAGTTGTGCTATACTCTTTTGCTTTTCAGAAGATAGATTGAACAGTGCTCTGTGAGAAGTTCAAAGCTTTGGATATTTTTTTATAACCTAACCGTGCTTTAAACTTCCCCACAACTTTATCCCTGAACTGGTGTGGTCCTTGGCCCCTTATGATGCTGTTTGTGCAGTACGGTTCTCTAACAAACCTCTGAGGGCTCCACAGAACAGCTGTATTTATACTGAGAATTAATTACACACACACGTGGACTCTATTTACTAATTAGGTGACTTCTGAAGGCAATTGGTTCCACTAGATTTTTACTAGAAACTAAATAATACACCTCAGGAAGTACCCCCATGGCTAACAGAGGTTAGACTTAGAACTAAACTAGAGAAACTTAACATAAATAAGTCACAGGGACCGGATGGCTTGCACCCGAGGGTTCTTAAAGAGCTCAGCCAGGTGATTGCCAGACCATTATTCTTGATCTTTAAGGATAGTCTACAGATGGGTATGGTGCCAGATGATTGGAAAAAATCATCTGGCACCATACCAATATTTAAAAAAGGGCCGAGATATATCCTGGGTAACTATAGGCCGGTCAGCCTAACATCAGTAGTCTGCAAGATTTTGGAGGGGATGTTAAGGGACCACATACAAGACTTTAGTAATGAAAATGGTATTATTAGTAGTAATCAGCATGGATTCATGAAAAATCGTTCTTGCCAAACCAATCTATTAACCTTCTACTATGAAGTGAGCTGCCACCTAGATAAAGGTAGGCCTGTGGATGTGGTGTATCTGGACATTGCAAAGGCATTTGACACCGTTCCCCACAAATGCTTACTGTACAAACTAAGGAATGTAGGTATGGACCATAGGGTGAGTACCTGGATAGAGAACTGGCTCTAGGGGAGAGTCCAGAGGGAGGGTGGTTATAAATGGGGAGTACTCGGATTGGACAGGTGTGGAAAGTGGGGTCCCCAAAAGGTTCTGTCCTGGGACCAATCCTGTTTAATTTATTCATAAATGATCCAGAGGAGGGGATATCTAGTATTATCGTAGTATTTGCGGATGATACTAAACTAAGCATGCCAATATCTTCTATGCAGGATGAGGAAACCTTACAAGCGGACCTGTACAAAATAATGGGGTGGGCAATTACATGGCAGATGAGGTTTAATGTTGAAAAATGTAAAGTAATGCACCTTGGGCATCAGAAACATGAAAGCAAGCTACTCACTGGGGGGGGGGGGGGGCACCTCTGGGTGAGTCTAGGATGGAAAAGGACCTGGGGGTACTGGTGGACAACAGGCTTGGCAGTGGCATGCAATGCCAAGCCGCTGCAAGCAAAGCCAACAGAATACTGGCATATATAAAAAAAGGGGATTCAATCCAGAAATAAAGAGATTATTCTGCCACTCTACAAGACTCTGGTCCGGCCACATGTGGAGTATGCTGTCCAGTTCTGGGCACCGGTCCTCAGGAAGGATGTGCTGGAACTGGAGAGAGTCCAGAGAAGGGCAACAAAAATAATTAGGGGAATGGAGGGCATCGGCTATGAGGAAAGACTACAAGCACTGAACTTATTCTCTCTGGAGAAGAGACGATTGAGGGGGGATATGATATCAATGTACAAATACTGTACTGGTGGTGATGACCCTAGCATAAGGAACAAACTTTTTAGAGAAAGGGAATATAATAAGACACATGGCCACTCACTAAAACTAGAGGAGAAACGTTTAACCTTAAAATACGTAAGGGGTTCTTCACTGTCAGAGCAGTAAGGATGTGGAATTCTCTTCCGCAAGCAGTCGTATCAGCAGGGAGCATCGATAGTTTAAAAAAAACTATTAGATGGGCACCTTAAAGACCACAACATACAGGGGTATTCAATGTACGGTTAACAGCAAACACACACACACATCATAGGTTGAACTGGATGGACTGGTGTCTTTTTTCAACCTCACAAACTATGTAGTTAGGCATATTAGAGTAAAGCTGAATACAAATGCACACCACACTTTTCAGATATTTATTTGTAAGAAATTTTGAAAAATATTTATCATTTTCCTTCCACAATTATGTGTCACTTTGTGTTGGTCTATCACATAAAATCCCAATAAGATACATTTATGTTTTTGTTTGTAACATGACAAAATTTGGAAAATTTTGAGGGGTATCGAGGGCATTGTATACTTAGTACAGGTTTACTTTATCGATGAACAAATAATCAAGTAGAAGGTTGAAATATTAACTAGTATGGCATTCTTTCTAAGCTGGGAAAAAAAGAAACACTTAGTTTATGTCTTAATTGCTCAAATAGTCAAATATATTTAATATCTGAATTTGCTATTTGGAAATGTCACTGTCTGAGTGATATGGGCAACTCCCATTGGACTGGCAGTGTGTGTGTCTGTGTGTGTGTGTGTGTGGGGGGGGGGGGGGGAGGTCCTCTTAGGATCCAGAAGAGATCTGACATTGCAACAAGAGTGAAGGGGATTGGACAATGTGGGTTAACGTGTGGAGCTGCACTAGTGGTCCCTGCAGGTGGAAGCAGCGTCAGCAGGACACCCGGATGGGGGGATTCAGGTAAGTATAACTGACTTCACAAGGTAAGGACATCTAAACACATTGAAGGATGGGTTGGGGGGTTGTAGGAATGAGAGATGTAGGGAGATAGTGTTTACTCAGAATTGGGCTTCAAACTCTATAGCTCTGACATTTATTGGCTGTCAGGTGCGTAGATGTGTACTTGAAATTCACTGTGACCTTGATCCATATAAAAAGGAAATACCTAGCCTTTGGGTGTAGATAATATCAGGATGTGTACAGCATCTTATCATAAATACTGATTTTAAAACAGGCAGGCTGTTAAATGTCCAGGCATGACTTCAAACACAAACTTGTTAGCTGCCATCACAGAAGCTCTATTAACAAACACGCTCTTTGTACCACTTCTGAGGAAGGGAACGTAATGGGAAGTAATGAAACATAACTGTGTAATTAGGCTGATTGTTGAAGTATTCAGTACACTGTTTAGGCATGCAGACTGACAGGGCTCTGTAAATCTTGGATGTGATTCCGCTTTGCAATAAATATTGGATTTGTCATAAAATAAAAACACTTAGCCATGCAGCATCCCCCTAACTTACTTAATGTTTGTTAAAGGAGAAGAGAAGGACAAATGTAGGATTTACTAGTTTTTATCTACAATGTCACATCAATACAAATACACAATATAATAATATTGCAAATAACGTTTCCAAATGTAAAACAATCGTTTTTAGACATTTCTTTCATATAAATTATTTATGTAATAATTAGTCACGAGCTTAATGTATCTTGGTTCAGTTTAGGTTTGTAAAACATTACTGAAGTTCTGGTGCCAAATCAGATCAGCACTGAAGTCAATGCAAGCATTTTTATGTTAAAAAAACAGAAATTTCAACTTTCTAAGCGAATAGGCAAGGGATTATGAAATAAATGAAACGAGGGGCTGGACACTGCCCTGGGGAACATGTACCAAAAAGAAAAAAATGGAGGCACTTGACAACAGCTAGTATTTTTGACTACAGTCTTTAGATATTTTTACCGTTTTTTGGTGGTCTGCGTTAATACTTAAAGCGGTTGTAAACCCTATAAAAAAAAAAAATAAAAAAAAAAAACCTGCAAGACAAAGGCATAATGAGCTAGTATGCATCGCATACTAGCCCATTATGTGTAACTTACCTTAAAACGAAGCCCCGACACGGACCCCCGGACATCGATGCGGGCGCTGCCATGCTCCCTCGTCGTCTCTTCCGGGTTCGGCGGCTCCGGCGCGCTGATTGGCTGGAAGAGACGGCTCCGGCGCGCTGATTGGCCGGAGCCGCGATGACGTCACTCCCGCGCGCATGTGATTTTTCCGGCAAGCTCCCGGCAACTTAATTGAAGGTCCCCCCGGACCTTCAGAGCGCATGCGCCGATCGCGCGAGCGGCTGCATGCACTGTAAATATCTCCTAAACCGTGCCGGTTTAGGAGATATTATTTGTACCTACAGGTAAGCCTTATTATAGGCTTACCTGTAGGTAAAAGTGAAAAAAGCGGGATACTACCGCTTTAAAACTATGTGGAGTCAATATTCCTATTTATTAACATTTTGCCTTACATCAATGGTTCAGCATTTTTTATTGCTATGTGGTCTGACCCTGTTGAGTTGGCTGGTTGTCCCTTCTGGCCATTTTGGATGTGGGGAACTGGGCAGACGCCTACTCGATGCGCATCCGCGCCATGCCCCGCACCGGACACATGACATCAATCACTTGGCGCCACGGTGCCGGAGCATTTCTTTACCATCAGCGTGTATGAGAAAGTGCATGTTGGTCAATTGTCAGGCTGCATTCATAAATAAATATTACCTCCAGTTGGAGCAGATAGTCTTCCCTGTTCCTTTCCTTAGGGGACATTGTATACCACACTTGAATCATGGTCTCTTTATTGGAATCACAAGGTCCTTACCCTGGTAGATTCCTCTTTTATGTTGGTTTCTTCAGGCATCGCATCTTTCTTTACTTTATAAACCCCCTGTGGGGGAACCTTTACCATAGGTCCTCTCTTATATATTTTTCTATATTACTTTACTCCTTTTCCTCTTTTGGGTTGTGGTTCTCTTGTATATCTTTCACCCCACACTTGCTCTCTATCTCTTTGATCTAATTAGTAGTTACAGGATATATGTCATTATGCAGGTAATTACCATATAACAGTTATACACAATTTAATACTTTTCATAGAAACCCCTTAAAGCTGTTATTTGCAACACTCTTGATTATGACATGGAGACCTACAGTATATCCTCTTTGAATTCTGTATGTTTGTGCCTTGGATTTCCCTGGGCCGCACTGCCACAGCTCCCGGGACAGACGGACACCTCCAGCAATACTCAACTCTCAGCACCACATGTTGAATGCGAACTATAAGTTACCCAGAGATGGACACTTTTTTCTCCTCCCTTTCCCCTTCCCTGTTTTCGGGCTAATCATCAGACTATATTGGTATTTATATGTGGAGTGCATTCCACGAAATGCGTCAAGCTTTTTGGATGCAGCTATACTATAATCAAGCATTTACATTTAGATCTTATTTACTCATTTTTTTGTAATCATTAATTTTTATTGTATTTTGATGATATGGAGTAAAAATCAGCTGATATTAATACTATCTACATATTGTAATGTGCCATGTTATCTGTATATAAATGATTTAATAAATGTGCCATCATGTATTGATCAATTTACTAGTTGTGTGCCACATGCTTCATTTAAAATCCCAACTCTTTAAAACTCAACTTAATTTTCCTCAGAAGATGCTTTAAAGGTCCCTACAGGTCATTACTTTAAAGTTACCTATGGAGAATGGGCTTAGAATTATTGCTCTCACTGTACGGGGACGTGTAAGATGTGTAGCACAAGTGATATTTCCGTACAGTATGTGGGCGCTCCTGATGCAAGCAAGCTAAAAAATCTTTATGGGGGGGGGGGGGTTCAGTAAAATAAACACTTGAGTATAACTGTATCTATTTTTTTTACTTTTACTAAAACTTTATTTATATATAGTGTTTACAGTATATTACTTTATCCTGCCCATGTTTACATTGCCTTTTAGCCGGGGATTCCCAGGCTGAGCGGTGATGACCTACCGCTTGTTTCCTACGCCAGCAAGTCACTGGTTCCCTAAAATCTGGGCGTCCTGTCACATTTAGCAGCAAAAGTCAAAGCCTGGTTGCTGCCCTCAAAAATTCTTCTTCCAGCTAGAAAACCTGCCGCTGCCTTTAACCAGTTGCCGAACACCCGCCGCAGATTTACTGCGGCAAGGTGGGTCAGCTGCACGAACCAACGTGACTGGCACTATTATAGTGTACAGATCTTTTTTCTGATCACTGTATTAGTGTCACAGGTGACATCAGTTAGCGTTATCGTTAGTTAGCATCAATACAGGATAGCGTTAGATTGGCCGCCACATTTAGTAATACATTTTGACCCTTTGATTGACAGTGACACACACACACTCATTAAACACCTCCATTACTGCTTGCAATGAAGAGGAGGAACACACTGAATGTTTTCGTTCTGTCCTCTATTCACGCAGATATGACAGTCCAAATTGCAACAGTGACTATTGTTGTTGAGAAGCCCCTCTTAACATGGGAGGGATGGACTTTAATGACCAGATGATGGCGCAGTACAAAAAAGTGTCTGTATACTTTTTCCAATTGGCGCTGCGGAACGCTTATATGCTATACAAAGCGTCAGGAAGAAGTGGATCCTTCCTAAAATTCCAGGAAGTGATCATCACGGCATTTTTCGGATGTCCTCCCTGGTACTCCTTCCCAAAGAACACCCAAAGAAGATGTGGTGGCTGTAGAAAATGCAGATATAGGCGTGACACCCGCTATTTTTGTCCCTCCTCTCTTGGCCAACCTGGTCTCTGCATTAGGGACTGTTTACGTCGCTACCACATGCTAGTAGAGTATTAGTATAGGGTACAGTATTACAACATTTACAAAATTTAGTGTGCATTAAATTAACAAAAAGTGTTTTTTTTCCGCAAAAAATTGCGTTTAGAAAATCTCTGCGCAAAATCCATGTGACAAAAAAAATTGCAACACCATTTTGTTCTGTAGGGCCTCTGCTTTAAAAAATTATATAATGTTTGAAGGTTCAAAGTAATTTTCTAGTAAGAAAAAATAATTGTTTCATGTAAACTAAAAGTGTCAGAAAAGGCTTGGCCTACAAGTAGTTAGAAGAGTGGGTGATGTGTGGCATAAGCTTCTAATGTTGGGCATAAAATGCCAGGACAGTTCAAACACCCCCCAAATGACCCATTTTTGGAAATTAGACACCACAAGCTATTTGCTGTGAGGCTTGTGGAGTCCATGGAATATTTTATATTTTGCCACAAGTTTTGGGAAAATTACAATTTGTTTTTCAAAAAGTTGTCACTAAATGATATATTGCTCACACATGCCATGGGTATATGTGGAATGACACCCCAAAGTACATTCTGCTGCTCCTCCTGAGTACAGGAATACCACATGTGTGAGACGTTTTGGGAGCCTAGCTGTGTATGGGACCACGAAAACCAATCACCGCCTCCAGGTTTTCTAAGGGCGCAAATTGCTTATTTTACTTCCTCACTACCTATCACAATTTCGGAGGCCCTAAAATGTCAATATAGCACAAAGCCCCCCCCCCCCAAATGATCCCATTTTGGAAAGTAGACACCCCAAGGTATTTGCTAAGAGTCATGGTGAGTATTTCGCAGCTCTCATTTGTTTTGGAAAATGAAGAAAGAAAAGCAAAAAAACATTTTTTTTTTTCTTTTTTCAAATTTCAAAACTTTGTGACAAAACGCAAGATCTGCAAAATACTCAAAATGCTTCTCAGCAAATAGCTGAGGGTGTCTTCTTTCCAAAAAGGGGTAATTTGGGGGGGGGGGGTTGTGCTATCTTAGCATTTCATGGCCTCCGAAACTGTGATAGGTAGTGAGGAGTGAAATCAACAATTTACGTTCATAGAAAGCCTGAAGCTAACTGTAAGACATGTGAACTTATGATGTTTATATACGTATCTGTATTTCAAAATTTTTCCAATAAAATTTCTTTAAATTATAAAAAAAAAAAAGAAAGAAAGCCTGAAGGCAGTGATTGATTTTTGGGGTCCTGTACGTGGCCAAAAAGTCTCACACTTGGGGTATCCCCATACTCAAGAGAAGCAGCAGAATGTATTTTGGAGTGTTATTCCACATATACCCATGGCATGCGTAAGCAATATATCATTTTAATGACAACTTTGTGTAAAAACATTTACACAAATGTAATTTTTTCTCAACATTTTCAGCCTTTTTTTCATTTATATCGCAAAACATAAATACCGCGGGGTGATTAAATGCCACCAAAAGAAAGCACTATTCGTGATGAAAAAAAGACATACATTTCAGTTGGGTACAGCAGTGCATGACTGCGCAATTTTCAGTTAATTGCACAAAAAGACCTGGTCATTAAGGGGGTAAAACCTTCCAGACGTGATTAAGACAATTTTTCTACCGCAGACAGAAATCCTTGGGTTGGACCACAAACAATAGGCTCAGTGCCAGTTTCTAGAGTAAACCTCCAGAAAGTCTCATATTGAACTCAGTCTCAATTACTACCATGAGCTTTTGCAGCCCCGAGACCTTTAGCAGCCACCACAATGGCTGACTCCCCAAAATTCAGGTCAAAGACAGTCTTAATAAATGAACTCCAACACTTTCTCTGTGGGACAGCTAGATCTGGTTTGCTCAGTGTTTTTTTTTTTACCCAGGGAAAGGACTTCCTCAAGTGGACCACCCAAGAGCTACTCAATCTTAGCCTGCCTTTGCCTTCAGCAGACACAATGGGCAAAGCAGTTCACGAATGGGCCCCATTTTCAAATTGGGGCATCTCCAGGGGGTTCACACATGCACACACGGACAGATTCTCCTGTTGCCATAGCAACAGTAGCTATCTTTCGGGTTTTGCCAGCAAATACTCATGCACAGTGACATAAAAAGTGCTGAAGGGAAAAGATTCTTTTGGACCTCATTATGTCATTCTACTGGGAAAGGAGCCAAAGGATACTATAGTCATAAAACTGAAAACTTAAAAGTCCATTCATCTGTACAGACAGATACAAAAAGTGATCTTACCTCAACAGGGATTGTGACTTAATTCTCTAAAGTTCATAGAGATGAGGGAAAGTTGAAAAATATGTATATGAAACAGCATTATCAAATATATAAAATAACAACAGAATGTAAAAGTTACATCAAAAAGGATTTTTAATAAATGTTACAAGTGTTGTTGGAAGGTAAAGGTCATTTATAAAGGTAGTTGTGAGAGTAAGCTGTTCTATGTGTGCTGGGAGACAGTCCAAGACCTGCTATGTAATTACTTCACAGAGCTTTCCTGTACTGGGGAAAATATTGGGTGGGGTCTGTGTTCCCTCAGGTATTGCCTATTAAATGGGAAGCTGAAAGAGTCTCTTGTAGAGAAGGGCTGCTATATAGTGACAGATGCATCAACCAAAGAAAACTCATTTTAATACTGTTCAAATAGGTAAAAACAGAAGTGCCTCTAAGTGTAGTTTTATTGAGGGAAACGTGTCAAAACAACTCACATTTTTGTCAGGCATGCTCCTTTGTCAAGCTTGACAAGGTAGCGCACCAGACGTACCACTCTCCATGCGCATGCTCAGAAAAGCGTCACAAACACGCCCCGGCAACATCATCACGCCAGATGCTGCATTCCATGAGCATTCCAGCCCTCTCTCCTGGTCTCCTTCCAAACACTGCTGGCACCCGGAACCCAGATGAGTGGCAGAGCGAGCAGCAGCTGACATGATGTGACAGACTGATCTCACTGGAGATGGACCTGTTATATGACTGTTTTAACCTGGAAAATGTGAGTTGTTTTGACACATTTCCCTTACTAAACATTTTAACAATCTACACTTAGAGGCTCGTCTGTTTTTCCCTTTCTTTGCATGTACCTTGGAGGTCACTTTTACTCCAACAAGAAGCTTGCCCTAAGTTTTTGACATCTCTTAAACATTTGCAGCTTTCATCTTTATCCCTGGATGGACGTCATCTGCCTTCATTTATGGACCCACTTATATAAACTGCTCTTTTCCACATGATCATATAATTTGCACCTTACTATAATATTACTGTTCAAATAGGTACCTGATCTGTTGATCAAGATCTTGAGAAAATTTCAGCAAATATTTGCAGCATGAAGAGAAGTGTGTGTCTCTGTATCCTGTAGGGCTATCAAAGAATCCTTGTTGTAAGAGATGAAGTGAGTGATGGTTAGGGGATGGAAAAGAGCAAGTTGTACAGTGTAACAGTCAATCAGTAGTGGCTAAATTGATAGACAACATTATGCTCCTCAGGTCTGGTGCCTGTTGTTGAGGAGTTACAATGGAGTGTGGAGGTGTGAGCTGGTCTCTTTCTGTAGAAGATGGGAATGGGTCTACTGAGTTTTGCAGGATATAACATGGGACACTAGCTAATTTTTGTCTCTCCATTAACACCTTTATACCCTGTAGACTATTCTTCCTCTGATTCAAAACTATAGCTATTTTTATGGTAAAGTACACTTTAGTTCTGATTCTACATCAATAGGGTAGTCTGAGTGCCTTTTATGATAATGTGCCAAGTCCTTTTGTAAGTTTACCAATTTAGTCTCCAAAGGCCTTGCTTAGAGGAGATTACAGGATTAAAGGTACTAAGTAATTGAGGGTTATCATCATTGCATAAGAATCACATAGGGTTCAGATGAGTATGATCCTGGTACTAAAATATCAAGACCTAATCTTCATAAAGAAAACTACTACAACTCTGACCTGCTCCAGTTGCAACAGTTAAATCTGAATATATTTTTCAGGGTCTTGCTAATTGCAGTAAAGGAGAAGATATATCACACACCTATACCAAAAGGCACAATGTCTTTAGGACCACACCAACTGCATGCAACACTACATACAAGCTTTTTGAAAACCTGATAATTTAAAAGATGCAGTTAATAATCAAGCAGACTTTTCAGTACAAACATGATCCGGTTATCTTAGGTACCAGTTTGTTTTGTGGCTTTTTTTTTTTTTTATTACAGGTCCTTTTCATACTATGCATGATGTTGGCAGCCCAATTCATTCCTATGGAACAGCTTTGCTCTGCAGGATAATTGTAGGCTACTTTGAGTACAGCTTTGATTGAGGATGTAGGTAAGTTTGTTACTGGCTGAGCTGCACTCAAGGTGGTGGGGAAAATTGATGGACAAGCATGCACCCGTGACTCTTATGTACTGCACAGACAATTATTTTTGAACAAGTTAATTTATGTTTTTGGAATTATTTGACTTTAGACTAGTATCCTGCAAATAACAGAATGCAACCACATGTTTTGACACTGCCCTGCCTGTGTGGTGTTGGCAGAGTGCTTAAATACAGTAATCATCAGCTATACACTCACGATGGGGGTACCTACATGGGGCCTACAGAAAACAACGCTAGACTTGTGAAGAAGTCCAGGCTTTCTTAATATAGGAGAGCTGTAGCTCATATAAATGCTTTGCCATCCCTATGTAGAGCTTACCTCCTAAGAAACTGCTGTTTCCCAGGTCCCCTGTTTCCTATGCCCACAGCTCTGCAAGTAGTACCATGCACTCTGACCCAGCTGAGCTGAAAGGAGAATATTTATTGCAAAGTTATACAGTACCCCAACAGTGTAAAGGAAAAGTAAACAGTAGTAACTACTAAACGAATAGGTAAAACAATGACATTTAAGATATATGGTTGTTGACAAATAAGTGGAATAGAGAGTAGCCCCTAAACCCTATGCTAGGAGTAATCCTGCCCAAAAGATAGTAGCACCACAATCATATTTTGGCAGTCTATATTAAAACAGGGAGTTTCCTCTGCAGTGTCACTTTCAGTCTCAGATGTGACCGTAAACATATTGCCAGCAGCCAAACCCACACTCTTTCTCCCTTAATGTCCTCTTTGCATCTCGCTGAGCCCAGGAACAAGCCTCTTTCTTTGCCCCCAGAACTCCAATGACTCCAGGATCTGTAGTTCCTCTGGCTCCGTCCACAAAGCAGGTTTAGTCTGTATGGAACTACCTGTCACTCAATCCTCAATTCCAATAATGAGAGTGTATATTGTTGCACCTAATGCCCTTAGTAGTGACAGTAAAAGAATTGTATTGAAAAGTGCAAACAAAGTCTAAAATCTCCCTTTTTAGTTTCCTTTTAAGTGGGTCATATATAAATATCAATATCATAAATCAAACACCGGTTCCTAGGTAAATTCTAATACAGTGATTATAAATGTGAAACACAAACATGTACTGTAAAAAAAAAAAAAAAAATATCACAACTGAATGGCGTAATCACAAAATCACAATATCACAATATAATCGCATAAACGAAAAAAATCCTTGAAAATGCAACATGTATATGCAATTCATAAGTGAATCCATATTATTACCAAAAACACGTGCAACCAAAGTTTGAAACCATCCTCCTTAGTGTCTTTTATAAATATTATTGGTGAAATTTTATTTTCATCCCTTCTGGTTGTTTCAAGAAATTCTCAAATTTTTGTACAGTTTCTTTTGAGTCTCATCAGCTGCCTCTTAGGAATACTAAGCAATAGGGTTGAGCGGACACCTAGATGTCCGTGTTCGACGGGTTCGGCCGAACTTTAAAAAAAAGTCCGGGTCCGTGTCCCGGACTTTTACCGAACTTTTCCCGGACACCGAACCCCATTGAAGTCAATGGGGACCCGAACTTTAAGGCACTAAAATGGCTCTAAAACACCAAAGGAAAGGGCTAGAGTGCTGCAAATGGCAGCAAAACGTAATTAAGAGCATGGCAAGTGCTCTGCAAACAAATGTGGATAGGGAAATAACTTAAAACAACAAAAAAAAACAGAAAAATAAAACAATGTTCTTCTTCATCTCTGAAGGACGAGGCCCATATGGAGTAGGAGGGAGGTTGAGGTGGTGGTGGATGTGGCGGTGACATAGGCGTGCGCACAGGGTGTTCTGGGTGTGCCTGGGCACACCCTAATCACCTAGGGCACATAGCATTGCCAGTGAGGAGATGGGAAAGATCTCCCTGGGACCTGCTCTGCTCTATTTCTCCTTGCCTACAGGTACATGGCCCCGATACATTACTCTCCCTGCTGGCAAACACATGCATGTGTATTTCAACTTTGGGGTGCACACCTTAATGCAATAGGCTGCGCACACCTATGGGCGGTGTAGGTGGAAGCGGCGGTGGAGGAGGACCAGGGCCGGATTAACAGCATCATGGGCTTGGTGCTGAGGATTTTGAAGGGCCTTAAGGGCCGTGCCTTGCCATGCACCCAGAGGAGGAAGGGTGCAGCCATGCATGCCTAATTCAACATGGGATGCTGTCTCTGAAGCCCATAAACACATCCATGCATCGCCAACTGTCCCTCCTTGTCCGGCCTTCACGCTGTGTGGGGAGGTTCTGAGGGTGCTGCCTGGGGAAGCGAGCATAGAAGCCAGACTTCTGTGTTTACAAGTGACAGAAGAGCGGTAACAGTGAATATGGCCAACCCGGGGCCTATATAAAAGGTAGGGGCCTGGAGCTGCAGCTCCAATAGCCCCTACATTAATCTGGCCCTGAGGAGGAGGACGAGGTAGCCAACACTGCTTCTTTTCAAAAATTTTAAATGAGGGTACACCCCAAAAGAGTGAGAAAGAGCAAAAATGGAACAATGGGTGGGTAAGGTCGGTATCCATTGCTATTCTGCATAAGGTACGGAAAAGTCTCGTGGGATCCATGCCTGGTTCATTTTAATGAACGTGAGCTTGTCCACATTGTCTCTGGACAGGCGGCTGCGCTTGTCTGTTATAACGCCCCCAGCCGTGCTAAATACCCGTTCAGATAATACACTGGCTGCAGGGCACGCCAGCACCTCCAAGGCGTAAAGGGCAAGCTCAGGCCATGTGCCCAATTTGGAGACCCAGAAGTTGAAGGGGGCAGACCCGTCATTCACTACATGTAGGCGTGTGCACACATACTGCTCCACCATGTTGGTAAAATGCTGCCTCCTGCTAAGACGTTCCATCTGAGCTGCTGGTGCTGCTGTTTGTTGTGGCGTGCTGACAAAGCTTTTCCACATTTCGGCCATGCTAACCCTGCCTTCTGAGGTGCTGGCGGTGCCCTGGTTGCGTTGGCGACCTCCTCCTCCTCCTCCTCTGCCTTGTGCTTCCACTGTGGCCCCGCTGTCAGATGGGAATGCCAGCAGCATGGCGTCTACCAGCGTGCGCTTGTACTCGCGCATCTTGCGATCGCGCTCCAGTGAGTGAATTAAGGACGGTACGTTGTCCTTGTAACGGGGATCCAGCAGCGTGGCCACCCAGTAATCAGCACAAGTTAGAATGTGGGCAACTCGGCGGTCGTTGTGGAGACACTGCAGCATGTAATCGCTCATGTGTGCCAGGCTGCCCAGAGGCAACGAAAGGCTGTCCTCTGTGGGAGGTGTATCGTCCGTGTCCTCTGTATCCCCCCAGCCACGCACCAGTGATGGCCATGAGCTGGCCTGGGTGCCACCCTGCTGTGAACATGGTTCCATCTCCTCCTCCAGCTCCTCCTCCTCCTCATCCTCCTCATCCTCCAGAACTGTGCCCCTGCTGGACAATTGCGTCCCTGGCGTTTGCGTGTGCAGGAACCCACCCTCGGAGCCCCTTGCGAATGACTGCCCTGAAAGCCTTGGAAATGTTACCTCTTCATCCTCCTCCTCCTCCTCATCCTGTGCCACATCCTCTTCCATCATCGCCCGAATTGTTTTTTCAAGGAGGCATAGAAGTGGGATAGTTAAGCTGAGAACGGCGTCATTGCCACTGGCCATGTTGGTGGAGTACTCAAAACAGCGCAACAAGGCACACAGGTCTCGCATGGAGGCCCAGTTATTGGTGGTGAAGTGGTGCTGTTCCGCAGAGCGACTCACGCGTGCGTGCTGCAGCTGAAACTCCACTATGGCCTGCTGCTGCTCGCACAGTCTTTCCAGCATGTGCAAGGTGGAGTTCCACCTTGTGGGCACGTCACATATGAGGCGGTGAGCGGGAAGGCCGAAGTTACGCTGCAGCGCTGCCAGGCGAGCAGCAGCAGGGTGAGAACGCCGAAAGTGCGCACAAACGGCCCGCACTTTCTGCAGCAGCTCTGACATATCGGGGTAGTTTTTAAGGAACCTCTGCACCACCAAATTCAGCACATGCGCCAGGCAAGGGATGTGCGTCAAACCGGCTAGGCCCAGAGCTGCTATGAGATTTCGCCCGTTATCGCACACCACCAGGCCGGGCTTGAGGCTCGCTGGCAGCAACCACTCATTTGTCTGCTGTTCCATGCTCCTCCACAACTCCTGCGCGGTGTGTGGTTTGTCCCCCAAACAGGCAAGTTGTAAAACTGCCTGCTGTCGTTTACCCCTGGCCGTGCTGAAGTTGGTGGTGAAGGTGTTACGCTGTCCGGATGAGGAGGCGGTAGAGGATGAGGAAGCGGAGTAGGAGGAGTTAGGAACAGGAGGCAAACTGAAGCGCCCTGCAATCCTCGGTGGTGGAAGGACATGCGCCAAATTGCTATCCGCCTCAGGCCCATCCGCCACTGCATTTACCCAGTGTGCCGTTAGGGAGATATAACGCCCCTGACCGTGCTTACTGGTCCACGTATCCGTAGTTAGGTGGACCTTGGCACAGATGGCGTTGCGCAGTGCACACCTGATATTTTCCCCCACTTGGTTGTGCAGGGAAGGGATGGCTTGCCTGGAAAAGTAGTGGCGGCTGGGCACGACGTACTGTGGGACAGCCACCGACATAAGGTTTTTAAAACTGTGCGTCTCCACCAGACGGAATGACAGCATTTCAAAGGCCAATAATTTTGAAATGCTGGCATTCAGGGCCAGGGATCGCGGGTGGGTAGGGGGGTACTTCCTCTTCCTCTCAAGTGTTTGGGAGATGGAAAGCTGAACGCTTCCACGGGACATTGTGGAGATGGTTGTTGGTGACCCAGGTGGTGGTGTTGCTGACAGATCGTCTGTTTGCGGGGTGGCAGGTGCCGGTATCACTACAGATGTGGCTGGAGCGGCCGAGACTGCAGCAGAAGAGGAAGCAGGATGAGCCAGAGACGTTTCTTGGTTTTGAAGGTGTGTACTCCACTGCAGCTCGTGCTTTGCACTTAGATGCCTGATCATGCAGGTTGTGCTCAGGTTGAGAAGGTTTATGCCTCGCTTCAAGCTCTGATTGCACAGGGTGCAAACCACTCGTGTCCTGTCATCAGCACATTTTCTAAAGAACTTCCACGCTAGAGAACTCCTTTGAGCTGACTTTGGTGCGCTCGTTCCCTTGCTGCGTTGGGCAGTAGCGGGCGTAGTGTCTAGGGCACGGCCGCTCCGCTTCTGCACCCTGCTCCCTCTTCTGCTGTGCTGGTGGCTCTGTGCGACCACCGCCTCTTCCTCCAAACTACTCAGGTCACCTGCATGACGTTCATTCCATGTGGGGTCGAGGACCTCATCGTCCTCCACATCATCTTCCACCCAGTCTTCACCCCTGCCCTCCTTGTCGGTCTCCACAATGCTGAACGCCGCAGCAGTTGGCACCTGCGTTTCGTCATCATCGGAGACGTGCTGCGATGATCCTTGCATGTACTCATCTTGAGAAATAAGTGGTTGGGCATCGCTGCACTCAATCTCTTCCACTTCTGGGGCAGGGCTAGGTGGATGGCCCTGGGAAACCCTGCTGACAGAGTCCTCAAAAAGAATAAGAGACTGCTGTATGGCTTGGGGCTCAGACTGCTGGCCTGATTTGCAAGGGGGTGAGGTGAAAGACGGTTGGACATTGGCTGCAGGTGCCAACTCTGACCTTTCTGCAGTAGACTGGGTGGGAGACAATGTGAAGGAACTGGAGGCACTGTCAGCAGCAAACCAATCTACTATCGCCTCAACTTGTTCTGGCCTCATCACTTCTAGGGGCGTTTGATGCCCTACCAAATACTGATGCAGGTTCTGTCGCCTACTCACACTTGAGGAAGGTGTTTCACTTGTGCGTGTAGCTGGCACAGATCGACCACGTCCTCTCCTTGCAACAGGAGCTCTACCAGCAGCACCACGACCCAGGCCACGGCCCTTATTTGACGGTCTCCTCATATTTCTGTAATTTAAGATCTTGCCCTAGAAAGGTTTTTATTGAATAGCGGAATAGGAAATATGATCCAAAAAAGTGTATGTATCTCGCACGTACAAAACCACACTAGGCCCCAATTACTATTGTTTCTACCCCTAAAAGGATGGATGAGGAGTAGGAGGAGTATGGAACAGACAGCACCCTCAAATCTTCAGAAGTATGAGATGAACCCCAAAAACTTGGAAAGGTGGATCTCACACGTACCGACACAGACTATCCCGCAATTCAATTGATCCTCAAAGGTTTTTATTGAATAGCGGAATAGGAAATATGATCAAAAAAAGTGTATGTATCTCGCACGTACACAACCACACTAGGCCCCAATTACTATTGTTTGTACCCCTAAAAGGATGGATGAGGAGTAGGAGGAGGAGTATGGAACAGGCAGCACCCTCAAATCTTCAGAAGTATGAGATGAACCCCAAAAACTTGGAAAGGTGGATCTCACACGTACCGACACAGACTATCCCGCAATTCAATTGATCCTCAAAGGTTTTTATTGAATAGCGGAATAGGAAATATGATCAAAAAAAGTGTATGTATCTCGCACGTACACAACCACACTAGGCCCCAATTACTATTGTTTGTACCCCTAAAAGGATGGATGAGGAGTAGGAGGAGGAGTATGGAACAGGCAGCACCCTCAAATCTTCAGAAGTATGAGATGAACCCCAAAAACTTGGAAAGGTGGATCTCACACGTACCGACACAGACTATCCCGCAATTCAATTGATCCTCAAAGGTTTTTATTGAATAGCGGAATAGGAAATATGATCAAAAAAAGTGTATGTATCTCGCACGTACACAACCACACTAGGCCCCAATTACTATTGTTTGTACCCCTAAAAGGATGGTTGAGCAGTAGGAGCAGGAGTATGGAACAGGCAGCACCCTCAAATCTTCAGAAGTATGAGATGAACCCCAACAACTTGGAAAGGTGGATCTCACACGTACCGACACAGACTATCTCGCAATTGAATTGATCCCCAAAGGTTTTAATTGAATAGCGGAATAGAAAATATGATCAAAAAGAAAGTGTATGTATCTCGCACGTACACCACCACACTAGGCCCCAACTACTATTGTTTGTACCCCTAAAAGGATGGTTGAGCAGTAGGAGGAGGAGTATGGAACAGGCAGCACCCTCAAATCTTCAGTAGTATGAGATGAACCCCAAAAACTTGGAAAGGTGGATCTCTCTCACACGTACCAACACAGACTATCCCCCAATTTAACTGATCCCCAAAGGTTTTTGATTAAATAGCGGAATAGAAAATATGATCCAAAAAAAGTGTATGTATATCACACGTACACAACCACACTAGGCCCCAATTACTATTGTTTGTACCCCTAAAAGGCTAGATGAGGAGTAGGGGGAGTATGGAACAGGCAGCACCCTCAAACCTTCAGAAGTATGAGATGAACCCCAACAACTTGGAAAGGTGGATCTCTCTCACACGTACCAACACAGACTATCCCCCAATTTAACTGATCCCCAAAGGTTTTTGATTAAATAGCGGAATAGAAAATATGATCCAAAAAAAGTGTATGTATATCACACGTACACAACCACACTAGGCCCCAATTACTATTGTTTGTACCCCTAAAAGGCTAGATGAGGAGTAGGGGGGGTATGGAACAGGCAGCACCCTCAAACCTTCAGAAGTATGAGATGAACCCCAACAACTTGGAAAGGTGGATCTCTCTCACACGTACCAACACAGACTATCCCCCAATTTAACTGATCCCCAAAGGTTTTTGATTAAATAGCGGAATAGAAAATATGATCCAAAAAAAGTGTATGTATATCACACGTACACAACCACACTAGGCCCCAATTACTATTGTTTGTACCCCTAAAAGGCTAGATGAGGAGTAGGGGGGGGTATGGAACAGGCAGCACCCTCAAACCTTCAGAAGTATGAGATGAACCCCAACAACTTGGAAAGGTGGATCTCTCTCACACGTACCAACACAGACTATCCCCCAATTTAACTGATCCCCAAAGGTTTTTGATTAAATAGCGGAATAGAAAATATGATCCCAAAAAAGTGTATGTATATCACACGTACACAACCACACTAGGCCCCAATTACTATTGTTTGTACCCCTAAAAGGCTAGATGAGGAGTAGGGGGGGTATGGAACAGGCAGCACCCTCAAACCTTCAGAAGTATGAGATGAACCCCAACAACTTGGAAAGGTGGATCTCTCTCACACGTACCAACACAGACTATCCCCCAATTTAACTGATCCCCAAAGGTTTTTGATTAAATAGCGGAATAGAAAATATGATCCAAAAAAAGTGTATGTATATCACACGTACACAACCACACTAGGCCCCAATTACTATTGTTTGTACCCCTAAAAGGCTAGATGAGGAGTAGGGGGAGTATGGAACAGGCAGCACCCTCAAACCTTCAGAAGTATGAGATGAACCCCAACAACTTGGAAAGGTGGATCTCTCTCACACGTACCAACACAGACTATCCCCCAATTTAACTGATCCCCAAAGGTTTTTGATTAAATAGCGGAATAGAAAATATGATCCAAAAAAAGTGTATGTATATCACACGTACACAACCACACTGGGCCCCAATTACTATTGTTTGTACCCCTAAAAGGCTAGATGAGGAGTAGGGGGAGTATGGAACAGGCAGCACCCTCAAACCTTCAGAAGTATGAGATGAACCCCAACAACTTGGAAAGGTGGATCTCTCTCACACGTACCAACACAGACTATCCCCCAATTTAACTGATCCCCAAAGGTTTTTGATTAAATAGCGGAATAGAAAATATGATCCAAAAAAAGTGTATGTATATCACACGTACACAACCACACTAGGCCCCAATTACTATTGTTTGTACCCCTAAAAGGCTAGATGAGGAGTAGGGGGGGTATGGAACAGGCAGCACCCTCAAACCTTCAGAAGTATGAGATGAACCCCAACAACTTGGAAAGGTGGATCTCTCTCACACGTACCAACACAGACTATCCCCCAATTTAACTGATCCCCAAAGGTTTTTGATTAAATAGCGGAATAGAAAATATGATCCAAAAAAAGTGTATGTATATCACACGTACACAACCACACTAGGCCACAATTACTATTGTTTGTACCCCTAAAAGGCTAGGAGTAGGGGGAGTATGGAACAGGCAGCACCCTCAAACCTTCAGAAGTATGAGATGAACCCCAACAACTTGGAAAGGTGGATCTCTCTCACACGTACCAACACAGACTATCCCCCAATTTAACTGATCCCCAAAGGTTTTTGATTAAATAGCGGAATAGAAAATATGATCCAAAAAAAGTGTATGTATATCACACGTACACAACCACACTAGGCCCCAATTACTATTGTTTGTACCCCTAAAAGGCTAGATGAGGAGTAGGGGGAGTATGGAACAGGCAGCACCCTCAAATCTTCAGAAGTATGAGATTGTGTTCACTGTACCCCACAAAGATTGAGTTCACTGCACCCCACAATGATTGTGTTCACTGCACCCCACAAAGATTGTGTTCACTGCACCTCACAAAGATTGTGTTCACTGTACCCCCCAAAGATTGTGTTCACTGCACCCCACAAAGATTCTGTTCACTGTACCCCACAAAGATTGTGTTCACTGCACCCTAAAAGGATGTTGTTCACTGCACCCCACAAAGATTGTGTTCACTGCACCCTAAAAGGATGTTGTTCACTGCACCCCAAAAAGATTGTGTTCACTGTACCCCCCCAAAGATTGTGTTCACTGCACCCCACAAAGATTGTGTTCACTGCACCCCAAAAAGATTGTGTTCACTGTACCCCCCAAAGATTGTGTTCACTGCACCCCAAAAAGATTGTGTTCACTGTACCCCCCAAAGATTGTGTTCACTGCACCCCACAAAGATTCTGTTCACTGTACCCCACAAAGATTGTGTTCACTGCACCCCAAAAAGATTGTGTTCACTGTACCCCCCCAAAGATTGTGTTCACTGCACCCCACAAAGATTCTGTTCACTGCACCCCACAAAGGATTTTGTTCACTGCACCCCAAAAAGATTGTGTTCACTGCACCCCAAAAAGGATTTTGATCACTGCACCCCAAAAAGGATGTTGTTCACTGCACCCCAAAAATGATTTTGTTCACTCCACCCCAAAAAGATTGTGTTCACTGCACCCCACAAAGATTGTGTTCACTGCACCCCAAAAAGATTGTGTTCACTGTACCCCCCAAAGATTGTGTTCACTGCACCCCACAAAGATTCTGTTCACTGTACCCCACAAAGATTGTGTTCACTGCACCCCAAAAAGATTGTGTTCACTGCACCCCAAAAAGGATGTTGTTCACTGCACCCCAAAAAGGATGTTGTTCACTCCACCCCAAAAAGATTGTGTTCACTGCACCCCACAAATATTGTGTTCACTGCACCCCAAAAAGATTGTGTTCACTGCACCCCAAAAATGATTTTGTTCACTGCACCCCAAAAAGGATGTTGTTCACTCCACCCCAAAAAGATTGTGTTCACTGCACCCCAAAAAGATTGTGTTCACTGCACCCCACAAAGGATTTTGTTCACTGCACCCCAAAAAGATTGTGTTCACTGCACCCCAAAAAGGATGTTGTTCACTGCACCCCAAAAAGGATTTTGTTCACTGCACCCCAAAAAGATTGTGTTCACTGCACCCCACAAAGGATTTTGTTCACTGCACCCCACAAAGATTGTGTTCACTGCACACCAAAAAGGATTGTGTTCACTGCACCCCAAAAAGATTTTGTTCACTGCACCCCAAAAAGATTGTGTTCACTGCAGCCCAAAAAGATTGTGTTCACTGCAGCCCAAAAAGATTGTGTTCACTGCAGCCCAAAAAGATTGTGTTCACTGCAGCCCAAAAAGATTGTGTTCACTGCAGCTCACACACAGAAAAATGGATGTGGATCACTGACACCTGCCTATCTCCAATCCCACACCACACAGCAATATCGATTGTAGTTTGTAGAACACAGTTTCCCTAAAATTCAGCAGACTCTGTCCCTAACAGGATTGAGAAGAGATCGTAGATCAGGATTGAGTGCAGATTCACCCCACCCCCCACACAGCAATATCGATTGTAGTTTGTAGAAGACACTGACCCTATAATTCAGCAGACTCTATCCCTAAAATGCCTACAACTCGCCCTGCCTAAACACTCCGACCTGTCCCTCAATTCTATCCGGACACAAATGGTTTTTTCCTGCCTATCTTTCCCTAATCAGCAGCCAGCACATTGATGTGTGCTCTGTCCCTTAGCTAAGCAGCAGAATGACGCTGCTGCGGCGGCTGCCTCGAACTTATAAAGACTTGGTCACATGCTTCAGACGGCCAATCACAGCTACTAAGACATTTGCAGGCATGGCTGGGATGGCTTAAGGCACACCAGTTAAACGATTGTTGATTGGCTGTTGAAAGCCCGCCATGAAAAGAGCGCCAAAGCATGCAAAACCCGGAAATAAAACGACCGAACACGGATTTTTACCCGAACATACAGTAAAGTGTCCGTGTCCGTGTTCGGGTAAAAAAATCCAATTATTCGGTACGAACACGAATAATACAGTCCGTGTTCGCTCAACACTACTAAGCAACCATGAGTTGTGGTGGCAGCTGTCTTGGTTAATATAACTGTTGTGATAAGTTTTCTTGAAATATGTTTTGGTTTAATCATTTCTATCCAGGTTAGTGGTAAATTCCTCCAGTGTGTCAGTATCTCCCTGCCAAATAATTATGATGTCCTCAATGGACCTTTTGTATAGTTTTAGTTGGCTCAGTCTTGATTTATAGACGTTCTCTTCCTCCCACCTACTCATTAATAAGCTGGCAACGCTTTGGGCAAATAAATGGATCTGTAGTGCCTGCATCGGAGCCCCCCGCGGCTGATACTGTGAGGGTATTGGATGCAATTTCCACCTGCCAAGAGACCCTGACAACTAAAAAAAAGAAGTCAAATTGGACATCTCCTTAATCAGGCAGGACATGACCAAGTTGAGAGACTGGGTCACAGAAGCGGAGACGAGGATCAGCGGAGCTGAAGACATTCTTCAACCTTTACAACATACTGCAGAAGCTATGCAACACTAGATACAGCAGCTTGCTCACAAGCAGGATGACCTGGAGAACAGAGCTTGTCGCGGTAACCGCCGTTTTATCGGGCTTCCTGAAGGATCCAAGGGCCCTGACCCTGCCACATTTTTGGAGAACCTCCTGATTACCACATTTGGCAGAGAGGCCTTCTCCACCACATTTGTGGTAGAACGTGTGCACCGCATGCCCACCTGCCAACCTCCTGAGGGTGCACCGGCATCGCACCTTCATAGCAAAGCTCTTAAATTACAGAGATCAAGATGCAGTTCTGCAACCGACATGAAAACGTGGTAACATCCCATTTCAAAATGGTCGGATATCGGTTTTCCCAGACTTTTCAGCAGAGGTCCATAAGCTGCGGTCCCACCTCACAGACGTTTCCAGCCCACCTATTTATAGTGAGTGATGAGTGGGTGCATTTTTTTTTTGAAGGCCCGAATAAGACCCGCAGACAAGAGCGGAGGAATTTTAATCTTAACCAAAGAAAATTGCCATAAAGAAATGGAGAAAAATTTAAGTGACACCAGCACGTACCATAAATTAAATGAAAACCCGATATTTACCTACAAAAAGGATCTGGAAAAATAAGTTAAAAAAAGGGGCAAAGAAAAAATACTTGAATCCTAAAGAGGAAAAATATCTGATCCCATCAACCAGTAGAACACCAGTTTTTTACAGCGCACCAAAGATACATAACAATGAAAATAACCCTCCTGGAAGGCTCATAGTAAATGGAACTGATGGATTGGGAGTGAGACTGGGGCAATATATCGACTGGTTCTTACAACCAGTAGTCACAAAAACTGAATCCTATCTAAGAGACAGTAAACATCTGTTACAACTTTTGAAAGCCCTGGATAATGAAGAAAGAAAGGAATGTACACTTATAACAGTGGATGTAAGCTCACTATATACAATTATAGATCATGAAGATGCAAAGGAAGCAACAGCAGTTCTAAAGGGCCACACACCCCACTATAGAAAGGGTATCTGGATATACAGTGGAACAAACAAGGAGGAGGAGGACGCAAGAGGAGCCCACCGTGCATACCCCAGCATGTAGGGGAAGGGGAAATTTGACCTAGTAAGAGAGGTTAAACATGGAGGTAAGCGCATTAGTTGAGAGGTGGTGGGGGTCACTGAAACACAAGCACTTTTCTGATTACGGATTATTATGGACTATAAATTGTATATACATGTTGCACTTTTGAAGGACTTTTTCAGTTTATTGCAAGTATACTGCGATATAGTGATTTTGCATTTTATTTTTCACTTTACACATTGTGTTTCACATTTATTTGCACTGTTTTAGAGCATATCTAGGAACCAGGGTTTAAATTTATGATATCCATTTATGATCCACTTATATATATTTGTGTATTCACCAATACTATTTATAACACTTATAGGACACTAAGGAGGAAGGTTTTAGACTTTGGTTGCACATGTTCTCGATAATAGAGGTAAAAGTAAACCTATGCGCTACCACAAGAGAAAAGGAGACGGATAACTAGGAGGAGGTGAGGATAAAGGAATGGAGCACCAGAGACCTACAGCCAATAGTGTAGTGTCACCACATGCAATAAAGACAATAATAAGAGCAATAAAATCAGCGCAGGTACTCTAAAATTGGTGAACCATCATTATAAACAAATCACTTAGTAATGATGAGCGGTGAATGACCACAGCTCATCACTTCTTAGATTGAATATTATATATTTTAACATCTAGTGATTTTATGCATTATTAAGTGATTTGTTTATAATGATGGTTCACCAATTTTAGAGTACCTGCGCTGATTTTATTGCTCTTAATACATGTTCTTGATAATAATATGGATTCACTTATGATGTGCATATACATGTTGTATTTTTAAGGATTTTTTTAGTTTATGCGATTTTTTTTGCGATATTGTGATTTTGCGATTACGCCAGTCAGTTGCAATCTTATTATTTTTTTCACAGTACATATTTGCGTTTCACATTTATAATCACTGTATTACAGTTTACCTAGAAACTAGTGTTTGATTTATGATATATCGATATTTATATATGACCCACTTACTATTTACCAAGGACACTAAGGCTCCATGTACACGGGACGTTGTTAAAAGTCCCTTTGAATGCTGGAATTTTTAGGACGTTTGAAACGTCCGTTCGGTCGCGCTTGTACCCGCATTTAGCGGGCGTTTAGCAGCGTTTGCGGGCGTTTGCGTTTAGAAGCATTCCTAGAGGTCAAAAAAATTATTCCCCTGTAAAATGGAAAAACGCGAACGCTAAAAGCGGGTCATCGCGTTCGGACGCGTTCAGACGTGTTCAGACGCGTTTGTGCGTTTGAAACGCCGGGAAACACACGTTCGAACGCAAATAATTGCGTTCTAAAAACAGTCCCTGAACGCAACTGCCTGCAAATGACTGTAAACGACCTGGTGTACATGGACAGATAAGATAAAATGTAGATGGGTTCAGGGGCTTCTGAAAAAAACGCCCAACTGCTCCTAAACGGCCATTTCCAGCGTCCCGTGTACATGGAGCCTAAGGATGAAGATTTTAGACTTTACAACACAATTCTTTTACTGTCACTACTAAGGGCATTAGGTGCAACAACATACACTCTCATTATTGGAATTAAGGATTGTGTGAGAGGTAGTTCCATACAGACTAAGCCTGCTTTGTGGACCAAAGCAGAGGAACCACAGATCCTGGAGTGATTGATGTTCTGGGGGCAAAGAAAGAGGTTTTTTTCCCGGGCTCAGGGAGATGCAAAAAGGACATTAAGGTAGAGAGCGTGTGCATCTGGTTGCTGGCAATATGTTTACTGAAAGTGATACCGCAGAGGACATTCCCTGTTTTAATATAGACTGCCAAAATATGGTTGTGGTGCTACTACCTTTACTCCTAGCATAGGGTTTAGGGGCTACTCTCTATTCCACTTGTTTGTCAAGAAACATTTATCTTAATTGCCATTGTTTTACCTATTTATTTAGTAGTTACTACTGTTTACTTGTCCTTTACACTGTTGTGGTACTGTATAAATTTGCAATAAATATTCTCTTTTCAGCTCATTTGGGTCAGAGGGCATGGTACTACATGCAGAGCTGTTGGCATAGGAAACAGGGGGCCTGGGAAACAGCAGTTTCTTAGGAGGTAAGCACTACATACCTTTTCTTGCATCCTCCCTATTGAATAATTCCTCTAGGTTGATTTCCCTGTGATCAAGGAAGCTAAAGATCTCCATGGTTGCTGATGGGATATTTTTTAATAAAATCAGTATGACAAAAAGTGTGGTATAATCCGCGCTACCTTTGAGGTAATAATATATGGCTTGTCTTGTTGTTGTTGCGCCTAGTGCCCTTAGTAGTGCAACAACATATACTCTCATCATTTTATTCACATTGTGGGAACACAATTAGGTTGTATGCAGCCACCCATCACAAGACAAGCCATATAATATTACCTTTAAGGTAGCGAGGGATATCCCACACTTTTTGTCAATCCTCAGTTCCATCCAGCATTCCCAGCAGTTTAAGCAGTTCACATCCTATTCCACTGGGTGGTGGGCAGACTTAGCAGACTACACAAAAGTCCTGTAATAACAGTCCCCAAATACAGCTGTGCTTGTCCCTCTGTAAATATGGGCAGGTACAGCAGCAGAAACAGTGAAAATGGCAGCCAGATTTATTCAGCTTCTCCTGTCAGGCAGTCTGCCAGCGCTTTAGACCGGAGCTACACTCATACTGGCCTTGGGATGGGAAGATAGGTCTTCTTCTTAAAGTGGAAATAATCCCTCCTATTGTTTTCAGGCAAGGAAGCTGCCATCTTAGCCTCTGTCTCATCTTTAACTGGCATGATGCTGTGCATTGATCAGCTATGACACCAGCCATTGGATGGTTTGACTGTTTGGTTGAGAGCACATCCACTGTGATAGTAACATTCCCAGAACGTGCTGGAAATGTAACATATTTTTGAAACTGTTAAATCACTGGGTTTAGTTCCGCTTTAAGGCCCATGTCATACTGGCAATTCTCGTGAAAATGATTCACCTTCTTCCATAAAGAACAAAATCTTTATTCTGGCATCAAGAAAAAATTCATTATGACAGAAGTTTTGGAACAATGCAAAACTTTGCTATGATAAAGGATCCTGTGTGGCCCTAAAACAGTAGAAAGGTGCTAGTTTATGTAAAATGTGTTCTTGACCACTGTAATCAGTGTAGCTGCATGTGATTGTTTTGGTCTGTTCTGTTTGGCCTCACTGGCTGCAGGGTTGACTGCTTCATCTTGTCCGTCTGGAAATGTTCTGGAAGGTAGAGGGTAGGGAGAGTCTAATAGCTCAATATGCAGCCCTAGCCAATCCCTTGGGAGAGGTGCCCAGGTGGTGTTTGGGAGCAAACACTCTGAGACTAAGAGCAGAAGGGTCCCAGAAGAGGAGATCACAGCCTGGGGGGATGTTTGCCCCCTAGGCAAGCCTGCCATGTGTCTGCGGTTTGCTGAAGCTGACATTTTCGTCTAGGGATCTAGTCTGGTATCACAGGAAGGGTGTTTGTAACATATTAGTGAGTAGAGGCTGGTGTGAGAGATCCTTGAGAATATGTTCTACTGCTATCCGTCTTGTGCTAGACTCCATTGTGTCCAAAGGGTACACTGGGGTTAATTTACTAAAGGCAAATAGATTGTGCTCTTTGCAGTATCTCCGGAGCTCAATAAAAAAGCAGAAGCTCTGCTGATTTCCATCAACCAATCATGTGCAAGCAAAAATGCTGTTTATAATCCTTGCATGTAATTGGGTATTCTTTGCAAAGTGAAGATTTACCTCATTTACTAAGCTCTGGAGTAAATGCACACTTTGCAAAGTTCACAGTTTATTTGCCTTTAGTAAATCAATCCCATTCTGTGATATCCTGAAAAACTATTTGCAGCAAGCAAGGACTCTTTGCTCATATTTTTCTCTGCTAAATCTCTTGGAATAGAGTCAGTTCTGCCTAAAGTGAATTCACTACCAGTGGCGGCCGGTGCATTGAGGGCGCAGGAGCGCCGCCCCCCCATCCATGCGACCAGCCCCCTAATCTACATGCAGGGCGCCGGACACATGGAGTTCAATGGGGTTTTTTTTTCTTCTGAAGCACGTGATTAGAGCCAGAGGCTCTAATAGGCTTCAGAAAAGGGTGGACCCGGGGCGCAGAGCAGTGCGCCCTGAGCCCACCCATTGTGTGGCAATAGCGAATGAATATTCGCTATTGTAACACGGATCCTCCTCCTGGCCAATCAGGAAGCGGGTTCGAGACCCGTTTCCTGATTGGCCGAAAGGCGAACCTTTACCATTGGCCAAGGAGGAGGAGGAGGAGGGAGATGCAGGGGACTGAGGAGAAGCCGCCGCTGCATCAGGTAAGTTCACTGGTCTCTCTGCATGCTGTAATCACTCTGCATTGAAGGGGGCATGCTGTGGTCACTCTGCATTGAAGGGGGCATGCTGTGGTCACTCAGCATTGAAGGGGGCATGCTGTGGTAACTCTGCATTGAAGGGGGCACGCTGTGGTTACTCTGCATTGAAGGGGGCACACTGTGGCCACTCTGCATTGAAGGGGGCATGCTGTGGTCACTCTACATTGAAGGGGGCACGCTGTGGTCACTCTGCATTGAAGGGGGCAGGCTGTGGTCACTCTACATTGAAGGGGGCACACTGTAGTCACTCTGCATTAAAAGGGACACGCTGTGGTCACTATACATTGAAGGGGGCACGCTGTGGTCACTCTGCATTGAAAGGGCACACTGTGGTTACTCTTCATTGAAGGGGGCATGCTGTGGTCACTCTAAATTGAAGGGGGCATGCTGTGGTCACTCTATATTGAAGGGGCAGGCTGTGGTCACTCTACATTGAAGGGGGCATGCTGTGGTCACTCTGCATTGAAGGGGGCACGCTGTGGTCACTCTGCATTGAAGGGGGCACGCTGTGGTCACTCTGCATTGATGGGGGCACGCTGTGGTCACTCTGCATTGAAGGCCCCTTTCACACTTTTGTGACCTCAAAGTCATGCAATTTTTTGCCGCAAAGCAAAGTCTATTACATTTTTCTGTTTGCGCCCCCCCTCCCAAAGATTTTGAGCACCAGCCGCCACTGTTCATTACTAAAGTGTCCCTCAAAAGCTTGGTCTAAATTTGCTGCTCGCAAGGATACTTGTTTGCCTTAACCTCCCTGGGGGTCTCATTATGTGAGTATTTTTGAATGTCTAAGCGGTACATTATTTTCCATGGAAATCTGTTGTTTTATATTGTAGGCCTGTAATTCTTAGGAAAAAACTGTAAAAATGAATAAAAATTATTAGTAAATTATTAATAAATTCTTTAATAAATTAATAAGTTAAATCAATAAATTATTTAGTAAATTAATAAATTATTAGTAAAAGATTATTAATAAAAATAAAAGGAATAAAACTAGTCTATTTGCAGGCAGGGCACTGGACAAAGCAGGTGAAATGGTTTGATACTGTAATGTAATCCTAACAGATTAAAATGTATCATGTCATGTTTTGAGTACTTTTTTTGAATTTCGTTGCGGCACTCACAGGGAAGGGAACCCAAAAGACAGATGCCGGCATCGGCCGGAGGACACAGTGGGAGGACATCAGGGGATCGTAGGGACAAGGTAAGTTTCACTTTCACTACAGGGTACCCCTAATGTGGCTCAGGGTTAGGGCTTTTGGTACTGAAAATTAACCCCGAGCCACACTCGGGATTACTACCAGTGAGGTTAATAGGAGGGGGTTTAAGTGTCCTTAAGTTCACTACTAAAAGTTACCGGAGTATCTCACAGTTACTCTGAACATATCCAAGTTGAAGTTCTGCAAAAAAGGTCAGAAAACCATACCCCTAGGCAATTCATTGAGCCAAAGGTGTGACTGTGTGCCTGGCTGTGGGGCAATTATTGGGGAAACTAACATTTAGCATCTATTCAGCGGCCCTTGTGGGGGTGAGCGCTACATCTAAATATAGACTTTACTTTTCACTAGAGAAGGTGTGCTGGCAAATCATTTTTACAATGTTTGAGTTTTGATTGTCCCATCTATCAGGTCACTTCCGCACCCAAGTAAACTTGAGAGCAATATGAAAAAGATAACACTTAAGGTGTATCCCCCACGCCTATGGGATAAATTAACGGAACGTAGATGAAGATGTGAGCAGCAGCTATAGGGGTAGGGTTAATGTGTTACATTATTATTATTGGTACTATGTGCAATATTCAAATAAATAATTTATAAATGAATAACTTGTGTGGATAAGTTGATGTTTAAACAATTAAAGTGTCACAATTAAAAGTATGAATAAATAAATCAAAAGGTCGCATAAATGTATGCAATGTACAGGTGGGTATTTCAGTGTTAATAGTGCAATGATCAATAAATATGACAATAGTGCAAATAAATGTAATAAAAAATAAATGGTTAATTAAATAGAGTGCAATTGATTAGTCCATCAACATTAGTGACAAAGGTAAGTAGAGTCCAAATGATTTCTTATTATGAAAATCTTCCAGTTCCAAAATCAAAGTGCAGGTGCTCTGTGCTTAAATTATCCAATACGACTCGTGACTTTAGGTGGCATGGGTTCCTTTTTCCAGTGATATTGTAAAGATGGATCACTTACCAGAAGTAATGGGTCTTATGTGCCATATAGCACTAAGACTGATCACGCTTGTAGGCCCTCAGAGCCAAGATGGATTCCCTTGTGCAGCTCCTGCAATGGGGTAAAGGATGGATTCCTCCTCACCTTTTTCCTCTCATCAGTATGGGCCAGGGTATGCCAAGAAAGAATGCTCCGATAGTGTAGTACAATTAAAATAGTTTATTCCCCATCCATGGGTATAAAATGGCATCAATATACAGGTTCTGTGACATACAACCGCTATCATGCAGAGTGGCGAGCGGAGTGTTCCAGCTTGCGTTACAGCTGCGCGGTTGCCGTGTGTTCCAAACTGACGCGTTTCGTCACTTCCTGTGACGTTATCTATGACCTTTGATGACGTCACAGGAAATGCGTCAGTTTTGGAACGCACGCCGTGACATACCTGCGCAGCTGGAATGCAAGCCGGAACACTCCGCTTGCCACTCTGCATGATAGTGGTTATATTTCACAGAGCCTGTATATTGATGCCACCTGTACATTGCATACATTTATGCGACCTTTTGATTTATTTATTCATACTTTCAATTGTGACACTTTAATTGTTTGTACATTAACTTATCCACACAAGTTATTTATATATAAACGATTTATTTATTTGTATAATGCACATAGTACCATTAGCAAGCGTGGTAGCTAGTGATGTCGCGAACCTAAAATTCGCCGTTCGCGAAAGGCGAACGCGAACATCGGCAAATGTTCGCGAACCGGCGAACCGGCGAACCGGGCGAACCGCCATAGACTTCAATAGGCAGGCAAATTGTAAAACACACAGGGACTCTTTCTGGCCACAATAGTGATGGAAAAGTTGTTTCAAGGGGACTAACACCTGGACTGTGGCATGCCGGAGGGGGATCCATGGCAAAACTCCCATGGAAAATTACGTAGTTGACGCAGAGTCGGGTTTTGATTCATAAAGGGCATAAATCACCTAACATTCCTAAATTGTTTGGAATAACGTGCTTTAAAACATCCAGTGTGTGAATATGATCAGGTATGATGTTTTATCGGTCAAGTAGTGTAAGGGTTACGCCCGTCGCCCGCTTCACAGTGACAGACCAAACTCTGACAGACCAAACTCCCCGTTTAACAGTCAGTCAGTCCATTTGCACAACCGCAAACTCCCCATTTGCACAAGATTGGATACCAAGCTAGCCATGTCCCGTTCCTTGTCCTCACTGACATCATTGAAGGTCTCTTCCTCCACCCAGCCACGTACAACACCAAGGGTCCCCGAAAGGTGAGAACAAGCCCCCTGGGACGCCTGCTGTGGCTGGTATTCCACCTCCTCAAAGCCACCTTCCTCCTCTGACTTCTCTTCTTCAGACTCCTCTCTCTGCGTTGCCACAGGTCCAGCAATTGACAACGACAAGGCTGCTTCTGGTGGTGATGGGGACCACAACTCTTCCTCTTCATGCTCATCTACAGCCTGATCCAGTACTCTTCGCAGGGCACGCTCCAGAAAAAACGCATATGGGATGAGGTCGATGATGTTGCCTTGGGTTTGACTGACCACCAGGTTTGTCACCTCCACAAAAGGACGCATCAGCCTACAGCCATTGTTCATGAGCATTCAGTAACGCGGCCAAAAAATACCCAGCTCCGCAGAAAGAATGAAAGAAAATGAATGTTTTTTCTATGAAAAATTATCCCGCGGATCGCTTTTGGTCTGTTCACAATGAAGCAATGACCTTATCATCTGGGGTGTGCCAACACACTCCTAGAGGTGATCGCTTCATTGTGATACGCAAGCCCCTTCACCACGACAAGGTAACGATCACGAAGGGGAATTGACACATGTATGTGCCTTTTTTTTTGTTTTTTGTTTTTTTGCAGCCACAGTGTAGCACCAGAGGCCAGAAAAATTAGGCATGTACACATGCATGAAAAAGTAGGTATTGTTGCAGCCGCTGCTGAAAAATTTAGGTTTTCAAGGCAGAAAGTGCACTAAAACATTGCGGCTTGAACAGTAGTTGGTGGCGGAGACGTTACGTAAGTCATCCGGCATGCAGAGAATGATTAAATACAGCAGCGTGTGGACCATTTTTAGCCCAAGGCATCTCAGTCATCACCAGGCCTTTTTTAGTCAAATGCATCCCCCACTGTCAGTCCCTTCGGGATCCATGCCTCATTCATCTTGATAAACGTGAGGTAATCAAGACTTTTTTGACCTAGGCGACTTCTCTTCTCAGTGACAATACCTCCTGCTGCGCTGAAGGTCCTTTCTGACAGCACACTTGAAGCGGGGCAGGCCAGAAGTTCAATGGCAAATTGGGATAGCTCAGGCCACAGGTCAAGCCTGTACACCCAGTAGTCAAGGGGTTCATCACACCTCAGAGTGTCGATATCTGCAGTTAAGGCAAGGTAGTTTGCTACCTGTCGGTCGAGTCGTTCTCTGAGGGTGGACCCCGAAGGGCTGTGGCGATGCGTAGTACTAAAAAAGCTCTGCATGTCCTCCATCAACAAGACGTCTGTAAAGCGTCCTGTCCTTGCCGGCGTGGTTGTGGTGGTAGGAGGAGGATTACTTTCACCTCTTCCCCTGTTGGATTCCCGTTGTGCTGTGACATCACCCTTATATGCTGTGTAAAGAATACTTTTCAACTTATTTTGTAGCTGCTGCATCCTTTGCGACTGCTGGTAATTGGGTAACATATCAGAGACTTTCTGCTTATACCGGGGGTCTAGTAGCGTGGCCACCCAGTACAGGTCGTTCTCCTTCAGCCTTTTTATACGAGGGTCCCTCAACAGGCATGACAGCATGAAAGACCCCATTTGCACAAGGTTGGATGCCGAGCTACTCATGTCCAATTCCTCGTCCTCACTGATGTCATTGAAGGTGTGTTCTTCCCCCCAGCCACGTACAACACCACGGGTACCAGATAGGTGACAACGAGCACCCTGGGATGCCTGCTGTGGTTGGTGTTCCTCCTCCTCAAAGCCACATTCCTCCTCTGACTCCTCTTCCTCAGACTCCTCTTCCAGTGTTGCCGCAGGTCCAGCAAGCGATGGTAAGGCTGTTTCTGGTGGTGGTGATGGTGACCACAACTCTTCCTCTTCACGCTCATCTACGGCCTGATCCAGCACTCTTCGCAGGGCACGCTCCAGGAAAAAAACATATGGGATGATGTCGCTGATGGTGCCTTCGGTGCGACTGACTAGGTTTGTCACCTCCTCAAAAGGACGCATGAGCCTACAGGCATTGCGCATGAGCGTCCAGTAACGTGGCAAAAAAATACCCAGCTCCGCAGAGGCTGTCCTAGCACCCCGGTCATACAAATACTCGTTGACCGCTTTTTCTTGTTGGAGCAGGCGGTCGAACATTAGCAGTGTTGAATTCCAACGTGTCGGGCTGTCGCAAATCAAGCGCCTCACTGGCATGTTGTTTCGCCGCTGAATATCTGCAAAGTGCGCCATGGCCGTGTAGGAACGCCTGAAATGGCCACACACCTTCCTGGCCTGCTTGAGGACGTCCTGTAAGCCTGGGTACTTCTGCACAAAGCGTTGCACAATCAGATTCAACACATGTGCCATGCACGGCACATGTGTCAACTTGCCCAAATTCAATGCCGCCAACAAATTGCTTCCGTTGTCACACACCACTTTGCCGATCTCCAGTTGGTGCGGGGTCAGCCACTGATCCACCTGTGCGTTCAGGGCGGACAGTAGTGCTGGTCCGGTGTGACTCTCTGCTTTCAGGCAAGTCAACCCCAAGACAGCGTGACACTGTCGTATCCGGCATGTGGAATAGCCCCTGGGGAGCTGGGTGGGTGCAGTTGGTGTGGAGCAAGACGCAACAGCAGAAGAGGACTCAGCCGAGGAGGTTAGCAAAGAGGATGGAGTAGGAGGAGTAGAGGAGGTGGCAGCAGGCCTGCCTGCAAGTCGTGGCGGTGTCACCAACTCCTCTGCAGCAGAGCCACGCATTCCATGCTTGGCAGCCGCCAGCAGGTTTACCCAATGCGCAGTGTAAGTGATATACCTGCCCTGACCGTGCTCTGCAGACCAGCTATCAGTGGTCAGATGGACCCTTGCCCCAACACTGTGTGCCAGACGTGACATGATTTCATTTTCCACAATAGAGTACAGGTTGGGGATTGCCTTTTGTGAAAAATAATTTCGGCCGGGTACCTTCCACTGCGGTGTCCCAATAGCGACAAATTTTTTGAAGGCCTCCCACTCCACCAGCTTGTATGGTAAAAGCTGGCGGGCTAAGAGTTCCGACAAGCCAGCTGTCAGACGCCGGGCAAGGGGGTGACTCTGTGAGATTGGCTTCTTACGCTCAAACATTTCCTTGACAGACACCTGACTGTGGGCAGGTGAGCAGGAACTGCTGAAGGTGAGAGGCGGAGGGGCGGGTTGTTGATAGGGGGCATGGAGGACAGCAGTGGTTGACGTGGCTGAAGATGCTGGACCAGGAGGAGGATGGTGGCTTTCAGTTTGTGTGCTGCTTTTACTCATGTGTTGATCCCATAGGCGTTTGTGATGTGAGATCATGTGCCTTCGCAAAGCAGTTGTACCTAGGTGGGTGTTGGACTTCCCACGACTCAGTTTCTTTTGGCACAGGTTACAAATGGCATCGCTGATATCAGAGGCAGACACACAAAAAAAATGCCACACTGCTGAGCTTTGCAAGGACGGCATTCTGGTGGTGGCAACAGCTTGCGTTGATTGGCGTGCTGTCTGGCTGACCCCGGGTGCCGAATCTACATGCTGTCTGACTGCGCCACTAGCTCCTTGCGATGACCTCCTCCCCCTGCTTCCAACTCGTCTCCTCC